>NC_062224.1:113828716-114141466 GCF_902686445.1 Sciurus carolinensis | reverse complement strand
ATTACCTCAGAAAATGCTTAGTCACTGGTTAAAAAATGAAGCAGTGTGCAGACCTAAGGCAAGAGTTCAGGGCCAGTTGACGAGAGCCAAGGACAGTGAGTATCCTTTTCGCCTTCCTGCACACTTCTTCAGAGCTGGAGAGGGACGCCGCAGTATGCCTCGAGAGGTGCAGGGCTGTTAGGCAAGGAGACCAGCTCTGGAGTTAGGGCACTGTGCCGCTCTTCCTGAGATGCCCTCAGAGGCACCCATCTATGTGCCAGGCTGGTACCTCTTCTCAGCTATTCCTTTCTATAGGGTGCCGTACACCTCGGACCCTACCAGAGCTGTGAGAAAGTTCTTTCAACTTCAGGACTGTCAGCTAAAATCACTAGGGAGCACTTTTACTTATAGTTGTAAAAGATATTTAACTCAGAGAGGTTAATGTTTTAGTTACACATTCTGTCTACTGGTGGAGGATTAAATGTGGATGATATAATCTCCAATTTATACTAGACAGATCTAGCTTGAGTCAGTCCTTTAACTTCTTTCTAGTTTATGACTTTTGAGTCCCTTCATGATTCTTAATCACCTCCATTCAATTATAAAATATTTGTCTTAAGCCCATAACAAATATTTTCAAATTTAAATCTAAGAATACACTAGTCTGTCTGGATACTTATCAAAAGGCAAGATGTATTTTGGTGAATAGTTTGCAACTAGCAGATGAATGGTTGCTGGACTGCTCTGGATTTCAAGCACTCCTGCTAACCTTTTAATTTATCTCTTGTGGCAAATAAGGGAGAATTGATCAGCTGGGCATGGTGGCACATGCCTGTAATCCCAGTGATCTGAAAGTCTGAGGCAGGAGGATCATAAGTTTGAGACCAGCCTGAGCAACTCTGGGAGACCCCTGACATATGGCTCAGTAGTAGAGTGTCCCCAGGCCAATTCCCAGTACAGCAAAACACCACAACAAAAAGACTTGAGATAAGCATTACTTGGTAGGGATAGAACGACATTTTGACTTTAGTTGTTAACAAGCCCTAGGCACAGGGAAGTTTTGCTTATCCAGATATAGCATGTATTCCCCTCCCTTCTGATGGCTCAGCTAGCTTTTACCTCTCAAACCTCTGATAAATAAGGATATCATCCGTGAATTTAATTTGCTGCCAGGTGACAGGAAATAGAGTTTTACGATGAAAAGAGAGGTTGAAAAGGAAGAAAACAACACACAAGTGGAGCAAGTTCAGCATGCTGTGGCGCCGAGACTCACCCCTGGGTTCTTTGCAAGGGAATGTGGCTTGTGTTTCCATCATTGAAAACTATACTAAAAGAATAAAAGCCTCCTTTATTTCTTCTTAAAAACATATTATTTGGAACCAGATCTGTGTGTACTCAGTATTTGGTAAGAGCAGAATGAGGTTGAATTTGACAGTAGTAATTGTACTCAGAGTCTGACCTTAGCTGGGATATCATTTGTGAAGAGCCTGGCCGACCTGACACATGATGGGCACGCCATACAAGTTAAAGGGATTCCTTTGACCCTAATAAGTTTATTTTCCAATGGCAAGACCAAAGAGTGTTAAGTATTATGATAGTAATTATTACTCATTAACATTTAATTGGACATTTCCTGTTCTTATTGATTCACCTACATCAACTTATATCATACCACTACCACTGAGATAAGCACTATTATTATCCTTGCCTTAAAGATGAGGGAATCAAGGCACAAGAGTTGAACCGACATGCTTGAGTAGCTAGGAAGTGGCAGACTTCAAGTCGGACAGTCTGGTTTCAAATGCATTGGCTGAATTCAAGGGACTTAGCCCAGTGCCTGACATCAAGTGAGCACTTATAATTATTATCATTATCATTGCTTTGAATAGGTCTGAATTTAAGAAAGCTGTGTCAAGTGACTAGTCACTGGCATGGTAAGCAATGAGCAAAAGATTCAAGGTCACTTTTCTCATAGGGCATAGAAGTTAGTGGAGGAGATGAACATTATTCAAGAATTATATTTACAGTAGAAATGGATTCCTTGAAGCAGTGTATTTTTTAGGTAAACCATGTAGCACAATGCCTGGTATAGATCATGGAGGAAACTAGTTGTTATTTTCATCACTGCTATCCTAACATCCACTACTGTCATCAGAAAGAAAACTTCCAAAGCCTCCGTAGCTAGCTATAATTCACATTTACATAGTTATCTCCCACCTCTATTTCAATCAGACTTGTGGACATCAACATCTCCCAACATTAGCCCCGGTTCTCTTCTTCTGTGTATAAAAATCACCTTATGGGCAGGGAATATAGCTCAGTTGGTAGAGTGCTTGCCTCACAAGCATGAGGCCCTGGATTCAATCCCCAGCACCACAAAAAAAAAAAAAAGAAAAAAAAAATCACCTTATTCCTCCAGGTCACTTCCAAGTGCCATTTCATTAATGAACATCTCCTGGTCTCTTCAACCATAGACACACAGCTCTCCATTGCCTCTCATGCTGACTATTTCTGACACTTCACCATACAATTACTCATGTGACACTCTCACATGCTGGTGTGTACCGGAGAGTACAATTTAACTTTGCATGTGCATTTGTCTTGTTTTCCCATCCAAACTCCCCATTATTTAGAGGCTGAGACTACAAAATACTTGTATTCTCAAATCAGCACTTCCTAAAATGGTTACACACTCCTATCAATGGCTGAGTGAAATTTAAATAAAACATACACATTTCAACTAACTTAGTCACTGAATAAGAAGATAAAATTAATTTTTAAGTCAATATTATGTTGGAGGACTCAATGTTATCAAGGAAAATCTTCAGTGTTTTCCTTTGAGGTAGAAAATTAGAATGTTCTCCCTTTATTTATCAATTGGTCACAGTAAAAAAATGTTCAAGTAGTCACATTTGAGCCCAGGTGGTATAAATGTTCAAGAAGATTCTACCTCTCTAATGACTAGAAAGGATTTCCCTTATTTTTATGTATGTGTGCTTAGATTTGTACAGTTTTCTTAACATTGATAAAATCAACCACTGTTAGGATTAAAGAAATTCTAAATAGTTGCATTTCTCTTTGACCTATGAAACATGTCATAAGCATTCTATGTCAGATTTGAATAAAATCAAGAATTTTTGAATAAAATCTAGACCAGCACTCTGTGGATGGTGCTATCTAGGATGCGTTTCACCATTTCTGGCAAAATGGGAATAATCAAGGCATCTAAAGCAGGGGTGAGCCTGGAGTTGGCATGAGTACTCCACCTGGGGAGGGGACAGGATTTTCTCTGTGACAGCCTGTTCACAGTGATCATGAAAAACAGAAAAACTTGTGGTGGATTCAATTACTGTTTTAAACTCTCTGTAGAAAACAACTCTTTTCTGCCTGAACCTGCAGTGGACCGCTTTGGCTCTTGTGCCCTGGGCATGCCACAGCATAAAGTCAGCTATTGGGTAAGGCTGAATTTGTTCAGTTGAAGAGGCAGCCCTTATTCTATGGGTAAATGCGGTCAGTGATAATGTCCTTTTAAAACAAAATGATGCTGATGATGGAAGACAATTTTTTCTAATGTCTTCATTTGGTAAAATTTAAGAGTCAATCATTATGTCTATCTCCATGTGGCTTGTTACTATTATTTATTGCTTGGTTTGTTTCAGGAAATGTTCTAGGTTCAAAAATTCCAAATCTAAGCACCATTAACCAAACTAACAACTTTTCACAGTGTGAAAGTCAGCTGCATCTTCTGGTTTAGGGAGAGGTTGTCAGTGTGTTATACTGTGCCAACGGCAACAGAATTAAATGGGCACTGGTCAGAAATGCCAACATTCAGGCCCTACCTCAGAACTCCTGAATGAATCAGAAGTTCTGAAGAGGGGTCCAGCAAAACTGTGTTTTACAAACACGGGGTTCTGCTGCTGCTTAAGTGTGAGAGCCATTACTGCATATGGCATAGGTAGAGAAGCTGAGAATGCTGGGATAAACACATGAAGATTCTGAAATGCCCCCTAAGGTCATCTTCAGTCCTAGGATGCTATATATACCTATTTACTTTATATGGATTTGCCATAATTATTTACTAACCAATCTTTCCAAAATTAATCTGAATTTATTTCCTGGAATCTATAGTAAAGAAATTTACAGGCACCTTTATAAAGCAGGATAATCATATTAAATATAGTCCTTGGACCACTATGCTTCTAAGTTTCCAATCTGAGAAGATAGCTAATCTAGACAACAGTCTAAGGCTGAGGTGCAGTTCAGCAGCAAATGCCTGCCCAGAATGCATGAGGCCCTCGATTTGATCCCCAGCACTGGAAAAACAAACACACAAAAGCAAAAAAACATGTTATGAAAAGTTAGAGATGATATTTGATATTGTATTGAAAGCTCTATGGACCTATAATTTCTTTTGTGGAATGTGGTTTCAGTCATTAAAATGACTGCTAGAATATATAGTATCAATGCTTACAGACACTTCCATGAAGAAAACAGCTACTGTGACTGTTTAGGATAAGTTATTCCAGCACTTTATTACTATTATTCATTATTGTACCTATGCTAACTGATGGGAATATTAGAACCACGTTTATTATGGAGGTAGTGTGAAACTTACCTAGGGTAAAAGTTACCTAGGGTAATCGAGCAAGGAACATGAGCTTCATTTGTGACAGGATATAGGGACATGAAATTACTTCTTAGTTCAAGATTCCCTTATCTGAGAAAATAGTCAATGCTAATAAAATACTAACAGGGCCATAATGAATTACAATTTGAGACCCGAATGCCACCTATATTTTTAAGGATAATGTAGAGACTTCTGGAATAAGAGGGCTGAGAAGGAAGAAAAAAAACACCTATGCAAACCATGAGCTTTCGTATGCGCTCATTTCAGGTTTTACCTGAATACAGTCAGCAATGAAGGAAGACACTCGCAGCAGTGGGCATTGCTGGCATTTAGGAGGCAGAGGGAACACTGAGATATGGCATTAGAGTGTGATGATATTTTAGCCATAAAAAAGGAGAGAGGGAATGGAGGCGCACCATTCCACTCAGGAGACATTTCCACGTGCATTTTCTTAATGGACATGGATTATATGCTAGGCAGGGACGGAGGATAGTCAGTCTATGAGCGTCCCAGGCCCTCAGGCAGTTGTGCAACTGGGAAGACAAGTCGTGGTCCCCTGCACACCCATGCTAAATGATGAGTGCAGCCTAGAAGAACCTGAAGAGAATGAGTTTCACTGCGGAAGACTCAGGACTTCTGTCCCTGTCAGCCTCGGCATGCAGGCAACATGTGCCCATGCACACCACATACCTTCAGCCACCAGTCACTCCCTGTGAGGGTGTGTGGCAGCCTTCACACAGAGACTGTCCCCAAGAAATCCAGCTAACCAAGCAAGCTATGGCTGGCTCCCTACAGAGATGTCCAAGACTCCCCTGTTCAGAGCCCAGACGCACTCGCAAGTGTAACTCTGCTGCAGTGGAGTTCATCCAGAGAGGCTATAGACTGCACGAACTCAGAGCCTGTTGCTGTTGCCAACTCTTAGTGAGCCCCAAAAGCAAAATAACTCCCCTGCTGGCCTGACCACAGGGTCCAGGTTTTCCTCAAAAGCAGAGCCAAGGCTGACAACTTGTAAAAAGTTTGGTGTGCCCCACTCACAGGAAGGTGGTTTCTAAATGCTAGTTTGACCATTAACTATATCAACAGAGAAACAGAAAGTCTATCCCAGACCCATTTAACCAGAACCTGCACTAACTGGGCCCCAGGCCTTTGACCAACCTTTCCCATGGTAACCACAGTTCTACTCTCAACTTTTCTGAGATCAACCTTTTTAGATTCCAAATGAATGAGATAATTTGGTATTCCATAAAATGTACACTTTTATGTGTCAATTTAAAAGGACACACACACACACAACTTTATAAGTGATTTTGATGCATGCCCCTGACTGGAACCACAGCACTAAGCAGTAGTTCTCAAGTTTTCAGGACTTTGGAATTGCCAGGAAGGTCTTTTAAAGCAGACCACTGGGCCTGATCCCCGAGTTTCTGAGTAGGTCTAGGGTAGGGTCCAGAATTTCATTTCCCCCAAATTCTCAGGTGATGCAGATGCTCCTGCATAGGGAAGGGACTCGAGAACCACCAGGGATCCAGGGATCAGTGGGGCCAATTCTATGGGAAACCTGGTCACCAGCAAAATGCCCTTTGACAAAATGCCCACTTCTAGAAGTGTTCTACCTGTACAACACTCATTCTCTCCTTCTGCATTCATTCCAATAGAGCTTTGGATTTTTTTTAGAGAAAGCAATGTTCCCAACTAACAGAACTACTTTTAACAATTTTCTCTTAAAACAGGTGACCACAGAACTAATACCCCCAAAGAAGTCACAGCATAAAGCTGTTCTGGCCTGGGAAAGACCTGAAGAGGAGAGGTGTGCTTCACTTTTGGCCTTTACTCTTCCCTTTCTTATGCCCGGAATACAGAAGTGATAACTGGAGATCTGACCACCATTCTGTGACAACAAGGCAGAGAGCACATGGTGAGGATGGTTAAGCAACACAGAGGAGGTGTTCATCTTGATATTTAAGGGGCTATCCTACTTGTCCACAAACCTACCTTCAAGTCTCAAACTCTGGGGCAGGAAAATAAAAGTCCTGGCTTTTAAAGACATTATTTTGAGGATCTCTCGTACTAGTGATCAGAAAATTATTTACTAATTTGGAGCATCCCCACCCCCCAAGATCTATCCTGCTACTTTCACATGGATTTGGGGTTTGTCTTTTCTCTGTTCCATCTCAATTATTACTCTTGCTTCTTCTGAAACCTCAGTACCAACACAGGCTTTCTTGAATCTTGAACCCTTTCACTAGGCCTCCTAGCATTACAGGAAGTCTGAACAGCCCCAGGGCATCAATTCCTTGTAGTCCTTAGGGGAAGCCCTCTGGTCAGGAGGGTAGGAGGAGTTGTACCTCTTCCCCTAGGGCTACTTTAAGACCTCCCCCCCTCATCCTGAGCCTGACTCTGTGAGGCTGATGCCATCTGGTTAGATCCTCTCTTCTCCTCCCTGTGGCTCTCATACCTAGGCTCACTTCCCTCTGCTGAAGACCTCACATTTTGGACCATCATAACCTTTTCCAACCTGCTTCTAGCCATGATCTGGGTGACTCTGATTCAACTCAACACTAAAGCCTTTCTCAGTTCCAATACCTACATACTAGTCTCTACTCCTCACTGGCTTGCACTTCCATGGCCACACTGTGAAACTGATCATAATCATGAAAGGCTCCATTTCTGAAATTTTAAATTGAGACAAGTCTGCTCTGACCACAGCTCCCTCTCTCTGGTATTCCAGGGACTTCTGTCTGTACCTCAGAAAGGTCTTCAGTCCTTTGGCGCAGCTACTTTCTCCCTTTCTTCTATACCGCCTCTCATTACATATTTCTTTATTTATGATTTCAACCACGCTTGCTAACATACTTACAATTTATTCATTGCACCCCCTGTAAAAACCTGGCCCCTAGGCCAATTCAACCAGTCTTCAGAAAAACAATAAAACCATGACACATTCAATCTCCCATTTCAACCAAATTCTAAATATCATATCTAGCTTCTGTGACCAGCTCTTTTTGGAAACACAGCTGTTTCAAACCTCCCTTCTCCTTCATTCAAAACCGGTGATGTTGTTTTAGGATTTTGGAACAGTAACATGGCATAAATACTAGATATTGCATACCATTTTAGTTACCTTAAGTCTATGTTTACTTCCAGTTAATCCTGAGGCACTGCTATTTTACCTAGAATGTACCAGGACAAGAATCCATGTACAATTATATATTCAAATTCAGATTTGTTTTGAGTAACTATACATATAATAAAATATTTAAAGTACTTCTAAAAATTTTATTTTACAATCACAAAGTTATATAACCAAGTAACAGAATGTTTAGGAAAGAAAGAGGAACTATCCATGTTTTCATTATTATATGAAATGATACTACAATCACTATCTCCTAAAAGCTAGGAGCTCCATGAAGGCAGTGGCCACTTGCTCCCTGCTTATTGCTATGCCCCCAGTGTAGTGTTTTTTAATTTTTCAAAAACATAAATATCTGAGTAAAGGATGACTGACCTATTTTTTTAGTGTACAGAATTCAAAATTCAAACATACTTTAATTTTCTACCATGATCCATCCATTCAGCAACTTTGAGAATTTCGATTTCTGTGCATATAAAGTGATGGCTGTTCCTGTTAAAGATAACCCAAACAGAGGGTCTGGGGAAGGGGAACAGATGAAAAAGTGAAAGGCAGAGAAGTGATACTTCTTCAGTGAAGCTGTGGGAAAAGGAGAAAATGAAACTGGCCCTCTGCCATCACTGGTGACATGGGTGAGATGAGGACTGTCACTGGGAGGCCAGAGGGAAGGTGACACAGGCAGAGTCCTAAATAAAAAGGCATCATTCCTTCCCTGAACATGGAGGGTAGAACAAGTGCCTCCTAGTGAGGACCACAGGCCACAAGCCACAGACCTGGTCAGCAACCTGCTAGAACTGCAGGCAGTGGCCATCGAGAAAGGCTTCTGAAAAGCAAAGGCATAACTGAACACATTTGCTTTGAATCTCTGCTTGTTATTTTCAGTGGTGTCAAGGTCATCAAAGTCAAGGAAAAACTGAAAAATTGCTCTAGATTGAAAGAGACAAAAGAAAAAACTAAATGTGATGTATGAGGCTGAGTGGCTCCAGCTACTAAAGCACCTTATTGAGACTATGGGTGAAGTTGGAATGGAGTGTGAGAATTATATGAAAGTGATGTATCAATGTTAACCCCCTAATTTGGATGCTTATAAGGTGACTATATAGGAGAAGGCCTTTTTGATGTTAAAAAATATCCCCTAAAGTATTCAGAAGTATAGGATGCTAGGCTGCCAACTGACCCTCAAATGTTCATTTTAAAAAGTTTATTTTTTGTATTGCAGTTGCGACTTCTCTAAAACTATGAAAATATTTTTTTAAAAATTAGAATCTTTGGGAGTGAATCTGGGCATCAGTATTTGAAAAACTGCCTAAGTGATTCCAATGTGCAATCAAGGCAAGGTACCACTAATATAGTCTATATTTTCATCAGTAGAAAAAAAAAGTTACATACTGTTTCACTGAGTACATGAATCATAATTTATTTAATCAAACTCTTCCCTCTTTTCCTCCCAAATCACTAACTTAAGAGCTCTTATATGCCAGGCAAGAAAGAATCTCTTCTCTATGAGCACCTGGTCTCAAGTGGAAATACATGAGCAGAGACACTGTGAGGTAAGGACTACTTGTGATAATCTGTCGGGCAGCTCTTATTTGTCAGGCACTATGCTATCTGATAAGGCAGGCACTGTTCTTGTCTACCTTCAGAGCACAGAAAGATGAGTAACTTGTCCAGGAGGACAGAGCTGTTTTGACTCCTGGCAATACTATCATAGTAGAGAAGCAAAGTGCTTTGAAATCACACATGGGCCTTCCAAGTGTCATGGAAAGTTTCTGAGAAGAGGGGACATAGGAGCTATCTTTAGACACGCATGTTCTTTCCATCTTTAATTACCACAAATGCTCATCCATGAACATCTGTGCAGATAACTTTCCATTTTGTAGTCAGGATGCCATATTCCTCCTTTAGTTAGATTCTAAGAAGTAGAATTCTGGGACAAATTGTCTAGAAAACCCCCCAGGATTTCAACACCTGTTGCCCCTAAGCTGTCACCAGCAACATGAGTTTACCTACTTTACTACAGCCTTTCCAGAAGCAGGCATTATTACTTTAAAAGATTTTTGCTATGAACTAGGATTACTTTGATTACTAGTTAAGCTCA
Source organism: Sciurus carolinensis (assembly GCF_902686445.1). Taxonomy (NCBI): domain Eukaryota; kingdom Metazoa; phylum Chordata; class Mammalia; order Rodentia; family Sciuridae; genus Sciurus; species Sciurus carolinensis. Next base: position 114,131,632 of record NC_062224.1, on the reverse strand, counting down.
ACATTTTCTCCATCCATGCTTTAATACATAAATTTAAGAACTTTGGCGTTACTGCCACAGAGTACCAGAGAACACTGCCAGTGAGATAACATTCTAGGATGTCTCGTGTTATAAACATGGTGCTGCCCTATAATTACAAAATGACTTTGTCACAAGTAGCAGCATCAAAAGAAATCAGATTTCTGTATTTGTGCTAAAACCTTTGACCTTTCGAACTTACTGTGAACTCCAAGAGAACAGAGAGCTTTTCTTGTTTGATTTTTAAAATGCTATCACAATGCTGGCAGGTGAAACAAGCTCTGAAACGGTCTACTATACAAATATATAAGAGAAATAATGGAAGACAGAAAAATATAAACTGAAATCACACTTTCAGCTCTACACATGTGACACAAATAAACACAGCTCAGTAAGCATCACATTAGGGCAAGATGAAGTAATGACTCTTCTTGAGAAAATTCTCTTCTCGCTGTACTCTGCCTGTGATGTTCTGTTCTATGCTTCCTGTCCCTCAGGAGCTGCCTTTCAAAAGGATCTTGGTGATTAATGTTAAGGTCACTCTACCCCTAAACAAGGTTCCTTTAATGAGCAGTGGCACTGAGGACCAAGTGCTTCCCGGAAAAGGGAGCTAGTCTTAGCGTCACTCTGAATTTCACTTTGAAGCTCCATGGGTGGATAATTCTTGGATGTTTGGCTTTTAAGTGCTTTTATATTACTTTATCATTTAAAGACAAATAGATCCAGCAAAATCATTAACTCCTAACAGAACATCCTTGGCTCTGACAGCATTCTATATTCCATTTTATTGATAACAGAAGTGACTTATCCAAGTTGTACCAAGTATGCACCAACTACTTTGGAAAGCAGTATGGAGATTCCTCAGAAAACTTGGAATGGAACCACCATTTGACCCAGTTATCCTACTCTTTGGTACATGACCGACGGACTTAAAATCAGTGTACTACAGAGATGTAGCCGCATCAGTGTTTATAGCAGTTCAATTCACAATAGCAAAGCTATGGAACTAACTAGGTGTCCTTCAATAGCTGAACAGAAAAAGAAAATGTGGTATACATATACATAATGGAAAATTACTAAGCCTTAAAAAGAATGAAATTATAACATTTGCTGGTAAATGGATGGAACTGGAGTCTATCATGCTAAGTGAAATAAGGCTGTTCCAAAAAAACAAAGGTCAAATGTTCTCTCTGATATGTGGATGCTAACAAAAAACAAGTGGGTGGGGGTATAGAAGTTCATTTGATTAGACAAAGGGGAATGAAGGGAAGAAGTGGGGGGTGGGAATAGGAAAGACAGTAGAATGAGTTGGACATAATTTCCTCTGTTCATATATGAATACATGATCAGTGAAACTCCACATCATGTATAACCACAAAATGGGATCCTAATTAGAATAAGTTATACTCCATGTATGTATAATGTCAAAATACACTCTCCTGTCATGTATATCTACAAAGAACAAATTAAGAAAAAAGTATGCACCAGTCTACACAAGGAGGCTGCGGGAGTGCCAACTTCCAGTTTTTGATTAATTTTCCAGATTGCACAGTTAATAATTTGCAATGAGATCTTCAATGCAGTATGGTTGGAAAGATTTTAGTCATTTAGTAAACGCCTTTGTAAACTGCAGGCAATAATAATCTATTTTAAATTGTATGAGCAAAACCACAGGCATATTTGGGATAATACTTGTATGGGGTATAAATGTCATGGTTAATAATAATTGGTTTCACTGAGTGATAGTCTCTATTCCAACCTAATGATAGGTCCGAAACTATCAAAAGGAGAAGGGAATATTTTTAAAAACAGGTAAATTTAAATAAACATTTAATCCTTTTGGTAAATAAAAACAAAATTTGTTACATTTTTCTATTTAACAATATTTTTTTTTGTGGTGCTGGGACTTGAACCTAGGACCTTGTGCATGCAAGGCTAGCACTCTACTAACTGAGTTATATCCCCAGCCCTAGGAGAAAATCTTGATAGAGCTAATGCAGTCATTCTTGAGAGCAACAGAAACAAAACTGGTGGGAAAAGTACTTTCTGCATAAAAAGAGAAGCACAAATGCATGGAGTTGACAGACTCAGACTGTAGAGAAATGTCTTTTAATTTCATTTAATTTCTTTTTGATACTTAATTTTTCAACTAATAAGTTTTTTTATTTTTTTAAAGTTTCTTTGTTTTTGGCCTAGAAATGACTTTCTTAACTTCAAATCAGATTGATTTTTCACTTTTTTTTAAAGAATTTTTTTCATTGTTTCTTATTTTATGTAATAGATGAGAAGTCAAGATACGGTTCTGTTGCTTATTAACTGATTCATTTGGAGCTGTTACTTAAGCTTATGCATCTAACTTGCATTTTCCTGAAAAACTAGACCTAACGATGTCAGTCTATTAGAGTTGCCATAGCAATTAGGAGAAATAACTCATAGAAAGCACTTATCAAGGTAGGGCCTGGTACAAAGAAAGTACCACTAAGTGGTAGGTATTACTTCTAATGCTATCTCATTGTATACTGCAGTTCTTAATTCCACTGGAATATTTTCATGGCTTATAATCCAATTATGTGCCGGGCACAGTGGTGCACGCCTATAATCCCAGTGGCTCCAGGGGCTGAGGCAGGAAGATTACCAGTTCAAAGCCAGCCTCAGCAATGGTTAGGTGCTAAGCAACTCAGTGAGACCCTGTCTCTAAATAAAATACAAAATAGGGCTGGGGATGCGGCTCAGTGGTCAAGTGCCCCTGAGTTAATCCCCAGTACCAAAAAACAAGATTCAATTATGTTATAGTTTCTTATTAAATTACTTTAAACCACAATATATGCTAATTAGAAAAAAACTTAATTCTTTAAAGCTGACCCAGTTATATACCGCATACTATGATTTGTACTTCCTTTTAAAGAGATGAGGTCTCATTATGGGCCCCAGACTGGAGCTCCTTTGCTCAAGTGCTCCTCTTACCTCAGGTACACACCACTGTGCCCAGCTACAGTTTTGTCTTTTACAGTCCCAAGTTATCAGATGGCCAAGTGCAATGGAGGAGTATGAAATGGTTTCTTACATGCCAACTGCTGAGAGTATTTCTGAGTTTGGAATATAAACAGAAGGTCGACCCTTCTTTCCCTTACCTCTAACAGGCCATCCTCTGGCAGATCGGTACAGTGAACAGCATTTTGGATCTTAGTTTTACCGAAGATTGCCCTAAGGGTTCCAGGGCGTAAATGCCGGGCAATTTCCTATTAAATACATAAAGATTAAAGTTAGTTTATATGGTGTTCATAAGAAAAACACTAAGTTATATAAAATGTGAATTATTTTGTTTATGAAATACATGTTATGTGTTGAGGATGCTGATATTTTTCCTGGAAACCACAAGAATGAAAATGTTGGGCAATGAAACTTCAGTTTACTTATAAGGCTTTGTCTGTGGCTCAAGTCCAATGTAACCTATGTCAGAAGGCAAACAATAACTATATTTCTTTTTATCAATAGATTATTGGAATCACAAAAAAATGTAAGTCCAGTTTGTTACCATAAAAGACTTATATTTTTAAAGACTTGTATTTTATAAAGATCATAACAACATGATTTAGAAGGGATCAGCTTAATGTATTAATATGAAAAGATTTTTTTAAAAATGTTACAGTTCTATCTGCTTAGTACTAGCTAACCTTTAGTGGAAAAACTGATTACAAATAGCACTGAATTTAATGAGTGTTGGGGGTTTTACCAAGAGAATACAAGAAAACAACAGAGGTACAAGAGAATGAAAGAAAGGATGGGCAAAATTTTTAAAAACTTAAATTGAATAAGAAAGGAAGTGAGAAAGGAGGAAAGGGGTTGGGTGAATGATGAAAAGGGAGGTCAACAGATATGAGCTCAGCCATGGGAAGGGGTGCCTATTGAGAGGAATGTGTTGAAGTGGGATAGAAAATCTAATTTTCCAAGTGGGGAAGAGGGATTACAGTGGCTGATAATGACAGTTTTAAGGTATAATCACAGCTGAGGTCAGGTTAATAGCAAGAATGCCAGAAGAAGGGAGGACAAGGATTAAGAGGTCGAGGCACTGATGGGATCACCTGGAGGACAGGAAACCCACAAGAATCGTGACAGGTGAGGCTGATGGTGCAAGGAGGCTGAGCAGCATTTGCATGTGTGATTCCAGCACCAAAGAATGTGCTAACAGTACTCAGTCACAGCCACATGCCACTTGGGGACATACTGGGTCGCACAGGCCACGTATATAGAGCTGGAAGATTCCCATCACCTAGAGACACTGTAGCTGTTGGGATGTGGCCACATGCTGGTGGTGGTGATGTGGGGCTAACAGAGCTGCCCCGCTGCTGCTCCTATGGAAGTGTGGCTCATGATAAATAGCTCATGATAATAACAGAGGACCATGCAACTGGCTATGTATGACAGCATACATATGTATACACACAGCTAGGTGTGACTGCTACTCCTATACTCCTCTTTCCACCCTTATTTTAGAGCATTCTTCCTACTTATTAAAAGAGAGAAAGTCAACTGTAAAGCAGTACGCCATGTTGCACTGGCAGCAGCCACACTCAGCTGGTGTTTAGGCTTTCAGTTTGGATCCTTTTGAAAAGGTTTGATAGACTGATTTCAGTTTTGATCACTACAAAATGTCTGATATGTGTGCACATGTAAAACATATTGAAATAATGAAAAAATACTACAAGTGGAAGTGAAATACTAAAGTAAAGTAATCCTTTGCAGATCATTTTCTGGTAGATTTTTCCCTAATTGTTTCTAACAGATTTTTGTTCCCTGTGCTCCTTGCACTCCAGGGTGAAAACCACACTAACATGCGCAACTGCTCTTCTTTAAAGGAGCGGAAATGATTATCAGATACACAAAAGCAATACACAGTATCAACATACAATTTCATTTACTACCATAAGTAACTCTTTAAAATTTATGATATTTACAAATGATAAATTATGCTGTGAAAATTAGAGTAATATTTATTTGCATTAAGGGAATCAAGAGCTGACAAAATTTCTGGCATATTCATCCCTTTCTATAGCCTTGCCTGCTCAGCTCCATTAAGTGCTTGGTTATTTTAAAGCACATAAGGACTAGAAAGTCTACTCAGGTATTCCTGCAGTGGAAGAAGAATTCTGGCTTCAAGAATGACCTCTAAGACTGACTAAATAAATAGATACATACATACATACATACATACATAAACAGTACCAAATAGAATGGTGGTTAGCAAAATACTGAAAACCAAGAGAAGGTTTAATTACCCAAGGCTATGTGCATTTTTAAGCATGCCAGTAAAAATAGGTTTATCTGATATGTCTGGACAAAGAACAAATCGCTTCCATGTAAGCCATCCTATTCAGTTCTTCATAAAATAGAAGACAGATGCAAGAATGAAAGTGACCTTCCATTAAGAAGCAAATTAGACTGAAAAGAGCTCTGTGAAATTTACTAATAAGAGAACTTTGAAGAAAGAGACTTTTGTGATCAAGCATAGAGTACCTTCACATAATGAATGGTACGGGGTAGGTAAATCAGTAGATCACTAGACTATTTTCAGGGGAATTTTAAGTACGGGGGAAAATACTTCCCCTAAACTACTGGACAACCACAATAGTCTTGATATAAATAAGTAGATAAATATGAAGAAGGGCTATCACAGCTTCAGTCCTGGACACATTAAAATAGTTATGAAACATGACTTTAAAGCCTGTTCTAATCAAATCTTCATTTCACAGACAACAAGGGTAATAAAACACTATCAATGGCCAATGTGCAGCCACCACAATTAAAACAGCAAGTGTTCATGTTTCCAGCCTATTACTCGAACCCCCCAATGACACAGATGTGCAACCCTGCACTGACTAATGCATCTGCAGTTTTGTATTTCTGGGAGATAAGCAATATCAGACTAAGTCACAACTAAAACAAGATAATGAAATCCAGGGAAGGAATCAGAAGTACGAAGGGAAACCAGGGAAGTTATCCAAAGACTATTTTCTGCTCAGTCTGAGGGATCTTTTAGAACCTATGCATAAGATTAAGAAAGAGTAACTTGCAAAATCAAACTCAATTATTATGAACTAGTCTCAATGAATAAGCCATCTGAGAATTCATGGTAAATATACTTATTTGCATTGGAGACTGCATGAATTGCTTGTATTTGAGTAAGCATTAAAACATCTGGTTTATGAACTCTCAAGCTTCACATGTCACTTTCTGTTAGGTAGAAATTAGCTGTAATGTAAATTTACAGAAGGTGAAGAGGGCCACAGTAAATTCTATTCCAGGTGAAATACTTAGAAAATTCCATTCTGTCTCTTCCACTAGATTTCAATAGGTACTCACTGCCTCTTACTGTGTTGACAACATATTTCAGCCAGCAACAGACACTGGCAAAATGAAATGAAGACTCATTTGACACAGGCACTAGTTTGAGATATAAAATTATGATCTCCTTGTTTTCTTCTTTTTAAAAGGATTGGTCAAATTTCTTGACTTTTATGTAAACTGTTTTATATTTTAGCAAAAAACTATGAAGATTCATTTATGTAAGCTAAGTCTGAGAACATAACATTAGAGTAGTGGAAAATTAAATTACTTTTTGGTAAATATTGCTAATTCTTTTCTATTTTTTAAAAAGTACTAAATTATAAGAGATTTAACCTTTGAAGTATACTCATATTATTGACTACTTAGAAACTTGAGAATCATTCTTAATTTCTCCTGCAGAAAGACTCACTCCACATAGTAAACCGCATCCTGATGAAACCAAATTATTATCTAATCTTCCTTTACTATCCTAAAGAAGCCTATAGCTCAACCCCCAGAAACTTCTCCAAAGGAATAAAACAATGAAATATCTTGGATCTATTTTTGGCACCTCTAACCACATAATTCATTGCCAAATCCTGTCAATACAACTGTTAGAAATAGCTTCTATCAGTCTACTTCTATCTCTCCTCTGCCACCATATTCTCTCACCTGGAATTTTTTAGATTGAATTCTCTGGTCCATCTGGTTGCCAACATTCCATGAAACAGAATAAGCATTATAAAATCTAAGTTAAATCACACCACTTCTCTCTATAAGACCTAAGCATTTTTCCCTTGCAAAGCTGAGGATCAAACCAGGGTTTGTGCCTGCTAAACAAGCACTCTAATTACTGGGTGCAACCCAGTCCTAAGGTTCTTCTTCTTAGGAGCAAATCCGAAGTTCTCAACATGCCCTGTAGTTCTGACTGACCTGACTCCCTTCCCACTCCCATCCTTACAGAAATGATCCAGTCACATCAGCCTCCTCCAACTTCTCGAAGGCACCAGGTTCTTTCCTGCTCAAGTATGAAAACAACACTATTGAGTTTAAGCATTTTGGCTCAGAAAGTTTTCCTTTCTCAGGGTTGAAGTCACCAGAATCCTTGGCATGAGTGTCAGAGGCTGCAGCACCTTTGGGATCTAGACATGGACATGAAGAGGTACACTTGAAACCAACAGCTCCAGTGGAAACCTCTGCCTTAAGGTCCCACAGCTCTCCCACTGAGTTTGTGGTTTGTAAAGTACTTTTTTGTATTAACACCACTCCTCTTTTTAATACAAAAAAGAAAAAAAATCTCTAGACTTGTTTCTGTTTCCTGCTCTGAATTCTCAGGGATGTTCTGAGGTTCCATCTCCCTTTCCTCCACAAAAAGCTCCCTCTCTTTGCTTCCAATTGGTAAGTACTTTCTGGTTTATAACTTCACCAATGTTAAAATTGATCCTTCCAAAGTAACCTATAACCTAGTACTCCTCCAGCTGAAAACTCATACATAGCAGGAAAATGACAGAAATATCATCAGAAATAGCAGTGGTATAACAAATGCATCTTAGTAGGGTTCACCCAATTTACAAAACAGAACACAGATCTTATAAAGTTTAAGTATATTTGTCCTATAATAGAAACATAAATTTCAGCACTTAGTGGAAAAATCTTGTTATCTTAAAGGCCTAAGTTCAGTGTACAAGACTGAATTAAATGAGGTAATGCCCTAACATATTCTAAGAATGTCTGGCCAAAGTGAACAGTATACACTCAACAGAAGATAACAACTGCTGTCTTTATAATACGAGGCACTTACACAGTACTTGCATTTTTAAAAGGATGTACCATTTCATACAAATTTCACAAATTCCCTTATACTGACAAAGCTAACAATGTTTGCCTTTTTACAGATGGTTAATCTCGTTATACCGACAGACTAGTACTGAAGGAAGAGTATATTCAAAGATCCAACCAACACAGCAATCTCACTTCAGAAGGTTAATTTCCTAAATTGTTCCAGGTTCCCTCTGATTCCCTATAAAATTGAAGTGAGCAGCCAAGATTCTAGACTAAGATTAACATTTCCGAAACCATCCAATTTTCTATATTACTGATGGCAGTGCTGTTCAATACAAATACAATGTGAGCTCCATGAGATTTTAAATTGTGTGGTCGCATTAAAAATAAAAAGTGAAATTTTAATAATTTAACCCTACATATGCCAAATATTGTCATTTCTGTAGGCAACTGATACAAAAATTAGTAATGATCTATTTGTAATTTTTATTTCATACCAAGTCTTCCTAGGTGCAGATTACATGTACAACACATCTCAATTTGAATCGTGTTCAAACAGCACATGTGTTAATAATGCTCACCATATCCGACAGTGGAGACCTGCAGAAGCACTCTCTTCCATGACCCAGCAGCATGCTACTCAGCGGGGCCGAGAACGCCTGTTATCTGCAGGATGAACCTCTCCTCTCTGAAGGAGAACTCAGCCTATACAGAATGAACCCTGGGGGAAGGCACTCTAATCCTGCTCTGCACACGGCCATCCAGGTGCCATCTCTTCCTCTCTCCACACGCCCCCCCACCTCCCTCTGCCCACTTCTACCTTCCATAGCTGGCCCTGCAAAGGTTCACCATTGCCCTCCAGCCTCCACTACATCTTTTCTTTTAGCACACAACTTTGTTTCCTGCTGACAGAAAGCATGAGACTATCAAGAATCATCCTGGAGATTCCTACACCTACATTCACATACATATGAATGAACCCTCTCCTCATTCCCTTCAGTGCCAAAGGAAAAGGTACTTCTCTTCCTTTCCTTTTACTACATAACCCTCCCATTTCTTTGCCACTCTAAATCAGGAAACTTCTTCCACTGCCATTTACTTTTTCCTTTGTTTCTAACCTCTTCTTTCTAAAAGCTTCTTCCTTGCATCCTATAAAAACAAAGATGTCTTTACTCTTATTAAAACAAAACATGGAGGTGGGATTGTGGCTCAGTGGTAGAGTGCTTGCCTAGCACTGGGAGGCACTGAGTTTGATTCTCAGCACCGCATGTAAACAAATAAAATAAAGGCCCATCAACAACTAAAAAAATATTTTAAAAAACCCAACTTTACTGTACCATCTCTTTCTCTCTGTTTCTGGAAGTTTTAATAAGCTCTACTTCCATTTACTCTTAAACGTTTTACCCCACAACACTACCTAAATTGCTTTAGTAAATGACACTAATAATCTAAAAGTCCATATATTCTCTCCATTTGTGATTCTACTTAATATTTAACATTATGAACATTTTTTCCTGAAATCCTCCCTTCACTCAGCCCACCTGACACCATAATCCAGTCTCCTTTGAGTATTCCTCCTTAGGCTCCTGTATTTCCATCTTCTTGCTGCCCAGGATTCACTCCTTATTCTCTTCGTATCTTCTGGCTCTCCACAGATGATCATATTCACTATTATTTATGACTCTTCAGATGACTCTTTAATCCCAGTCCTCTTTCCTGAATTCCAGCCTGGAATATATAACTGCTTAACTTCACCTAGACATCCCAGGAAATTCCTACACCAACTCATCCAAAATCAATCTCGTTGTACCCCATCCTCCCTCAACACCTCTTCCTCCTCTTAAACTCCCTCTCTTCATGAATGAAACCACTGTTGAACCAAGTACCCTAGGCCAAAAGTCATCCCAAGACCCATCCCTGTCCCTGTCCAAGTCTACCCCCTACTGCTACAGAGCAAGTCACTTTCAGAGCTATGGGATTAGTGCTTAGAGTTCTCAATTCCATTCTCAAACAGGTGTGCCCTAGTTTGAGAAAATCTGTTATACAAAACTACCAACTCACAAAATAGATAAATTATGTAGTGATTGCTTACATTTCAAAAGACTTCGTTTTAGAGTTGCTTAAAATAGGCACTTCTGAAGAGTATAACATAGCCAAAGGAGCCTGGACTATTGCTAACCAATCAAGAAGCCTAGTTTCTCTGCTATATCATTAATGAAGTTAATGAAGTATATGTAAATGTGGGCATGTTCATTGTTTAATTCATCCATTACTCATCCACTAAATCATTCATATTGTTACTCAATGAAACTTTCATGAGTATATTGGATACACAAAGACTAAGACTTATATATATGACTGTCCTTAAGGCATTTAAAAGAGAGAGACAAATGTGCACAAACAAAGGGAATGAATTTTTTAATGATACAGGCAAGGCAATAGTCTAAACAAGACAGAAGAATGAACTGTAGCAGTAGGGGGTAGACTTGGAAAGTGAGGAAAGAATGCTGTGCTAAAAGGAATAGAATCCACAACATGAGCTGGTAGAGCGCTTGCCTAGCACGTGTGAGGCACTGTGTTCAATCCTCAGCACCACATATAAATAAATAAAATAAAGTTCATCAACAACTAAAAAAAAAAAACAAAACCCAACAGAATCCACATGGCATAAAAACAGCTTGGTTGCAGGGCCCCGGGGACAGGGACAGGGATGGGTCTTGGGATGACTTTTGGCCTAGGGTACTTGGTTCAACAGTAAACATGTGGGATGGGAGCAATCCACCAGAGTAGCACTGGATTTGTCAGTGCATGTTCCAAATTATATTTCCAGTTGGGATATTAAGAAACATCTGAATTATCTGAAGAACTGCTGAATCTTCTGGTGAATATCCATATTGCAGAAAGGACCAATTTGCTCTAAACATCAGAGATCACATTATATTAAGTGATCTTCCATCTTATTTGTTGGATTTTCCTATTACTATTGCCTAGTCTTAAAATATATATTCCTCTATAATGTATTAACTCACAATCTTATGTATGATATTGAGGCAAGACCCTCATTTATAAAGGAAAGAATAAAGTTCGTTCATGATAGCTGCAATATCAAGTGTATTTCCTTGGCATCCTATCTGTCCTGTCACTTATTTGTATACAGAATATACTAAATTATTCTATTAATGAGAATATTTAATAAATCAGAGTGTCACATTACTCAGACACTTTAAAGTTGTTGCCATCAGGAAGTAGCTTCTTTTTCTTGCCTAAGTCTTTAATGCAGAAAAACATTTTTTTCTTCTGGTAATTAATTAAAATAGCTATTTTAAAAGAAAAAAATTTTCAGGAGTAACATTCTAATGGTAACTTTATGCTCTCCCCAAATTCATTCTATCTTTCTAATAGAATTACAAACTCTGAGTATGATCTTGAAATACCAAATTTACAGTGTTAAAAAATTATTTCCTCTCTCTTCTAAACTATCTGATCTTTGTTTCTCCCTGACAAAGCAGTGTTCAGAATGCATTATATAAACTCTATTTTCTATTGTACTAATGGAATGAAGCAATCTTTTTTAAAAATAAATGATAACATTGAACTCCAACTAGTCTCTATAGTTGAGTATTCTGGAAAACCACAGGAAAAGTAATTTCAAAACTGTCAGCGGATAGTAATTGGAACAAATGCTGGCAAAATGCAATCCTGTTCTGCTAGCACCTCAAGCACAACATGTCCTAAATCAAACCAATTACCTTCCCTACATTCCTCCCTCCCCATTACCCACCAGTTCCATTTCTCTTCTTTGATTCCTGGTGGCATGACTATCATCCCAAATGTCCAGGCTAGACAACACAGGACTATTTCCAACTGCTCCATTCAACACCTACACCTAATTGGGGATACTGGGTCACCAACTAATTTATCTCATTTGTTAATCTGTCCTACGTATTCAGTATTTATTTATTTATACCTAAATACATGAGATACTGGTCCTAGAGATAAGGAAATGAAGATTAATAAGATGATAATTTTATTCTAAGAGGTCATGCTCTTACAAGAAGTCAGGTAAATAAACAGCCAGTGATGTGTGGTGATTGTTTAACAACCAACTATAAAAACACAACAGGAAGGAACGGATTTGTATCACTTCCCTTTTTTCCTGATGTAACTACTCCTGCCACAGCAAAACACCGAGGGACACAATACTAACCACTGTGCCCTGCAAGCTGGTGCCACTGACCACCAACACATTCCCTGAAAGTTCTCGAAGTGAGACCAGAGCTGTACCAGAAAGGGATGCAGAGTGTGCAGGAGCAACAGGCAGCACCTCCAGGGACCCACGGGTTCACAGGATCCTCTCAGCCTGTGAATGTCTTTCCCTTCTTCCCAGCTGCTGCTTCAGTTCAGCAAGGTGAGAGACGAGTCAGCCAGACACGGCTTCTCCCTGACTCAAATGCTGCTGATGGCTCCCCGTCCTAACGTCTAAACAGATGAGGCATGATAATCAAGGAACCTCTCAATCATGCCCTGAGGCACTCTTACTTTTATTCCCTCATGCGCTTCTATGTGATTTATGCTTTAAAAATGTTTAGAGGTGAAAAAAGAAGCTAACAAACGTGAAACAAAAATGAGTACATGGACCGAGGATCAAAAGGCGCACATCATGGTATTTGCTCTAACAGTAAACCTCTTTACACGACATGCACTGAGACCTCTAAATTCTCTGTGATACCTGAAATTCTCTCAAACACTAGGAGGTGGAGAGGCTTACCAATATGTTCTCCATACTGTGTTCAAGTGATTCCTTTCTGCATGTTTTCCCCTTTGCTCTTGTCAGTAAAACTCCAAGCACTCAGAAGTGACCTCCCTGAAGCTCGTCTCGAGCCCCAGTTAGAGTTAACAGCTCTGTGCTACAATGGGTGTTTAAGTACGGTGACTCTTCGGTAACTAAAACTGTGTTGTCCGTCTCTATAAAAGCACAGATACTATCTGTTTATTCTCTGCTGTACCCAGAACACTGAGAACATTGCCAAGTATGTGACAGGTGCTCAATTAATACTGAATAAGCATGTAAAAACCTGTGAATCTCTTCTCAGAGTTGATCAATCCAGGGATCACACAGGGATGTGATGTATTCATCTTAGCATCTCTGACAGCACTGAGGGCATCTCAAACAAGGAGGTGCTTAATATATGACGCAGGAATTGGACTGAATCTTCTCTAGGCATTTCATTTTTTAAAGTATTCAAAACCTATGCATCATGATTTATGAAATATATGTACTTCTAAAACTATACAAAAAGTAAAAATGTACCAAACACACTGGCAAATTCAATTGCAAAAAGGCAGAGATGAACTCCTGGCAATACAGGACCATGACCAAAATTTACATGGGAGAAATCTCAATAAAATTAGAGTATTTTTACTGCATAAGAAAAGAGCTGTGACCACTTCCCTAACTGCTGCTTTTAGATGGTACTTCACCAGGTACGGTGGAAACCTGAGACTCATGCAAATAACAAAAGAGCGCCACACACAGGGCCACAGGCTCTAGACACCATGTTGCAGCTCTTACTGGACACAGTCTTCCTAGTAATTCACAATATTTTTTACTTATTTAAAAATGTTTGATTCTATATCCTATATAGCAAGTTGACTCATTTCAAATGCCCAAAGGTGCATTTTACAACAAGTACATGTTAGAAAATAACCTATAAGGACACACAGTCCATGAGTGTTTCACTATTTTTATTTTGTTTTGTTTGAATGTGTATATTTTATCCTATGGCAGGAGATGAACATCTGATCATATCTGTTTCTTTTTAAATTTCAGCCTAAAACTAGATAGTCATGACCCAAGTTACAGAGCTTTTAGAATCTGATTGTTCAGTCACTTGTATGCAAGTTTCCAGAAACCATTGCCCACTCCTGGGCCCACTCACTGCACTGAAGGTCTGTCCATTCAACTGAATGTCCATGCCATACTCAGTTTCCACAAGAACACTTGGAGTCAGAGAAGGTGGCACATGCCTCTAATCACAGCGACTTGGGAGGCTGAGGTAGGAGGACTGCAAATTCAAAGTCACCCTCAGCAACTCAGCAAGGCCCTGAGCAACTGTGCCAGACCCTGTCCTCTAAAGAATATAAAAAGGGGTAGGGATGTGGTTAAACGGTTGAGCACTCCTGAGGTCAATCCCAATACCAAAAAAACAAACAAACAAATAAAAACACACACAGCTTGGCTAGGAGGTACAGCATGCCTCTTTGCACTTCTATGGAGACACAATAACCACACTACAGCGACTTTCCAGGGAGTTTAACCTTGAACTTACTGCCATTTGAAACTAATCAAAACCTTGATTGAGAGAATTATGAACAGAAGATTTCTAAAGGAAATAAAACAAACACATCATTTCTTTCAGAACTCTACTTCTACACTGCAGTAGCTGTGGGGTCAGATCATTTTGACTTTTTCTACAATTGCCAAAATGCGGGGGTGACACTATGGGCTTCTTGTAAGGAACAGCCTAAGAAACCAGCCATTATGCAGGACAGTGCATGCTGGATCACATTAGTGTGTTCTTTTGAGATCCATGAAGAAATTTTTCACTCAAGGATCAGTAAAAATGGGGCTATTTGTGAGCTACTCATTCGTTACACCATCAGTCATATCATCTGACTGCATGGAATTCTAAAAGCTGAATCATGTTATGCCCTCTTCCCTGACCATAATAAAAGTACAGGACCTTGTAGCATGCATTTTATCATTTGGATTCTTATTTGCTCTGTGTCCTGATTTACACATTAAATTTTAATTTATTCTATTGTAAGGAGTAAACTTATGATACAATCATACATGTTAATAGTTATTTTAATGATCATAGTAATAAGTAACTACTGGCATTTTTGTTGCAGGTAACTACAATGAATGATTAAAAATAACAAAACTTTCGCTTTATGCATTTGATATCTCAATTTTTGAAATATTTAACTTTTATAAAACTACCTAAACCATTGTGCAACCATTTGCATTATGTATTTAATAAGCTATACCATAGTAAGTTCTATTTTTAAATCAACGCTGTGGTACATGGGCTTACGTTAATTCAGCTGTTAATGTTTTTATATTGGATTCTGCTTTTAAAACATGATAAAAGAGAGATTTGAAATACAACAAATAAACAGACTGTCAAAATTTATTAGTCCAAGTACTTCTGAGAATAACAGAGAAAGTTAACCAGATTTCTTTTCTCATATTGTGCTTGGCTGGCTTCCCTCAAGAGTACAGTATATTCACCATGAGGACAAAAAACTTGAAAGATAAATTCTTGTTTTGGCTAACAGTCATTTATTTCAAGTAAGTTCATGTATGAGCTACTTTATGCAATGCCTGTATGACCCAAAGTCTCAAATGTGTCAAGACACAATAGACAATGCAGTACATGGCTCCACAGGCCAACTGCTGCGGCTCTCTGCACCGCCTGTGGTTTATGCTCTCAGGGCGATCAGTGTTCCACACACACAGCGGCACACTTACGTTCATGCACTTAGGAAGCAGCACAAACCTTGCTTCCCAAAGAAAAGTCCAAAGAAATCATGAAATAATTTAGTTAAAGTTTATTAAACTACTAGGAAGATTTTTATAAATCTTATAGTAGGTATACGGTAGTCTCATAGTCTCCCCTTATCTATAGGAAATATGTTCCAAGACACCCAGAAGATGCCTGAAACCATGGAGAGTACCAAGCCCCACATAGACTACATTTTTTCCTACACATAGATACCTATGAACAAGTTTAATTTATAAATCAGGCACAGTAAAAGATTAGTAACAACAATAATAGAATGATTATGACAGCCACTATAATAAAACTTACTATATTATTTATTTTTTTTATTCATTTTTATTGTAAACAAATGGGATACGTCTTGTTTCTCTGTTTGTACATGAAGTAGAGGCATACCATTTGTGTAAACATACATTTACCTAGGATAATAGTTTTTCATTCATTCTGTTATTTTTTTCTTGCCCCCCCCCACCCCTCTTATCCCTCTATACAGTCCCTCCTTCCTCCATTCTTGCCCCCTTCCCACCCCCTGTATGTGTCATCATCCGCTTATCAGTCAGATCATTCGTCCTTTGGTTTTTTGAGATTGGCTTACCTCACTTAGCATGATATTCTCCAACTGCAACCATTTGCCTACAAATGCAATAATTTTATTATTCTTTATGGCTGAGTAATATTCCATGGTATATATATACCACAGTTTCTTTATCCATTCATCAATTGAAGGACATCTAGGTTGGTTCCACAATCTGGCTATTGTGAATTGAGCAACTATGAACATTGTTGTGGCTGTATCTCTGTAGTATGCTGATTTTAAGTCCTTTGGATATAGGCTGAGGAGTGGGATAACTGGGTCAAATGGTGGTTCCATTCCAAGTTTTCTAAGGAATCTCCACACTGCTTTCCAGAGTGGCTGCATGAGTGTACCTTTTCCCCACATCCTCTCCAACACCTATTGTTGCTTGTATTCTTTTTTTTTTTTTTTATAAGCATGAACTTTAGTATTTATTTTTTATATTGTGCAATAAGTTTTTTTCGTTTTAGTTTTTTTTTATTATTGTATACAAATGGGATACATGTTGTTTCTCTATTTGTACATGGAGTCAAGGCATACCATTTGTGTAATCATAAATTTACATAAGGCAATGATGTTTGATTCATTATTTTTTCCCTTCCCCCCACACCTCCCACCCCTCTTTTCCCTCTATATAGTCCTTCTTTCCTCCATTCTTACCACCCTCCTTATCCCTAACCCTAAACCTAACACTAATCCTAACGCTAAGCCCTCCCATCGCCCATTATATGTCCTCATCTGCTTATCAGCGAGATCATTCGTCCTTTAGTTTTTGGAGATTGGCTTAACTCACTTAGCATGATATTCTCCAATTTCATCCATTTGCCTGCAAATGCCATAATTTATCATTATTCATGGCGGAGTAATATTCCATTGTATATATATGCCACAGTTTCTTTATCCATTCATCAACTGAAGGGCATCTAGGTTGGTTCCACAATCTGGCTATGGTGAATTGAGCAGCAATGAACATTGATGTGGCTGTATCTCTGTAGTATGCTGATTTTAAGTCCTTTGGGTATAGGCCAAGGAGTGGGATAGCTGGGTCAAATGGTGGTTCCATTCCAAGCTTTCTGAGGAATCTCCGTACTGCTTTCCACAGTGGCTGCACTAATTTGCAACCCCACCAGCAATGTATGAGTGTACCCTTTTCCCCACATCCTCGCCAACACCTATTGTTGCTTGTGTTCTTGATAATCGCCATTCTAATTGGGGTGAGATAGAAACCTTAGGGTAGTTTTGATTTGCATTTCTCTTATTACTAGAGATGTTGAACATTTTTTCATATATCTGTTGATTGCTTATGCATCTTCTTCTGTGAAGTGTCTGTTCATATCCTTAGCCCATTTGTTGATTGGATTATTTGTATTCTTGGTGTAGAGTTTTTTGAGTTCTTTATAGATTCTGGAAATTAGTACTTTTTCTGAATTATGAGTGGCAAAGATTTTCTCCCACTCTGTAGGTTCTCTCTTCACATTGCTGATAGTTTCCTTTGCTGAGAGAAAGCTTTTTAGTTTGAATCTATACCAGTTGTTGATTCTTGCTTTTATTTCTTGTGCTATGGGAGTCCTGTTAAGGAAGTCTGATCCTAAGCCACCAAGTTGAAGGTTTGAACCTACTTTTTCTTCTATAAGATGCAGGGTCTCTGGTCTGATTTCAAGGTCCTTGATCCATTTTGAGTTGAGTTTTGTGTAGGGTGAGAGATAGGGGTTTAATTTCATTCTGTTGCATATGGTTTTCCAGTTTTCCCAGCACCATTTGTTGAAGAGGCTATCTTTCTCCATTGCATATTTCTGGCCCCTTTGTCTAGTATGAGAAAATTGTATTTATTTGGGTTTGTGTCCATGTCCTCTATTCTGTACCACTGATCCACCTGTCTATTTTGATACCAATACCATGCCGTTTTTGTTACTATTGCTTTGTAATAGAGTTGAATATCTGGTATTGCGATACCCCCTGCTTCGTTCTTTCTACTGAGGATTGCTTTAGCTATTGTTGCTTGTATTCTTGGTAATCGTCATTCTAATTGGGGTGAGATGGAATCTTAGGGTAGTTTTGATTTGCATTTCTCTTATTACTAAAGATGGTGAACATTGTTTCATATGTTTGTTGATTGCTTGTAGATCTTCTGTGAAGCGTCTGTTCATATCCTTAGCCCAATTGTTGACTGGATTATTTGTATTCTTGGTGTAGAGTTTTTTGAGTTCTTTATAGATTCTGGAAATTTGTGCTCTATCTGAAGTATGAGTGGCAAAGATTTTCTCCCACTCTGTAGGCTCTCTCTTCACATTGCTGATAGTTTCCTTTGCTGAGAGAAAGCTATTTAGTATGAATCTATCCCAGTTATTGATTCTTGCTTTTATTTCTTGTGCTATGGGAGTCTTGATAAGGAAGGCTGATCCTAAGCTAACAAGTTGAAGATTTGGATCTACTTTTTCTTATATAAGATGCAGGGTCTCTGGTCTGATTTTAAGGTCCTTGATCCATTGTGAGTTGATTTTTGTGCAGGGTGAGAGATAGGGGTTTAATTTCATTCTGTTGCATATGGTTTTCCAGTTTTCCCAGCACCATTTGTTGAAGAGGCTATCTTTTCTCATTGCATATTTTGGCACCTTTTTCTAGTATGAGAAAATCATATTTATTTGGGTTTGTGTCCGTGTCCTCTATTCTGTACCATTGATCTACTTGTCTATTTTGGTGCCAATACCATGCCGTTTTTGTTGTTATTGCTTTATAGTATAGTTGAAGGTCTGGTATTGCAATACCCCCTGTTTCACTCTTCCTGCTAAGGATTGCTTTAGCTATTCTGGGTTTCTTATTCTTCCAGATGAATTTCATGATTGCTTGCTCTATTTCTGTAAGGTATGTCATTGGGATTTTAACTGGAATTGCATTGAATCTGTATTGCACTTTTGGTAGTATGGTCATTTTGACAATATTAGTTCTGCCTATCCAAGAACATGGGAGATCTTTCCATCTTCTAAGGTTTTCTTTAATTTCTATCTTTAGTATTCTGTTGTTCTCATATGTAGTGGTCTTTCACCTCTTTTGTGAGATTGATTCCCAAGTATTTTATTTTTTTCTATGCTATTGTGAATGGGGTAGTTCTCCTAACTTCTCTTTCTGAAGATTCATCACTTATTTATAAAAATGCATTGGATTTATGAGCACTAATCTTATATCCTGCTACTTTACTGAATTCACTTATGAGTTCTAAAAGTTTTCTGGTGGAATTTTCTGGTTACTCTAAATATATAATCATGTCATCAGCAAATAGGGATAGTTTGAGTTCTTCTTTTCCTATTCGTATCCCTTTAATTTCTTTGGTCTGTCTAATTGCTGTGGCTAGAGTTTCAAGGACAATGTTGAATAGAAGTGGTGAAAGAGGGCATACCTGCCATGCTCCAGTTTTTAGCGGGAATGCTTTCAGTTTTCCACCATTTAGAATGATATTGGCCATGGGCTTAGCGTAGATGGCCTTTACAATGTTAAGGAATGTTCCCACTACCCCAATTTTTTCTAGTGTTTTGAGCAAGAAGGGATGCTGTATTTTATCAAATGCTTTTTCTGCATCTATCAAAATAACCATGTGATTCTTGACTTAAGTCTGCTGATATGGTGAATGACATTTATTGATTTCTGGATGTTGAAACAACCTTGCATTCCTGGGATAAAACCCACTTGATTGTGGTGCACTATCTTTTTAATATATTTTTGTATGCGATTTGCTAAAATTTTGTTGAGAATTTTTGCGTCAATGTTCATTAAGGATATTGATCTGAAATTTTCTTTCCTCGATGTGTCTCTGTCTGGTTTAGGTATCAGGGTGATATTGGCTTCATAGAATGAGTTTGGGAGGGTTCCCTCCTCTTCTATTTCATGGAATACTTTGAGGAGTATTGGAATGAGCTCTTCTTTAAAGGTTTTGTAGAACTCGGCTGAGAACTCATCTGGTCCTGGACTTTTCTTTGTTGGTAAGCTTTTGATGACCTCTTCTATTTCATTTTTTGAAATTGATTTATTTAAGTTGTGTATGTCCTCCTCGTTCAGTTTAGGTAATTCATATGTCTCTAGAAACCTGTTGATGTCTTCGAGATTTTCTATTTTGTTGGAATATAGATTTTCAAAATAGCTTCTAATTATGTTTTGTATTTCACTCGTGTCTGTTATGTTATTTCCTTGTTCATTCTGAATTTTAGTAATTTGGGTTTTCTCTCTTCTTCTGTTAGTGTGGCTAAGGGTTTATCAATTTTGTTTATTTTTTTCAAAGAACCAACTATTTGTTTTATCAATTTTTTCTGATTGTTTCTTTTGTTTCAATTTCATTGACTTCAGCTCTGATTTTAACTATTTCCTGTCTTCTACTACTTTTGGTGTTGCTCTGTTCTTCTTTTTCTAGGGCTTTGAGCCATGGTGTTAGGTCATTTGTTTGCTGATTTTTTCTTCTTTTATTGAATGCACTCCATGAAATCAATTTTCCTCTAAAACTGCTTTCATAGTGTCCCAGAGATTTTGATATGTTCTTTGTTCTCATTTACCTCTAAGAATTTTTTAATTTCCTTCCTGATATCTTCTGTTATCCATTCATCATACAATAGCATACTATTTAATCTCCAGGTGTTGGAGTAGTGTCTGTTTATTACTCTCTTGTTTATTTCTAATTTCAATCCATTATGATCTGATAGAATACAAGGTATTATCTCTATCTTCTTGTATTTGCTAACAGTAGCTTTGTGGCATAATATATGGTCTATTTTAAAGAAGGATCCATGTGCTGCTGAGAAGAAAGTGTATTCGCTCTTTGTAGGATGGTAAATTCTATAAATGTTCATTAAGTCTAAATTATTGATTGTGTTTTTGAGATCTATGGTTTCTTTGTTCAATTTTTGTTGGAGGATCTGTCCAGTGGTGACAGAGGTGTGTTAAAACCACCTAGTATTATTGTGTTGTGGTCTATTTGATTTCTGGAGTTGAGAAGGATTTGTTTGACGTACATGGATGAGTCACTATTTGGGGCATAGATATTTGATTGTTATGTCTTGCTGATTTATGGTTCTCTTAAGCAGTATGAAATGTCCTTCTTTATCCCTTCTGACTAACTTTGGCTTGAAGTCCACATTAATATGAGGATGTATACTCCAGCTTTTTTGCTGTGTTCATGTGCATGGTATGTTTTTCCCCATCCTTTCACCTTTAATCTGTGGGATCTCTTTCTATGAGAGGAGTCTCTTGCAGGCAGCAAATTGTTGGATCTTTCTTTTTAATCCAATCTGCCAGTCTAGGTCTTTTGATTGATGAGTTCAGGCCATTGACATTCAGGGTTATTATTGAGATATGATTTGTATTCCTGGTCATTTGGCTCTTTTTTTTTTTTTTTTTTGACATGACTTGATTTCTTCTTTATTTGACAGTTCCTTTAGGATAATTCCTCCCTTTGCTGATTTACTCATTGTTTTCATCTCTTCCTCATGGAATATTTTGCTGAGAATGTTCTGTAATGCTGGCTTTCTTTTTGTAAATTCTTTTAGCTTTTGTTTATCATGGAAGGATTTTATTTCGTCGTCAAATCTGAAGGTAAGTTTTGCTGGGTATAAGATTCTTGGTTGGCATCCGTTTTCTTTCAGAGCTTGAAAAATGTTGTTCCAGACCCTTGTAGCTTTTAGGGTCTGGGTTGAAAAATTTGCTGATATCCATATTGGTTTCCCCCTGATTGTACTTTCTTTTCTCTTGCAGTCTTTAAAATTCTGTCTTTATTTTGTATGTTAGGTATTTTCATTATAATGTGCCTTGGTGTGGGTCTAATGTAATTTTGTGAATTTGGAGTCTTATAAGCCTCTTGTACTTTATTTTCCATTTCATCCTTCTGATTTGGGAAATTTTCTGATATTATTTCATTGAATAGATTGTTCATTCCTTTGGTTTGTTTTTCTAAACCTTCTTCAATCCCGATAATCCTTAAATTTGGTCTTTTCATGATATCCCATAGTTCTTACAGATTCTGTTCATGATTTCTTATCGTCTTCTCTGTTTGATCAACTTTGTTTTCAAGATTAAATATTTTGTCTTTGATATCTGAGGTTCTATCTTCCAGGTGTTCTATCCTATTGGTTAAGCTTTCTATGGAGTTTTTAATTTGGTTTAATGTTTCCTTCATTTCAAGGATTTCTGTTTGTTTTTTTTTCAATATCTCTAACTCTTTTTTGAAATGATCTTTTGCTTCCTGTATTTGCTCTTTTAACTGTCGATTGATGCGATCATTCAATGCCTACATTTGCCCTTTCATCTCATCCTTCAATGCCTGCATTTGCTCTTTCATCTCCTCGTTTGCTTCCCTGATCGTTTTGATTATGTACATTCTGAACTCCCTTTCTGACATTTCTTCTGCCAAGCTGTCATTGGATTTTATTGCTATACCATCTAGGTTTGTTTGGGACATTTTCTTCCCTTGTTTTCTCATATTGTTCAGGTATCTATCCCTCTAATAGTGAAACTCTGAGATATTGCAGATTTCCTCTATTGACTAATATTTTCTCTGTAGATTTCCAATAACTCACCTCTTAGCCTTCAGTAGCCTGAAGTCTTGGAGGAACTTGATAATGCGGTGCTCCACTAGGAAGCTGGCCTTCTAGGGGTGGTGGCCTTCAGGTGGGGTATATTCCCTGGTGGTTCTGAGTTGGTCCCAAGTCTCTCAATACTTCCTCTTCGTGGCTCCTGGGTCTTGTCAAAGGTCCTCTAGCCTCCTGTAGGCGTCTCAGGAAGGGAGTTGCCCTTCCATTGATGACGGCCATGCCCTCAGGAGTAATTCAAAATGCCTGCACCAGCCTATAAAGAAGCCTCTGGCTAACTCCTTGATGGCAACAAACCTCAGCGTGGTGGTTGGGCAGGGTTGTTCAGTGATGGCGTCTGTCTTTGGCCTGGTGGTTGGGCAGGTTGGCTACCCGCTGCCCAGCTCCACAAAGCAGGCGGGTCGGGTGCCTGCCTGCTACCTCCACGATGCAAGCGGCTTGACTTGCCCGTCAGCTTGCTCCACGACTGGGACCAACCAGAGATGGCACCAACCTAGACGCAGGGGTCAGGCGGGGTCGCTCAGTTATGAAGTCTGTCCATGGCCTACTGGCTGGGCAGGATAGCTGACCGCTGCCTACCTCCGTGATGTAGGCGGCCTGGCTCAGCCACCAGCTTGCTCCACAACTGCCTATATTATTTATTTATAGAATTTTCCATTTAATATTTTTGGACCACTGCTGACCACGGGTAATGAAACTGTTAAAAGTGAAACTGCAGTGAAGGAGCAACTACCTAGGTCTGGACTCTGAAATGTGACATTCATGGACATGGAAATTTAGTGGGAAAGTTGCTGCTCCTAACAGCTAGATGTCCTGAACAAAAGGAAAAGTTAAAAGAAGACTGGATAACTCAGGCTTCTGGAAATGTGTGTGTGCTGAAGGTGTTTGCTTTCAAGTCTAAATCTAATGAAGTCAGAAACAGAAGTTATTTAAATACAATCTCATCTAGCCTGGCATTTATTAAAAGGATAAGCTGAAGTTCATTACTATTGATTAGACAAAAAAAATCAGGGAAAAAAAGAGACATCCAACACTTTCAATCATTCATACAGACTGAATTAAACTTTACTTCTTAGTAGTGTTTGCATATTGCAGAAAAATGAAGCACTTAACAAAATTTAAATCTTTTGTCAGTTTTCCAACAAACAGTATCACCATCAGACATTTGCTAAAAGGCAACCAGAGACTTGTCACTCAAAATGTAGTCTGTGGACCAACTTCCTCACATCACCTGAGAGTTTGTCACAAATGCAGAATTTCAGGTCCCACCAGTTCAAGGGAATCACAACCTTTAGTTCAACAAGACCCCAAGGTGTTTCTGATGCACATCAAAGTTTGAGAAACACTGTGTCTGAGCATTTTTCTGATATTGGAGAAACCAAAAGGTACAACTCAGGTATAATTAGTTGCTTGACCAGGAGGTGTGGAACACACATAAAAGATAACTATAAAAGGAGTGTAGGCCAACTTTCAGATGAAAGACAGAGACAATTAAGGGCACAGGAACTTGAAGGAAGGCAAAAGTTGACACAAGTCTGGGGCAGCTGGTGGTCTCTTACAGGAAAGACAGTACATAAAAAATAATAAAAAGGGATTATAGTACACCCAACCCTCTCCTGCCTAAGTTTACACTCTATGGTTTTATAAATTTTTCAAACCTAGTATATAAAATAGACCCCACCTACCGACCTGTGTGGGGTCACTGGGTTGAGAGAAACTAACCACAACTTAGTTATGGTTACTTGAAAACAGCATGGTGTTCAGGTACCAAAACTTCCAAAGACCACGGAGTGAGGAACCTCAAGAGATCACACTGGTTTATTCTGAGAGGTACAACTTTCTCTGAACCAGGGCAGGCTTTTCCCCAAACACATGATTTCACTTTTTACATTAAATGTGTTAAAGTTAGGTTTTATTTAAAATGCAGGAAAACTTATTTTTAAAGTACTTCTGAAAGGAATTTTTTTTGGAAACTACAGACTTCTTTCATAATATGAATAGGCAATTCCTAAATTACATGTACTGTGAGTTGAAGTTTCCATTATATTTGAAGTAATGGTTATTTTGTTACCCAGTGTCAGTAAACAAAAAACAACACACGAGGTGAAAGGGTGGGACAGGTCTGCATGGTCACATTTAAGGGCCCAAAGTCCCTCTCCTTGGCCTGATAAGTGGCAGGAGTGTCCCATGGAGACGTAAATAAGATGTCTTCCTAACAACACCCTGGGAACAGCGTGGCTCCATCCTGCTCATGCCAACATGAGTCCAATCCTGACTCAAGCCTGGCACTGGTGTCTGTGCGTTTCTCCTATGGAGAGGCTTGGAAAGTGCCAGGCTCCTTTGTGTTCACAAGTGGTAATTTCTAATCATCTCAAGAAGGTTTAAGAACATCTTCCTTCTGTCTCCACACAACAACAGGCCATTTCCATGACTCTTCCCATCAGTGTGGGGGATCGAACCCAGAGCCTCTGACCCACCAGGTTGCTGCTGAGCTCCTCTGGATGCTTAACCTCTCTTGCTATCAGAGAAGAGCATTTGTTCACACCACACCACAGCTCTGACTGTGGGCAGCAGTGCTCTAAGAGCATGCTCACTGCCAACCTTCTGCCAGGTTTCCCTCTCCCCAGCTCCCATACTTCCTTACTCTCCACAGAGCCTACCTCACTTATTTGTGAGGAGCTGTGTGCAGATTTGCTGTAAGCTGAGCAAGTGACCTGAACAGGTTCCTGCATGCTTTCAGGCTTCAGCTTCCCCACAGATAACGTGGGTAACAGTAAGATCAGTAAATAATGTTACCTGTATCTCACCAAATTATTGCTAGGGTCAAATGAGGTGCTATATATTTAATTGTTTTATAAGTCAAAAAAAAATTTTGGAAAAATATTTTGTTTATCAAATAAAACTAGGATTAATATTCAGGTTTATATAATAGCATAATACATATTAAATACATATTTAAGTATGTAATTCTAGATGAATCAGTATTTCTGAGATCTAATTAGATTTACCCTAACTAAAAAATTATATATTACTTAAAAACTAAAAAGAAAAAAATATCTTCTTGGGTATCAACTTTTCAAAGAAAGAAAAAAGTGATAAAATGCATAAAGTCAAATGAATATCTGGCAAAGGGACAGACATATAGATCAATGGAACAGAACTAAGAGTCCAATATTGACCTATATATCTGTTTCAACTAATTTTCTACAAGGGTACCAAGCCAATTCAATGGGGAAAAGAAAACATTTTTCGACAAATGATTTTAGGACATTGTTTAGCATATGGATAGCTATACATTAAAGAATGATGTTTAGTCCTTCCCTTATGCCAAATACAACAATTAATTCAAATGCATCAAAGATCTAAAAGTAAAAACAAACTAGAAAACTCCTAGAAAACAACATACCTGTAAAATGTTCATGATCTTAGATTTGGCAAAGGATTTCTATGGATGTGATATTTCTATAGAATATGACATTAAAAGCACAAACAGCAACAACAAATAGATAAATTAAGAACTAAGAACATGTGTGCTTCAAAGGACACCATTAAGAAAGTGAAAAGAAAACTCACAGACTGGGAAAAGTATTTTCAAATTATGTAATTGATAAGGCTTGTACTTAGAATATTTAGAATTCTTATGAGTCAGCAGTAAAAAAGACAAATGTCCCAATTAAAATCTGGGCAAAGGAATTTAATAGATAATTCTCCAAGGAAGATACATAAATTCATATAAATGGACAGTAAGCACAAGATGCTTGACATCATCATTCTACAAGGAAATGCAAATCAAAACCACAGTATCTCTTCAGACTCATTTGGGATGGCTAAAAGTAAAATGATAGATAATAACAAATACTTGTGAGGATGTAGAGACACTAGAACCCTCAAACACTGCTAATGGCAAAATGGTGCAACCACTTTGTAAAACAGTCTGGAAGTTCTTCAGACAGTCACAAGAGTTACCATATGACCTGGGAATATCACTTCAAAGAATACACTCAAGAGAACTGAAAATACTTGTTCCACAAAAGATTGGCAGCATCACTCATGATATAAAAAAGGTGAAATCAATTCTAATGTCCATCATTTGAGAAAACAAAATATGGAGTATCTATACAATGGACTAATATTCAGCCATAAAAGGAATTTAACACCATATATGCTAAAACATAGATAAACCTTGAAAATTATGCTATATGAAAGAAGTCAATTATAAAAGATGACATATTATGATTCCATTTACATGAAATGTCCAGAAGAGTGGAATCTGTAGATAAAGAAAGTAGATTAGTGGTTGCCAAGAGCTGAAGACAGGGTGGCAATAAGAAGATGATAACTGAAGGTATGGAATTTGGTTTTGCGGTGATGAAAATACTCTAAAACTGTGATGGTTATATAATGTGTGGATATTATACAAACCATTGAGTTGGATATTTTTAATAAGTGGTTGAATTATACTCGTATGTGAACTACACCTCAATAAAACTTTTAAAAATCACACATTTATATCTTATGTGATTTTGCAAAGTTCACACACAGATTTTCTTATTTCCCTTTTTCAAAACTCACTCTGAAATAATTAACTCACTAGAGAGTCTTCCTAGGTAATTATAAAGCTGAAAGATTTTCTCTCACTGACTTTGGACTACATCAAATGTGACAAAAATAGTAATACTTACAAGCACTTAAAGCTAAATGTGTCAACATTATATCTGTTCTTTAGTTCTTACAGATAATGCTACTGCACCCTTGGAACTTGGCCAGTGTCAAACTGTAAACTTAATAACCTCTATTATACCAGTGAGGAGAATAATGTTAGCTAATATTTATTAAGTGTTCACTTCATTCTAGGGAGTTTACATTATCTCACTTATTATTTATGACAACATCTCACAGAATATATATCATTATTACAATTTCACAAAAAAATTAAGTTTTGGCCAGGAGAAAAACTACTGAATTGTGGAGGTGCGGCTTGGACTTCGCTGGGTGAAAAACCCAGGGTCTCAGAACACCTCTCTATACTTTGCAGTTCCTATCATCTATAAGAAATAACTCGGACCACATTTCCCATGGCTGCAACTTTTAAAACTGTGAATTATTCTTCAAAGCCAATATAAAAGGAAAAGGAAAAGGTCTAATTCATCAAAAATACTAAAAGCTTTATTTTACTCAGCAAAATCAGAACTTTAGAGTTGGAAGGTGTAGCACCCATCACTTGGTTTGATGGCAACTTAGCACAAATAATAAAACTGAGGACTTTGATCTAACTCTAAAGGTCTTGTAAAATAAAAGGAGGTAAATGGTGATTGCTGGGCACAGTTGTACTGATACAGGACTCATGAATTAGTTCATTAGTCATTACTTCATTTGCTTATTCACTAGTCACTTTTTATTTCAGTCAGCAAATATATAATTAACATCAACTGTGTGCCAAGGACACATGAATCCCATGCCCCAGGAGGCTCACATCTGGGTGCAGGCAGGTGCAGGTACAGAGCCATGGTTACGATATAATGTGATAAGCAACACTGAATGGACAGGACAAGGAGGTGTACAGCTCTGGTGAAAGACCTGGGTGGGTTATACAAAGAGAATCATTAATTAAGAGACAACGACTCTTCTCCAGGAAGAGCTTACTGATTTTTAGCACAGAGTAGTCAGAAACAGCAAATCATTTAGAACTGCTTATAGAACACTCGTGAAGAGGGGAGATTAAATTAAGCATGTCTTTTATTCTGGTGTTTTCACCTCCTTCAAAGGTCACATTCTCTGTGAAGCCTTTGTACTTACTTCAAAGAAATGTAGGCGCTCCTTTCTTTGAAAATCCTACTTACACTCTGTGCCTCCCTTTAAGGAGCATGCATCTCACCCTGGTTTATTTTACCATCATCTGTAAACTTCTCTTTTCTTTCTTACAGATTGCCAGCAATATCTACAATGCCTTGGCAATTGTTAGGTCTCAATTTATTCAATTTTGAACTCTATACTTATCAAAGTTCTTAAATTTGATACATGAGTTCCTTGAACAAGTTTGCTACCTTTATAGATGATGTAATTCCATTGGAAATTTCTTTTCCTTCTTAAAGTTCACAAAACAAGGATGGCCAGGATCTCACAAAGCATTTGCCATCTAGTTTTCTGATTAACTATAAGATAATATGACCAAAGTAGAAAACCTATGAAAATAAATTTACTATTTACTATCACACTAAAAATTAATCTAGCATAATGATGTGCATGTTATTGTTCTTTAGAGTAACTAGACAAACAACAATGCAGTTCACTTAAAAAACAATAATTATTATAAGCACATTTTTAGTTCTTTCATTCAGTTATTAATTCCCCACTTCTTAACAAAAGAATCAGTGTCAATAGTCTCCCCTAACCTCATGTGATTTTAGCTTCAGCACCAACAATACATGTATGCAAAGAGTAAGGTTCCATGTCCACAGGGAACATCGAGTGATTCCTGGTTTACTCAACTTCTCTCCTGAAATCAAGATGCAAGGAGCAGCGAGTTCCCCCAAACTTGTTCAGTCTTCCCATAGTGCCACACCAAATACCAAAGAGCTAGTTCAACACTGGCACTCATTACTTATCTGCTGCTGCTCTGGACCTGCTTCATTTTCTCCACAGAGAAGCCAGAGACTGTTCAACTGTGTGGATCATGTTAGTCCTCTGCTGAACCCCACTAGGACCTCCACCTCATGCAGAGTAAGAGCTGAAGTCCTACAGTAGCTTAGGAGGCTTCACCTGGTCTTCCTTCCTCTGGCTGCTCTGCCCAAACCCACTGCACTCCAGCAACGACCTGGTGCACTCCAGCTGTGGCACCTGCTGCTCCCTCTACCTGGACTGCTGAGCAACTCTCATCTCACCTTCACATCTGTCGGTGTGACCTTTCAGGGCAGCCTTCGACACCCATCCTATTTAAAACTATAATCTCTCCCCTTCCTGGAACACTTGATTTGCCTCTCCAGCTTTGCCTTCCTCAGGGCACATGCCATCATTAGACCCGCTGCTTATTTTACTTCTTTACTTCGTTTGTGGTCTATTTCCCTCTAGTAGAATGTTACTGCATGAGGGCAAGCCTTACTGCTTGTCCTGCTCTAGAGCAGTACTTAGTATGTAACTGGTTCCTGCAAAATACTGGAGCAAATGTTAGAAGAATGATCAAGAAAAATGCCCTCCAATTCTCAGAGGTTTGGAATAGAGATGGTAGGAGAGATGCTAAGAAAGGACTAAAGGGGAAAGAACTACTTTGGGCTACTAGGACATCTTCTGACTACAGGGATCCTTAGTTGACCTCCAGTTGTCTTTGTTCAGGACAAAGTTCTTAACTTTGTCTGGTCCCAAGGATCAGTCTGATGAAGCCTTGAACCTTACTCAGGGCAATGTTTTTAAATGTTTAAAATACATAGATCTGCAAAGGAAATTAAATCAAGAATTGTTTAATAAGGTCTAGTAGCTGATCTAATGACTCCTATAATTTAAAAATAGCCATGAATGAGACATTTTAAAGATATCTATAACACTCTGATGCAATAAGAAAATGTTTACAATCTCCACTGGTTGCAAAGTATAGGATGGCTACTATAACAGTTTGCTGCTTATTTCATAGGAATTCTGATCTTCTGTTAATTTTAGGAAAAACAAATACATGATCTTTTTTTCACCCAAGTTCACAGACCCCTCAGTTCTATTCTCCAAACCTTAACAGTCTATAGATACCAGGATAAGAACACCTGCTCTAGGATAAGTCTCAGAATTTCCTTAAAGGGAAAGCAATTCAAAATTGACTGGACCTCCATTACCTCAGCAGCAGAAAGGAGAAGGGGAAAAAACACATTATTTTTCTAAATTCC
Organism: Sciurus carolinensis; assembly: GCF_902686445.1. Taxonomy (NCBI): domain Eukaryota; kingdom Metazoa; phylum Chordata; class Mammalia; order Rodentia; family Sciuridae; genus Sciurus; species Sciurus carolinensis. Next base: position 114,100,935 of record NC_062224.1, on the reverse strand, counting down.
TTTAACTATAGACAATCCTTTTTAATTTATAGAGAATAGGCCTTAAACCTCAAGTATTTATGAGTCTTAGTGTACCAGGATGAATAAGTCCCAACAATAGGATAAAGAGTTACTTTCTAACACTGATGAGAAATCCAAGGTACGAAAGCAGAGAAACCCCAGCATCAGTGGAATATCCGCAGCAAGGGCAGCAGGGTATGGACACAAAGATGCTGAAGAAAGAAGATACAATGTTGGAGTATAGATTTATGTAGCCCTGCTTGTCTTTCTCTTTTCCCTAAAAAGTAAAAACTGGGCTTCCATGTTCTTATGTTACCCTCAAGGTCTCTGCAGGCAGCTTAGTGAAAATTATGGTTAGGAATTTTCTCTTATCCTGGTTGTCATCTTTAATATTTGGCAAGAAAACTGGAAAACAGCTCACACCAGAGGACCTTTGTGGAGATTTACAGTGCATGTCTCAGCATTAAAAATGCTCCAGATTCCTGCAGCAAAGAATCATGCATAACTGCATTGACCCAGCATTTCTCAGTCTTATTTGATCCTTTTTTTTTCCTTCTAATGCATACATATATCACAGCAATTATAAGACTTTATTATAATTAAGGACTAAACAAGTCTTTCCTTCTAGGACATAAATTCCTCTGGTTCAGGGAAAATGGATTGTTAATCTTTTCACTGCTAGTACCTAAGAATACCAGGCATTCTGAAGGTCAGTAAATGGTTAGTTGGTTGGTTAATGGTTGGTGGGTGGGCAGGAGGGCTGGTTGGTTAAAAGAATGAATAAATCGGAGACATGAAAAGAAATGCTTTGGACCCAGTCTATTGTGCACTTTACCTCTGCAACACGTAAGGAACTTTTTAGAAACCTTGAGATACATTTCTAAGGGTAATAAACAGTAAGAAAGGATGACAAAGGGCACTTTCTCAGTGCAAGTCTACATACACTGTTATACTTTAACAACAACAAAGGTGAAATCTGATTGAAGAAAAGGAAAATCAATTTCATCCTAACCATTTCTGTGACTCTGTAACTAGAGAGACTGTGGTATTAATGACTAAATTAACATTTCATTTGCACTCTTTGAAGTATTAAGTGTGACACCTTAGCAAACTGTCACATTTCCCAGCAGCCAATTACATTCTTTAATACGAAGACTTAATGATCCAAACTCAGAGTAATCCTAGATGTTTCTAAATGTAACCTGTAAATGCCTCTATCACATTTATAGGAGATAGTAAAAAACAAAAAGACATTTACAGAATTACTGGTTTGAAAAATAGAGTAGTTGAATTTCAATCCAGTAAGGTTTTCAAAAACATGTTTTAATAGTCCATCTGTTTCTGGATTCTAATTAACTAATTCCACCCACTTCTGAAACTCCAAAGTAGAACTTACAAGAAAGTAACATCTGCTGGTTACAGCAGAATGGAATATGGCATTTTTTAAAATAACTTAAGTGTTTAAAAAAACCTACAAAATTAACATTGAAGGAGTTGAGTAAAAGCTTATTATTGCCAAGTCATTACTTTCTTTAAGAACAAAACAAAGCCGGATGTGGTGGTAAACATCTATGATCCCAATGACTCAGAGGAGGCTGAAACTGGAGGATCAATTGGAGGCCAGCCTCAGCAACTTAGTGAGGCCCTGTCTCAAAATGAAAAGAGAGGAGGGATGAGAATGTGATTTAGTGGTTAAGCACTCCTGGGTTCAATCCCTGGTACCAAAAAATAAAAAAGAACAACAACAACAACAACAAAACAAAATAGACACACTCAAGAACTCTTCAAAGACCAAGGGATTCCAAATTTACTAAAAGCTGATAGGTAGCTAATTTAGAGTCTAAACTCAAGATGGAATGCATATTTCCATTTCTCTTTCCTAAGAGAGATAACATTATTTATATGTACCTAATTTTAAATCAGTAGGTCAGGAAAAACATTTAAGCAATGATTAAACAGTCTTTGGTGTTTTAATCAATTTCTATATCTATTTGAAAATATAGCAATCATTTCTATCAGGAATTTCTTCATCTACAGTAGATACAGTACCTAGTTCTCATGACCACATCCAAATTATCAACTTCTGCCAGCTCTATTTACAAAATACATGTTGAAAGTTCCACTGTCACCATCTAAGCACAGGGTCCCATCATTAGTCAGTATTACTTTATTCTCTTCCAGTCAATTTTTCACACAGTCATAGCACTCTCCTAAAATACAATTTGATCATTTCACTCCCCAATTTAAACTTTTCCATGGCATTTCCATTGCACTGAACAAAATACAAACCAGTTAACATGGCTTTCATACCCCAGCTTTAATGATCTCTTCAACTGCACTGTAGGTTACCTCCTCTTTGCACTCCCAGCTAGAGTCAAACTGGACTTCATTTTGAATTCCTAGAATGTACTAAGTTCTTCCAAGATTTAGGGCCTCCATATATGTGTTCCCTATCCTCAGGATTCAGAATAAATGAGAATCTCTCAGGAATCTCTTCATCTCACTTAAGCTAGAACTTCTGTTATAAGTTCTTATACAATTATCCTACTTCTATAAAGCATTTAACATTTGTTATAATATAGGCATATTTTGTAATCATTTGTTTAATGATCATATTCCTCATTAGACTAAAAAAATTTATGTGGACAAAGCCAAAGTCTATTATTATCACTCCTGAGGACCCCATACCACAATGGATTTAATAATTTTAGTTTAATGAAATAAAATAAATCCCAATCCAACAAAATGGAGGCAAAAGGCAAAAATCCCTTATAGTGAAACTTATTTCTAGATTACCCTATGTCTAATGCCACTGGGAGTCTTTGGAAGTTTTAATCACAAATGAGTTTTTTTAATATTCTTCATTATACTAGAAGTCATGTCTGTGCATAAAAAGTATTGTTGGTGTTGTTTTAATTATTGTTGGTCACTTAAGACACTAAAGTCTCCATTCCAGAAGTGCACGGGTCAACTGGACAGTGTTTGAATGCTTGGTTCCTAAGTGGGGTGATAGCAAACAACAAATGACAAAACAATTCAGTATCAGAGACTCTGGTGGCCCTGGGAACTGGAATATTTGGTACTCATCTAGAGAAGACTGTATTCTAAGCTTGTTTAGATACTCCTATGGTAATTTCAGATGCTCTAGAAAATATTCTTAGTATCTAAATATATGTGTCTTCCATTAGAAAATAGTACACTCAAAAAAAAAAAAAAAGAAAATAGTACACTCGAAAAGCAAGATAAGAATTGCCTATTGCTATAAAGTAACAAGCTTTCCCAATTATTTAAAAATCTTCAAGAAAAAAGAAAGAGGGGAAGAGGAAGAAGTTCTGTGATCAGAATTCCAGCTATGTTACTTAATAGAACAACCAAAAAGAGAAAAAAAACAGTTTCATTTAATTTAGTTGAATACTCCACATATTACAGAAAAAGAATATGTGAAATTGCAGTTTAAGCTGACATGTGAATCTGAATTACATCTTCTGCCTTCTCAGGAAAATGCTCCCCAGTAATTAAGTTTCAATTTTCATAAAATTGACTTAAACATAAAACCTGAAACCATAAAGAAAACAGAAAAAAAACTCCTTGATGTGTCTTGACAATGATTTTTCTGGACATAAAACCAAAATCGCAGGCCACAGTACCAAAAACAAACAATTGGGACTACATCAAAATGAAAATTGATCCTTCTTTACAGCAAAGGAACATAATTCACAAAACACAAAGCAAACTATAGAGAGAAAATAGTTGCAAACCACATATCTGAGGAAGGTTAAAGATCTGAAATAGCTAAGGAACATATATAATACAATAGCAAATAGCTCAAATAATCTCCTTTAAAAACAAGTACATAAAAATATTCTCAACATCACTAATTATCAGGGAAATGCAAATTGAAACCACAATGAGATATCATCTCCCAGCTGTTAAGATGGTTATTATAAAAAGGTAAGAGATAATAAGTGTTGGCTAGGGTATGAAGAAAAGATAACTCCAGTGGGGATAAAAACTGGAACTGCCATTATAGAGATAGGGATCTTTAAAAAAATAAAAACATAACCCAATTAATAAATGGGCAAATGAATTAACAGACACTTCTCAAAAGAATAAAAATGTCCAACAAATATATGAAAAAATGTCCAACATCATTAGCAAGTAGGGAAATACAAATCAAAATTACACTGAGAATGGCAGTCATCAAGAAAACAAAAAATAAATGCTGGAGAAGATGTAGAGAAAAAGGAACACTTTTACACTGTTAGTGGGACTGTAAATAGTACAATTACTATGGAAATCAGTATGAAAGTTCCTCAAAAAACAAAAAATTCTATTAAAATAGAATTAGTAGAAAGAGAAAAATAGAAGAATTTTTTTAAAATAAAGGCTTAAAGATGGCAGTCCTGGCTCAGCTGTGATTGGAGATAACTTGTATTGATGTGAATTGAAGTAGCAGGTAAGTTTGATCAGTAGACACTCCCAGTCCGTACACAGGAATGTGGTAGGTAGACGGCTGAACTGATCCAAGGTTAGAATTGTCAGGGTGTGCCAAAGGACACAGTAAAAAGAATGTCGAGAATGCCATAAAGAGGGGATAGAGAGAAAGCAGTGGTGTCTAGGTGGAGCACAGAGAAGTCACAAAGTGGGAGTACTGTCAGTACGGGAAGGACCTGGACTCCAAAACCTGGAGTTCTTAGCTGAGTCACAGGTGCACGGTGCACTGGGTCAGGAAACCCAGAGAGCTGGGAATCGAGACAGATACCACCATCTTAGGGTTCAGTCTGCAGAGATAACTATCTCTGTACATTCATCAACAAGAGCATGGCTATACAAGAAAAGTGAGAAGCAGAATGATTACAAATCAATGACAGAAGGAATCCTGTTTTGCCCAAGTTGATGGGAAAAACTGGGATGATAAGAAAGAATATGATCAGGGTTTCAAAATCTTCAGTGAATAAAGAATATAACCAAGAAGTTAACAGATAACAAAACAACAGACATCAGCTCTCAAACATTTCTCTTCTGAGTTTGTACAATCTCCTATATGCTGATGAGAAAAACTGACATTCTCAAAACACTGTACCACTTCTACATTTTAAAAAAATTGTCAAAGTCTACTAAGTAAGAGATAAAATACCACTTTGAAAATCAAATGAATGGAAAATTTTATCAAAATTTGTAAGCCACCTTTTGTACATGAAAATATTTGACTCAGTTCAATCTTGTGATAGGGTAAAGGTTTTCAAAGTATGAGAGCAGATGAAGGTTCATTTTACAAAAATATTCAGATTCCCTTCAATAAGATCCTTTACATTTTATATGATGTGATTTACATAATCATAACAAGCTTTAGGAACACATTTTTCAAGAAACAAAGCATGATCATGTGCTATGATATGAATAGGAAGAGTATTGTGGACCTTTAAGAGGTGAGGCCTAGTAGGAGGTCTTTCAGTCACTGGAGTGGTACCCTCAAAGGGAACTGAGGAATCCTGGCCCATCCTGTCTCTCTCTGCTTCCTGGCTTTCGATTTGAACTATATGCTGTGACACCCACTCCCTACCACTGCCATTCAGTAAGCTCACCAGGGGCCACAGATCTTGGACTGGAACCTCCAGAACTGTGAGCTAAATAAATACTTTATAAGTTAATTGCCTCAGGTACTTCATTATAGTAGCACAAAACTGACCAATACAGTACGTTAAATTATTTTGGTTTAACAAGACCCACCAGTCCAAGAGCAAATGTAATCTGCACAAATTTTCCAGACAATTTACTCCTTCTTTGGCGACTCTCAGTCTCCTAATGGCTCAGCATGAAAACTGCTAAACTTACTCAACAGGAAAAGTCTTCAGCAGGTGCAATCAAAACCTTTTCAAGAGATAAATCTGGAATGAATTTTCTGCCCAGGTGGATTTATTTTCTGCATGTGATAGTGTGAATAGTGAATACATCTCTAGTTGTAAAGAAATATGTGATATTTTTTCCATTGGCTTCCAAATATTTTCAAATATCCCTATTAGTAAAATATGTATATATTTTAATAGATATAAATGTACTCCTATCCATACATTATATTTTATTAAAAATCTCTTATTTTGTGGCAGTAAAATAGAAAATTATGGTCAATTATCCCCCACCCCACTGCTTCCCTAATGAGTTGTCTTGTGAACCACTCTATTTGGATACTGCTTCTAGAGAGGCCAGAAGAAATTTTGTTCATAAACTCATTGTTTGTAAGACCACAAAGAAGAAAAAACTGCCAATAGCATAGACATCAATGATGCAATGAGGTCAATGTCTGTAACATGTACTATTACAAGTGACCTACTGGTTTCTTATTCACTTATGAAATAGGTCTAAAACTTAGAAAAGAATAAAGAAAAAAGATTCATTTTGGAAGGTAACACATATTCAAGCAATCAGTGAGTACCAGATATTAGGTATACATAAAAATTGTCTATTTACTAATTCATCCAGTATTAATCACATGACCATTATGTACCTGGCAGTCTTCCAAGCAATAATTATATTTACATATATTGTAACAGGGTCTTTCTTTAGATATGAGAATTGCAGGCAATAAAGAAATGGATTTCTAAATTATTTTAAGAAGAATACTACATAATAGGTTGGCACACGTGCAAGTTTAAAGTGAGTTCTTGTTAATTATCAATTCTGGCTTCTGCTAGAGTTAGACAATAAGCTTTTCCAACAAGTGGACTACATTTATCATTCATATAAACCTAGTAGCATCTGGCATAAGAACTAGCATGTAGTAAGCATTCAATTCCTATTTATTGGAGAAGTGAGGGGGAAAAGGGAGAAGAAAGAGGTGAGAACCAGATAAAACAAAGAAGTCTGAGGTCAAAGAGAAAGGAACATCTCACGGTCCTGTAAGCATGGTTTGTACTATTACCATTGTGCTTCTTTTGACCTGGGAACACCATCAAAGGCATGTGGTCTGCCTGACAGCCTAATCTGCATTTAGAAACAGTATGTAATTCAGGATCCTGAGACTCAAAAGGAGAAGCAGTTCTAACAGATATATGCTTCTGCATTTAAAAGTTAATTAACTTTCAGGTTTATGATAAAATAAAAATCATTTTCTCTTATTATAAAAGCAAAATAAGCACTTTAAAGAAAATTTGTAAAATACATGAAAAATAGAATGAACATATTATCAAAGATAACCAATATTAACATCTTACATATTGAATTAGCTCAAAATTTTAAAACCCCTGGGGTCTGAATTTCTATAATTCTATGCAAGACTCACAAGCAACAAAAATGAAAAAACAAAAACAAAAATCCACAATAGAGTAATTCCAACCATGCTTAATAAAGCAAGATTCGTGGCCTGCAAGTTTCCAAATTAAGCTATCATAGGTTATGATCCATAAGAAACAACATCTCGTTTCAGATATCTCTATTTTGCCCCAGCCATAGGACTTAGCATCACTGCACGTGATATTCAATCAGTAAATATTCACTGAATAAACATCTAGAAAGTAAGAGAGTCAGCATGTTTTTCTTTTCAGAGTCTACAACTGCACACCTGCTCATTCCCCAGCTCTTCCCCAATGATGCCACCTTGTCATTCCCTGTCTGTACTTCAGCTCCAACAACAGTAAAGAGGCTGCTATAGCCCAAAAGTGACACTATAATTCTACTATTTTCCATCTTCAACACCAAATTACGTTTCACTCACTCCTCACAATTCAGCTCAGATGTCATTCTCCTCAAGAAGTCTCCCTGACCCTTGTTACCCATCCTTCGGCTGAGCTAAGTGCTATATAATTCAAGTTCCCATAATACCTGCAAACAATGCAAGTGACATAGTGCATAAAATTAGCCACTAAAATGGTTGTTCATTTGTAGACTGTCAGCTCTTAAAGCTCCTATCTTTATATTTACAAATACCTGCAAAGGTTCCACAATATTTATTGAACGAATGAAAGACTGAAAAAAATGAACAAATATCTCACTCCTTTTTTGTTCTATTTATCATTTCTTATTTATTCCTACTTGTTTGGTCAGCTGTTCATTCACACTTTTTATCTTAAAAATGAATACCCATTCTGTATTAAAGATAAATTAAAAATGAGAAGAATGGCAACAACTGAGTAGCTTTCTCTTCAAGATAAAAAGTATCCCTTCCTGTCTTAAGTTTAGGGCTTAGTAAACAGTATCACCACTGTTTTCTCTAAAGCCCTCACAGTAAATCAGGCATAACTACCACATGTTCCTAATAGATGGGATTCATATCTACTTTTCTTTTTCCTGGAGAAGACATAAAGGAGACCCTACTCCTTTCTAGAGCCTCTGTCTTTAACCTCTTCCCATCTAGTCTCCTGTTACATCAAAGGAATAATTCAGGATACTCGAAACTGAGCTACGTACAAGTAATTCCTATCTCCTCCCATATAGGATTCAAATTATACAGAATCTATATTCCTATTCTGGCTTTTAAAGCTACCCATTCCATACTCGTACCTACTAGCATTATCTACCTTATTTCCTCTATTTAAGAAAATATACTTCCTTGTGCTTCAGGTATTCATTTTCCATTGCTGCACAGAAAATTTGCAAATTTCTTCATTGCTTTCTTTGTGCATGCATTTTCTTTGTTCCTTAATTTGTCTTTGAAATCCCTATTTACATCTCTCTTCTCTAACAAAGTCTCACTACCTCCAGTTCACAGGAATGGCTCCTTTGCTATATAACACTTTTGACATTTCAATTTTGCCTGAACATCAATATTTTGATCCTTACCTGTATTTTTCTCTGTCTCAGAAATCTCTATATGTGTACTACGAGATCACTGACAAGTGACAAGCTCCATTGCTTGCATTTACTTATGGATCTCATATGATGTCACCGTATTGATATTTTTCACATTTAGAGCTCTATTTATGTCTTTCCTATGTCAGAGGATAATAACTTAATTTCTATTATAAAGTTTGCAAAATTAGACAATTTAGCAAAAGGAAACAATAAAAAGTGCCAGAATAAATGCTTCTGTATATTCTATATTGTCACAAGGCTAGTAAAAATTATCTTTCTTGGAACATTACATAAAGTTGTTATTTGAAATACTTTTGAGTAAAAAATTTTGTATATATTCACTTTTATATTACTTATAAAAGAATAAACCAAAAATATCAAATCTGTTTAAATATTAAGTGAATGTATACACAAACTAGATTAATAGTTACAACTTACAGGATCTGTGGGTCCACAGAATTCTCGAAATGTCTTCGTAGAATTATTCTGTTGAATCTCCATTGCTACACAAGGGCCAGAATACAATTCGGTCACCATCTCCTATGAGGTGTAATAGAAAAGAATACAAAAGACAATATAATTTAATAATATTTTACCCCCTGTCTTTTAATTGTGCCACTATTCCACTAATCCTTCAGAGTTAAAAGTCACCTCTGGCTTCTTTCCCACCTATATAATGCATACCAGCTGTTCCCAAATTTTGTCCATTTTTCCTGCAAAAAATATTTTTAGATACATTCCTTCATCTCCATTCCTGCCATTACTGCCATTTTAATGTACTGCTCTGCTACTTGAAACTCTCCTTATTTGAAATTATCTTCTAGTATATCTTCCTTTCAAAGGTCTCTCTCTCTCTCTCCCTCTCTCTCTCCTTGAACACAGTGATGACAAATTAACATACAAAAACAAAATGTTTCTCTTGAAGAACCTTTTAAAAACCATAACACATTATAGCAACAGAAAATAACAGGGACCAGATTTATTTTCCCCACCTTAAACTTTCAGAACCTAGACAAAATACACAAAACAGTTTTCAGTTTCTGGATGACAGGCATCATAGACCGTGGGCCTCAGGAGAAGGGCAACAAATGAAGTCAGCCACACAGTTGCCCCACTGCAAATGTTATCACAACAAAACAAAACCAAAACACACCAGTGGGGTGAACAGAATAAGACAATGTGAACAAAAAATGAAGTTGAAAACAGTCAACAGAAACCATTCAAAAAAGCAAGGAAATAAAGAAAAATGAAGAAAATGAAAAAGAAAAAGATCTGCGGGACAACATTGAGCTATCTAATACATGTGTAATTAGAGTCCTTAAAGAAAAGTTGACAAACAGAAAAATATTTCAAGAATTGCTAAAATTTTTCCAACTTCATTGAAATACATAAAAACAACATAACTCATTGAGAATAAATATAAAGAAAAGTACAACAGAGACATCATAATCAAATTAGCCAAAATCAAAAAACCTTAAAAGCAGCTGGGGGAGAAAAACATGTTACACAGCAGAGGAGCAGATAAGGACAGTCACACCAAGAAGGCAGCATACCTGTCAACCTAAAATTCTCAAAAGCAGAGGAAAAATAAAGACTTTTCCAGACAAGAGCTGGGAGTATTCACCACAAACAGCGTTATACCTCAAGAAATGGTAAAGGAAAAAAATAGAGATCTACACAAAACTATAGTAAACATGCAGGTGAATATAAAACACATTATCTTTTTTTCTAGTTGCTTAAAAAGGTAATTATTTAAAGCAAAAAATATGAAGAGTGTACTGTAAGAAGTAAAGTGCACCACGGCAGCGGCATGAGGAGGGAAACACAGGCACCTGATTAGGACGTGGACTGCTGGGGCGGCACACTGGAACACACCAAGGGTGTCCTCGCAGATCTGGAGCACCCAGCAGATCTTCCTCCCTTCCCTTCAGCAGGCAGAAGGGGGAACAAACACTAAGACTGAGGTAGAACAACAGTGGGGAATATATGAAGATGCAAAGTATCAGGAGCTGAGAGAGGCAGGAAGGAAGTGAAAGCAGGCCAGACCACGCAGCCACGTGAGGCCTTTTGATTACAGAACTGAGGCACAGATACTAATCCAAGCTGTCAACTTACTTAATAGAAATGGCAGAAGTTAAAAGAGAAGGGAAAGAATTTCTTAATACAGTACACATAACCCTTCTCATTAGAATCCCTAAATATGTTCCAAAGTCAATTTGTTATTTCAAAAAATGTCATATGTAATTGATTTCTTATATAAAATCATGCTGAGTTTGATCTTGTTTCATGACACTGAAGAACTGCCTACACATAAACATCAAGAGCAAGTTCTCAGTAGGAGTAGAATGTATAAACACATGTTCCAAAAGAGAAATAAATTCTGCCTGCTTGCCTTTCCTTCTTCTTCTCTCTTCTCTTCTTAGTCTTAGCTTCAGTCTCCCTTACTTTGCTTTCTTTTAGTGTTAGGAATTGATACCATTAAAATACAGATATGCAGGGCTGCTCAAAATGCACAAAATGTCAAGAAAAACATGTTGAGCTAAGAACGTCACCAAAAGCATAACATTCCTTAAAAGGTAGACTTAAAAATTTAAATCATCTAGTTTTTATTAAGGAGCAGATTTTCTAAATAAAAAAGGATGAATCTGCTTCCTTTCATGCCTTGCTGACCTAATCTGACTTAATTCATGTTGGTCCTCACCAAGACTACAACTCCATTAATGCAAGTAGTGTGCTTTCTATGTATCACATGGCCTGTGTGGCAAAAATAAAAGAGAAGACTCCCTAGAAAAGAACCTGGTTGAGGAGCAAGGCACCAGCACGAAGCTATCTGAGAAAACTGATAAGGAGGGAAACCACAACTTTGAAATATCTACCAGTGCTGTATTAAGGGGAAAGATTTGGCTTGCTTGATTATGGTTATTTGTAAGAATGTATTTCATTGCCCTCTGAATAACTTCCTATTCAGTCATTATTCACTTGATTCCATCTGCATTAGTATCTTTCAAGTAGCCATTAAGTATCTCTGTGGAGTCACATTATAATGTGAAGAACTATTTACTTATAACTTTCTAAAGCATTTCAGACAGTCATTCACTCTGAGAATATTATAAACTTCAAAGAAAAAGTCAAAATGTATTACAATCCCAAACAAGTTTGTCTTGGTGTGGTGGTGCCTTTTTTTTTCTGCATTCCTCCTATAAAATTTTGCTTCATAAATGAAATAATATTGCATTTTCTACTAGGTCTCAGGGATAAGAATGCCTCAGTTAATGGGCATGATCAACAATGTTTCTAGCAGTAAGAATGCTTTAAGAAATATCTTTTTAGAAATTTTTAATTTGCAAATAGTTGTGTATATAAATGGGGTACAATGTGCTATTTTGATTTATGTACAGAGATAAAAGAGATTCAATCAAACTCATTAACATATGTATCCCCTCAGCAATTTATCACTTTATAAGAATGTTAAAAATCTATTTTAGTAAAGTTGAAATACACATTAATAGTAACCACAGTACGTATGTGTATGTGTGCGTGCATATATATGTTCATACATGCACATAACAATCGGTTCATTGAGCAGTTTCTCCTTCTTCCTCCCCGTCAATCTCCTTCCTCTATTCCATTTTTCTCCCTTGTGTTTTCATAAGTTTCCTTTTTAAAACACTTCTTTATTTTTATCTGGTTTCCACATATGATTAAAAACATTTGACACTTCACTTTCTGAGTCTGGCTTATTTCACTCGACGTGATATTCTCCAGTACCACCCATTTATCAGCATGTGATATAATTTCATTCTTCTTTTGGCTGAGTGAAACTCCATTGTGTATATACACCACATTTTTTTTTATCCATTTGTCTGTTGACTGGCACCAGGGCTGATTCCATAATTTGACTATTGCAAATTGTGCTTCTACAAATATTGATGTGTCTGGATCACTATAGCATCCTGATTTTAGTTCTTTTGGATATATGCCAAGTTGTGGGATAGCTGGTCACATGGTGGCTTTATTCCTAGTCTTTGAGGAATCTCCCTACTGCTTTCCACAGTGGTTGGATTAATTTGTAGTCCCACCAACCATGTATATCTTTCCCCCACAACCTTGTCGGCATTTATTGTTATTGTTATTCTTGATGACTGGAGTGAGATGAAATCTCAGTGTAGTCTTGATTTGCATTTCCCTGACTGCTAAAGATGTTGAATACTTTTTCATATATTTGTGAGCCATTTGTATTTCTTTTGAGAATTATCTGTTTAGTTCATTTGTCTATTTATTGATTGGGTTATTTGGGGTTTTTTTGGTATTTTTTGAGTTCTTTATATAATCTGAATATTAATCCCCTGTTAATTGCTTCCTTTGCTGTGCAGAACTTTTTTATTTGATGCCATCGTACTTGTTAAATCTTGGTTTTATTTCTTTAGCTTTCAGAGTATTATCAAAGAAGTCAGTGCCTATGCCAATATGTCTGAGTATTCAGCCTACTTTGTTTTCTAGAAGTTGCAGTGTTCCTGATTTAATTCCTAGATCTTTGATCTACTATGAGTTGATTTTTGTGCATGGTGAGAGATAGGCATTTAATTTCATTCTTCTACATAGGGTTATCCAATTTTCCCAGCACCATCTGTTAAAAAGGCTCTTTACTACTTGGAATGGAACCACCATTTGACCCAGTTATCCCACTCCTTGGCCTATACCTAAAGGACTTAAAATCAGCATACTACAGAGATACAGCCACATCAATGTTCATAGCTGCTCAATTCACAATAGCCAGATTGTGGAACCAACCTAGATGTCCTTCAATTGATGAATGAATAAAGAAACTGTGGCATATATATACAATGGAATATTACTCAGCCATAAAGAATAATAAAATTATGGCATTTGCAGGCAAATGGATGAAATTGGAGAATATCATGCTAAGTGAGATAAGCCAATCTCAAAAAACCAAAGAACGAATGATCTCGCTGATAAGTGGATGATGACACATAATGGGGGTGGGAGGGGTTAGTGTTAGGATTAGAGTTAGGGTTAGGGAGGGGGGCAAGAATGGAGGAAGGAAGGACTGTATAGAGGGAAAAGAGGGGTGGGAGGGTGGGGGGGAAGGGGAAAAATAACAGAATGAATCAAACAACATTACCCTATGTAAATTTATGATTACACAAATGGTATGCCTTTACTCCATGTACAAACAGAGAAACAACATGTATCCCATTTGTTTACAATAAAAAAAAAAGGCTCTTTTCTCCATGTTTTAGGCACTTATGTCAAGTACCAGATGACCATATCTGTATGGGTTTGTACCTGTGTCTTCCACTCTTCCATTGGTCTTCATGTCTGTTTTTATGCCAATACTATGCTGTTTTTTATAGTTTGGTAGGATCGTTTGAGAATAGATGTTGTGATGCCTCCAGTATCCCTCTTATTGTTTGACATTGTTTTGGCTATTCTGAGTCTTTTATTCTTCCATATAATTTTTAGAACTATTTTTTCTAGGTCTGTGAAGAATGTCATTGGTATTTTGATGGTGTCTGTATTGAACCTATATGTTGCTTTTGGTGGTATGGCCACTTTAACAATATTAATTCTGCATATCCACAAACATGGGAGGTCTTTTCATCTTCTGAGGTCTCATTCAATTTCTTTCTTCAGTGTTCTATAATTTTCATGGTAGAGGTCTTTTACCTCCTTGGTTAGATTTATTCTCAACTATTTTATTTTATTAGGCTACTGTGAATGGAATTACTCTCCTGATTTCTTTCTCAGTAGATTCATTACTGAAATACAGAAAAGCTAAATTTTTTTTATGTTGATCTTGTAACCTGCTACTTTGTTGAACTTACTAGCTCTAAAAGACTTCTGGTCTTCTAGATATAGGACCACGTCATTAACAAACAGAGAGAGTTTGACTTCTTATTTTCCTTTATGTAACCTACAATTTCCTTTTCTCACCCGAATACTCTGGATAGTTTCAAGAACTATATTGCATAGAAGTGGTAAGAATAGAGATCCTTGTCTTGTTCCTGATTTTAGATGAAATGTTTTCAGCTTTTCTTTGTTCAGTATGATGTTGACCTTGGACTGGCCATCTATAGCCTTTATAACATTAAGGTAAGTTCCTTCTCTCCCTAGTTTTTTCAGTGTTTTTAACTAAATGGACTTGGTATCATTGGTCTTTCTGATAATAGCCACTGTAACAAGCAAGAGGTGATATTTCATTGCAGCTTTCGATTTCCCTTGATGATCAGAAATGTTGAACATTTTTTCACATATCTGTTGGCCAATCACATCTCTTCCTTTGAGAAATATCTGTTCAGATTCTCTGTTCATTTTTAAATTAGGTACTTTGTTTTCAACGGAGTTTTTGCTTGAGTTCCTGATATATCTTGGATATTAGCCCTTCTCATATGTATGGTTTGCAAATCAAAATTTAAAAAATACTTTCAATGATTATAAATCATAATGAGATTCCCAAGACCTGAGACATTCAAATGGTTTTGCTTTAAATTTACTTCAATACTTACATTATACTCACTTACTACACCTTTATAAACTTCATAGAATTCTTCAACATTAACCCGATCCATATTGAACTATATTAAAAAATAAAACAAAACTGTAAACCAACCAACAAAAGAAAAATAAATGAGCCATTCTTAGCACTCACCAATTTATTATCCCATAGATATATTCTTTACTTCAAAATGTAAATCTTTTTTCTGTTTCCTTTTAAAATTTATTTTTATTTCTTTATTTTTAATTCTTTTTGGTTATACACAACACTAGGATACAACCTGGCATAATCATAAAAGCACGGAACTCAACCTACTCCAGTTTAGTGCTCCATTCCCACCTCCCTCCCCTCCCCTCCACTGATCCTCCTCAATCCTTTTACACTTTACTTTTTTTTCTTTCTAGGTCCAGCACTGCTGTTGTAACATGCGTGTGCTTTTTTTTTTTTTTTTTTTCTTTTAAATTACAGTTTTATAGTTATACATAGTAGTTGGGTTCATCCTGAATAACTGATATATGCAAATTGACTTCAGTTCATGATTTCCCCCTCTCTACCACCATCCTTCCTCCCCTCTCCCATTCTCCTTCCTCTACTCTACTAGACTTCCTTCCATTTGTCTATTAATTTATATTTGATTGGTTCTTTATGTTAGCCTATCCTTCCCTCCCCCTTTCCTTTTACTCTAGCCTCCACAAATGAGAGAAAACATTTAACCTTCGAGTTTCTGAGTTTGGCTAATTTCACTTAGCATGACATTCTCCATCAAAATGTAAATCTTGAATAATTTGCTCTTTAATGAAAAAGTGCTATTAAAGATCAGTTGCAGAATAGCAATGGATAACCATGTGTACTTAATATGTCATGCACTATTCTAGGATCTGCATATGCATCATCTAATTTAATTCTCACAATTTTATGGCACAGTTAGTATTAACAGCCCAAATTTACAGATAAGGCTACTTATCTGAGGCGCAATGAATCTTTCCCCGATTGGCATTCTGTTTCTAGCAGTCTCATTCCACTGACCATGCTCTTATCTACTACCCTACACCTCTCTGAATAAAACCTCATTCTTGGTAAGAAAGGACTTATGCAATGCTGTTTGTGAGTAGATTAGAGGTACAAGAAAGAAATATAACTTAAGGAAAGTACATTAGATTTTGTGGAGGGAATTAAAAACATATCATTTTTTCTCCAAAGAATTCAGAGAAGTCCCTAGTTGGGTTTCTAACAAAGCACTTACAAACATCATCATGAATAAGAGTATGCTTACAAGGTCAGTCCTCAACAACTCATTCCTATGCAGGTTGGACTTAAATGTAGCTAGTAGTAAAACTTCATTACACTCCAGGTCTCAAGAACTAAAACCCTAATTTTTAAAAAACGTCTCTGAATTTTCATTTTATTTTTCCACTTCCTTCATTTCTCTATTGTTGCCAAGATTAAAGATTACTGAGAAATTTCTTTCTACAGAGACAATACTTCAAGTTGAAAGTATTTATCATCATAAGCAACACTACCAGTACAGGAAGGGAATTGTTTGTTATCAGTGTTTTATCTTACATTCACACAACTTTCATTAATGCAACAAAGTAAAGAAGATATAACCTGTAAAATATTCCTGAGTAGGAATTTGAGCTATAAACTCTACAAGGCACTGTGTATAGTTATTTCATTTAATTTTCAGAATAACCCATTCAGACAAATAATGTTTTCACTGCCCAGATGAGAAAGTTAGGGATAGAATGCTTGACGTGTGGCCAGTGTCACAGACCTAGAAAGCAGCTGAACCCAGATTCAGAAATAAAGCTTTCTGGTCCCAAAAGTTAAAAACTGTACTTGCCACTACACTCCCAGGCCTCCATCATAGGTTCAACTAACACTTTATTTCTTGCTATTTTCATTGAGTATTACAGCTAATCACTGTGCTAGGTTGTAGGCCAAGAGCTAGATCAATGTTTAAAGCTAAAATTCCTATAGTTATTACTTTTAAAGTAGGTGTAGGTCCTATACTCACTTAATACATCACCAATCAACACTTTTAGAATGTTTTGGCTATGAATTCTTAACATCCTAGGTAAGATTTCACAATTATCCATCTTCTCCACCATTTCCAAGTTTTGATTAATGACTTTACAAACTAACTGATATTTTTTCCTTAAAAAACTTTTTATTATAAGGTTATTGAGTTCAGAAAATTTTTTTTAATGCACTGAGTTCACAAGTGCACAGAGAACATTCAATTAAGAAATGTTAAAGATTATTTTTTTAAAATCCTCAAATATATTAGGGCTCATTTCAAATTACCTACCATTTGAATAGCTGAGATTTCAAAACATGCATCTCGAATAGCCATCAGGATCTTTCCCAACAGTCCTGAAAATGAAGAACAAATAGATGCAAAAAAAAAAACCCAAAATTTATAAAGCATTTTAGTTTTTCAGAAATACATATTTTCTACATCAACATATTTTGCTTATACTCTATATAATGAAAACATGTATTTTGCCAAAAAAACTAAATCTGTACAAATGCTAAGGTACTACATTTAATTATTTGATTCCCAGAGTAAATGCTTTAAGAATATCAACAATGGTCCTAAGGATCATGCAAGAAAAAATTTTAAGATACTATTTTCACATCACAGTAAGATGTGAAAGATACTATGATCACATCACAGTAAGAAAGTAGAAAAGAAAAACAAAGTTGGAAAGGAAGGGGACTGAGCCAGGTTGATGAAGGCCTCAGGTGCCCACATAAGGAATTTGGTCTTTATCTCACAGAAAAGTGATTTTTATATATGGGATTTACAGACTCTAGGGCCATGGGAATGATTTTAAGATTCCATTTATTTCTTATACAAATCTTCACAGTTTCTTATTTTCAAGTCGACTACAACTCACTCTCTCTCTCTCATCCCCACCCCCCCACACACACCCCCCACATTCTGGTCATCTGGATGCTCACCTAGAAACCCCAATCAACAAGTAGTACTGGTGTCTTACTGTGTGTTTTAGTTACTATCTTACTGTAGCCAAGTAGTGCCATTTCAATTGTAGCAGGCTGAGGAATGAGAAAAAGATGGAGGTGGATCTATTTCTTAAATGATACTTTTAAACCAAGGGAAGGTCAAATGATACCACAGCATTCTGTGGAAACAAAGGTTTCTCAGAAGTCTGAACACAGAGAAGTGACAGGCTACTTAAGTCATGACTGAAGAATAGCCCCATGCTGAAGTCAGAAGCTGTACAGTATTCATGTTGAACTGTTGATAAATACCCTTTGTTATAATAATAGTATTAACTTAAATATTCACTTCATAGTTTGTAATGAACTTGTAAATTATTTTAGTTATATAGTTGTATATGCAAAAGTTTATATACTTAGTTTTATGTTTAGCCATATTTAATTTGCATTATTCAAAATTAGAATAATTTGCCATCATTGAAAGTTCATGAGCGTGACTTTTCTCCAAAATGATATACTATCAAAAGAAATGGGGAGTAACTGAAAATATTAAACAGTATAATTCAAAACAAAGCAGTGTTTCCAGAAGATTGCTAATGTAATAGTGACAGTCAAGTTGATCTCACTAAAAGAATAAGGGATATAAGGAACAGCAAAAGTTTTTATGTTAGCTTTTTGTGGCTAGGAACAAAATATCCAAAAAGAACAACTTAGAGGAATAAAAGTTTATATTAGCTCATGGTTTCAGAGGTTTAGTACATGGTTGGTTGAGTCCAGTGTTCTGGGTAGAAGAGTATGGTAGAGAGAAGTTGCTCTATTCATTGTGGCCAAGAAGCAGAGAGAGGGAAAGGGACCACAGGTAGGTGAACCCTTCCAGGGCACACTCTCAGTAACCCACCTCGTCCAGACATGACCCACCTGCCTACAGTTACCACCCAGTCAGTCCATTCAAACTAGGATGGACTGATTAGGCTATAGTGCTCTTAATCTAATAATTTTACCTCTGATATTCCTGCATTAACACAGGAGCTTTTGAAAAACACCTCATATCCAAATTTTAGCACTTTTGAAATCATAGAGTATGCTGATTGGGGGAAAAAATCAGTCACTTATCTTTAAATATTTTGTCTTGATTTGGATCCTAATGCTTAGATGGCAGCAATCAAAAAGGAAGTGAACAGAAGATATTTCCAAATACAAAGTAACAGTACTAAACTCCACAGAATGTAGGGCTGAAAGAAGGGTTAAAAATGACTTTGAGGTTTTGAGTCCAGTGCTGGGGGTGTGTAGCTTAGTGGTAGAGCACTTGCCTATCATGCCCAAGGCCCTCAGTTCAGTCCCTAGCACCACAAAACTAAAAATACAAAAGATCTTGAACCTAAGAGACTAGAAGATATTAGCACTTTTAAGAAGAAAATTATTAATTAAACCAAATTAGTAAAGGGAAAAACAGTAAATTTAAAATTTTAAATAGAAACACAAGGTGTGCAACGTAAGCAGTTGTAGAGTAGAAACCTAACCAATGGCTGAAAGACTGAATAAACTCCATATAGAAAATTGGGTGACATGGGATTGCATTCCAATAGCGTTAGAGAGAGAGAATGAAGGCTGCAGATGGGTTAGAGTTGCAATGATGAGAACATAGAGGGAACAACAACTTCAGTGACTACTGACTTCTTATCAGAAACAATACAGACCAGTATACGACTTAACTTTTAAATGTACTAAAGAAAGAAGAGCTTAAAACTACCAACTTGAAATTCTGTATCAGTACAAAATCATTCAAGAATGATAGTAAAATAAAGACATTTACAGATAAAGAAAGTCAAAGAATTTGTTGCCAGCAAACCTGTACTATAAGAAATGGTAAAGGAAGTTATTCCAACTTTAGGGAAATGAAATGCAATGGAAACAGGATTTTTAAGGAATAAACACTGGTATCAAGGTAAACATATGGATAATACAAAAGACTGTTTTTCCTCTTAAATTCTTGAAAAAAAATATGCCCAATTAAAGTAAAAAATTTAACATTGTTCTGTAGATTTCAAAAGTCTGTATTCATAATACACATCAGAAATACAGCGAAAAGCGTGAGCCTAGGCAGAGAGGTGATAAGTGGACCTGCACAACTGAAAAGCTTCTATATTTTAAGTGAAGTCATATAACATTATTAACTCTAAATATGGATATGTACTTTATTCCTTAATGAGTATCTAAGAATAATCCCCAAACCAGCAGCATCAACATCATTTAGGAAATTGTCAGAAATGCAAATTCTCAGGACTAACCCTAGACCCACTGAATCAGAAACTCAGGGAATGGAAGCAAAAACAACAACAACAACAAAATCACTGTTTAAAGTAGGCCCTCCATGTGATTCTGTCACATGCTAAAGTTTGGGAACCACAGCCCTTGGAAGAAAGGAAGGGAGGGAGGTGGAGGGTAGGTGCTATGGTTTAGATATAGAAATGTCTCTTAAAGCTCATGTTTTGAAAGTATGGTTCCCAATGTTGGAAGGTTCAGAGGTGGGGCTTTTAGGCACTGATGAGAGCCATAATCTCATGAATGGATTAATCCATTTGATGAATTTGAAGGGACTACTACATAGTAACTGGCTGGAGGAAATAGGTCACTGGGGGCATGCCTGGGGGATTGTATCTTGTCTCTGGTTCCTCGAGCTCACTCTCTGCTTCCTGGCTGCAGTGAACTTGAACAGCTTTTCTCTGCCATACCCTTCCACCTTGATATTCTGTCTTACCTTAGGGCCAGAGTAATGGAGTTGATGACCATGAACTGAATCTCTGAAACCATAAGCCAAAATAAACCTTCTCTCTCATAAGTCGTTCTGGTCAGATATTCTGGTCAAGCAATAAAAATCTAACGAATACAATTATGAAAACAGCTTTAACCTCAAAGATTCCTAAAAGATCTGTTTGCCCCTCAGTCTGAAGTTATATTATATAATGGAATAATCAAAATATTTAATTGGTTCTTAGATGTCATTCAGTTAAGTTATCCATGTATATTAAAATATACATACTTTCATCTAACTCCAATTAGAATGGCTATTATCAAGAACAAGCAATAATAAGTGTTGACGTGGATGTGGGGAAAAAGGCACACTCATACATTGCTGGTGGAGTTGCAAATTGGTGCAGCCACTCTGGAAAGCAGTATGGAGATTCCTCAGAAAACCTGGAATGGAACCACCATTTGACCCAGCTATCCCACTCCTCGGTTCTATACCCAAAGGACTTAAAATCATCATACTACAGTGATGCAGCCACATCAATGTTCATAGCTGCTCAATTCACAATAGCTAGATTGTGGAACCAACCTAGATGCCCTTCAATTGATGAATGGATAAAGAAACTGTGGTATATATATACAATGGAATATTTCTCAGCCATAATGAAGAATAAAATTAAGGTATTTGCTGGTAAATGAATGAAGCTGGAAAATATCATGCTAAGTGAAATAGGCCACGCCCAAAAAACCAAAGGCCAAAATGTTTTCTCTGATAAGTGCATGACAATATATAATGAGCGGGGGTGACAGGGGAAAGAGAAGAATGAAGGAACTTTGGATGGTGTGGAGGAAAATGGGGTGGGAGGGGGTGGGGATGGAAAAACAGTAGAATGAAACAGACAGTATTACCCTGTATATATGTATGATTACATGAACAGTGTGAATCTGCACTGTGTACCACCATAGAAATGAAAAGTTGTACCATTTGTGTACAATGAATCAAAATGTGTCTGTAAAAATAAAAAATATTTTAATAAAAATAAATTAATTATATTAAATATACATAGATTTATATGGGTATATATACATACATGAAATTTATCTTTTTAGATCTTCTGAATACATACCATAAAATCCATAAGAGGATAACATAGAGTACTTCTATAGTAAATTTTTAATTAGTCAGAGGATCATCACCCCCAACTTATTGATTATTCAGAATTGAAGATTTCTGTCACTAATCACTTTGATGCTCATCAGATTTGACAGAAGAGAGGAAAAAATAAGTTTACTATTTATTAATAGTTTAAGAAAAATGTTTTATAGAGAGAACATTAAGAGAAATTTAACAAATTAGATGGGTAATACTTTTAAAAATAATGACAAAAGTGATTTCTATAGCTAATAATCTAAGAGTTTTGTATTTCCAAAAGTCTCTACATCAAAATCCATGTGAACTAATGTAATCTGATGTCAAAGTCTTGCCTAATGTCTTGAGATTTTCTCTTTATGTTATACTCTACCCTACAGTTACCTGCAAACCTCAAAACTAAGCTACTGCCAATAAATATGCCCACATACTGTGGGAAAGCCTGAAAAACACCTTGATCGTCAGAGTTAAGCTTCTCCTTGCAACAGCAGGGTATAGATGACAGCAAAACCCTATTCACAAGAATGACAGCCCATGAAATGAACACTCTGATGAGTAAAACAGTTTATGAAACTGAAATTCAGAGAAGCAACCAGGCTACTGTACAAGACAATTCACTATCACCTGGATGCTTCACTCTACAACCCAGATAATGAACAGGAATGAAGTAAAATTGAAGGATGGGAAGAAGCAGAAAGATGTCCACAAAAAAATTTTAGATGTAAAAGAATTTGTGAAAAAAAGTTTTAATCTTGATATAGCCAAGAATGCCTAAAGTAACAAAATTGTTAAATAGTTAAATGTTAACAGCCAATTTAAATCATATTGGAGAAATGTGATTTTTTTAAAAAAGTTAAATCTAGTGAAATAATAATAATGTTAAGCATAAAAACCAGGTGGAAAAGTTTTCTGTCCCCCCAGACAGCAATACGTAACTAGGCAATACCATTTCCCTAATAATTTTTCAGTATTTTTTAAATTGAATGTAAAGAGAAACCCACAGACTGGTTTGTTTGCATGTTACATTTCTGTCACTGTAAACAAATACTGAAAAATCAGCTTACAAAGAGAAAAGGTTCATCTTGGCTTATGGTTTTGGAGGTTTCAGTCCATGATGACTGGCTCCATTGTTTTGACTG
Organism: Sciurus carolinensis; assembly: GCF_902686445.1. Classification (NCBI taxonomy): domain Eukaryota; kingdom Metazoa; phylum Chordata; class Mammalia; order Rodentia; family Sciuridae; genus Sciurus; species Sciurus carolinensis. The sequence continues at coordinate 114,077,627 of NC_062224.1, read as the reverse complement.
CAGGTAAGGCAGCAATTATGAAGGGAATGTCTCATAGAACAAAACTATTCATGTCACAGCCAGGCAGCAAATGAGAAAAGAACAGGTAGGGGTCCAGGGTCCTAAAGAACTCCCACTGTGCCCGACCTCTTAAAGTTTCTACCATCTCCCAAAAGTGCCAAGCTGAGGACAAAGTCTTCAACACATGGGCCTTTAGGGGACACTTAAGATCTAAACTGTAGCAGACTGTAAATGTCTTTTGTGGTTTTCTGCCTTGGAAGCAAGAAAAAAAATTGTAGAATTACACTGTTAGTGCCAAACAAGAGTTTGGATTCAGCTGATGTATTAAATTGAGAACTTAGTAATGCACTTAGAATCTCAAATTAATCCATTAGCTGATCATAAAATCCATTCTGTTATCAAGTAGACTTATAAAAGAGACCTAATTTAAACAGTAGCATTTCTTATCCTTCATTTAATTACATACACCCAGATCTAAAATACCCATTTTTCCCTATCAATTTCCTAACAAAATAATCCATAAATTTTTTGCAAGGTAGTAAAAAGGATTATTAAGAGCTTTATAGATGTACCCACAATATAGTGACTATGTACTGAAAACCATCAAAATGTAACTAAATAAAAAGAAAAGTGTGGTTCCCACACATACAGCTTTAGCACGACCTGGGAATTCACTGGAAATTCAGTTTGTTTGGGTTTAAACCTGAAGTAATAAGTACACGCTCAGGAGGCAGGTCCAGAAATCTACTGACAAGTCTTCCAGGTTATCCAACTGTCACAGAGCAAAGTCTCTGGGAACGACACAGTATACTGCATAAGGACCACTCACCCAGCAATGAAAACAGATAATACGATCCAAAAGCCCATGATTTTAACTTTTTGAATCACAGTCTTAATCCTATCACACCAAAGTTACATAATTATAAAGAAATCAAGAAGGTGCAAAATTCTTTAATTTTAAATTGTTGTCTTAATCTCTCCTATTCTTTAACATTTCATTTTGTAGACCATTCTAAATCAGAAACGCAAAATGAAAATAAAAGATGCATTATGAAAATCAATTTCCCTCCCATCTCAGAATCTCAGTCCTTCATAAAGGCAATCACTGTTAGTCATTTCTTACAGGCTCTTTTAGAAATATTCAACTGATATAAAAATACAGAGACATGTCCTTTTTCTTTCTTCTTTTCTCTGGTACTAGGGATTGAACCCAGGGGCACTTCACCACTGAGTCACTTTCCCAGCTCATTTTATTTTTTGTTTTGAGACAGGCTCTTGCTAAGTTGCTCACTAAGTTGCTGAGGCTGACCTTGAACTTGCAATCCTCCTGTCTCAGCCTTCCAAGTTGCTGGGAATACAGCTGTGTGCCACCGCACCTAGCAAGACATGGCCTTTTTCTTTTTAATCAATGAGACTACACTGTCTATGTGCTACTCAATTTCTATATAGTCACTGAAAATAAATATAATATATATATATTTATAATGATAAAATATATAACAGATAAGCTACATTTAATAATTGTAAAGCGAACATCTGTGACAACCACCATCTACGTCACAAGTCCTCTTCAGGAGCCTTCTGCACACGTCCCCTCCCCCAAATTATTACCCTTTTTCTCTTCAGAGGAGGTTTTACCTGTCTTTGGAATAATCTTTTCTTTGTATTTCACTATCTACATAGGCATTCTTGAAATACATTATTAACCTTTGCCCTTATTTATATGAAAAGAATCATGTCATCTTATGCTTTATGTCTTGCCTATTTTACTCAACTTCAAGACGATGATATCTATGTTGCTATGTTTGGCTCTGACAGTCAAGAAAAGTACATTTGAAAATAATTAAAAGTGATACATGTATATCCACAGTTATAGCAGCACAATTCACAATAGTTAAACTATAAACCAGCCTGAGTGTCTGTCATTCGATGAATGGATAAAGAAAATGTAGTATATATACACACAATGGAACTTTATTCAGTCATAAAAAAATGTAATTATGTCATTTGCAGGAAAATGGATGAAACTTGAGGACATTATGTTAAGCAAAGTACATCAAACTCAGAAAGTCCAGGATCATGTGTTTTCTTTCTTATGTGGAAGCTAAAGAAGAAAGAGAAAAATAAAGGTACAGGGGATTTCATGAAAATCAAAGGGAGATCAAAAGAGTAGAGGAAAGAGACAAGGGGGAGGGAGGAGCGGAGGGAAAGGAAAAGTACTGGAGAATGATACTGGCCAAATTATATCACTATATGGTAAGCGAGCACAAATATGTAACAAGAAACCCTACCATTATGTACAACTACAATACACCAATTAAATACGTGGAAAAAGTGTTCCTAATTCAGAAAAAAAGAGAAAGTAATTAGAATTTCTGGATAGAATAAGTGATCATTAAATATACATTGTCTATAACTTCTAAATTTTCTACTATATATGTTCTATTAATACAAGAACCACCACCACCCTGCAAAAAAAAATGCAGCTACTAAGACAAACTCCTGGCTAAAACTTAGCATTATCCACCCCTGTACTTCTTTGGTGTCATTATTTCTTAATAGGAGCACTTTGGTAGTTTCATTGTCTAAAGAACACAGTTCTCAAACAAAATTTTCAATTTTATTTGTATACATCAGTGTAAGATGTTCTCCTTAGAGTGATGACTTTTCCCAAAGAACCCAAATTAGTTTTTTTTTACATTACCTAATTTATCCTCACATCATTGTTGTAAAAAATTTGAGGCATGTTTGAATCATTAATAGCAATCAGAATAAGTAAAAACTATGATGAAAAACAAAATCTTATAAAAACATATTTGAAATTCCATCTTCTGACTAATCCAATGCTTAAATAAAAGCACTGTGCTTAAAGTTTTTCCCATTTAAATTGTGGATATTATAAAGAATATGGAAAACAGCATACAGAGTCTATGTACTAATCTTAAGAAAAATAATTCAAGATTTATTTTAAACACTCCAGAATCATCCTAGTTCATTCCAATTTGCTTAAATTGAAATCCTAAGGAACAATGAAAACCACCCCTGGAAAACCAGGGTATTCCACAATGCCTACCAAGAAAGATCTCTAGAGACATAACTGAGATGAGTGACCCATCCCCCATTCTGCACACCCAGAAGCCACCATGTACATGCTATGTGTCAACACAGAGATGCAGTAGATGCAAGTTGGTGACATGTTAGAAATGAATTAACAACCAAAATAAGTGAGTGTTTTGAACCACAGGGGTTTGTAGAGTAAAAAAATATTCAAGTGTATAGAAAAGCAAAGAAGAGTGCTATTTATTAATCCACTCAAGAAACATATACATGCATTCTACTGTCATGTACAACTAATTAGAATTTAAAAATTAATTTTAAAAAAGGGAAGAAAAAAGAAACAATGATAGCAAACATGTCCAACATTTTCACAAGTATCAACTCCTCCTTTCAACATGTCACTTGGAAATCCCAGGTTTTCAGATACCTTCCTATAAGGTACGATCTTTTTTCCTCTTTCCTCCTCATAAGAACCAATTTTAATTATACTGTTATATTTTTAGCATTTATAATCGTCCATGAAACGTGAATTATATTCTAAAGTCTTAAAGCATGAGCTCGTGCTTCCTTGGATTTTTCTTTTTTAAACATTTCCTGGCAAACAAACATCATGTTCCCTGAATCCCTGGATTTCCAGCTCTATAGGAACCAGCCCAGTTCCTGGTTGGAAGGAAGAGGAAGCATCCTGAAGAACAGAACCAGAGTGCAGGAGGAAGAAACTGTCTCTTTCTGTCACTGTGCAATGACAAGGCACTGCTGCAAAGGAGTGGTCAGGAGATCCAGGAGACCAGTGCCACAGAGAGGAATGAGAGACCCTATATTTGCTACAAACTCCCAAACTCTTAGAGATAATGCTTTCTTTCAGTCTAGGTCAGGTCTAGCTATAATACTCAGTGTTGATTATCATGAGTTCTAAAATGACACAGTCCTCTAACAGACAAGGACATGAAAATAAACGAGAGCATCAAAGCTCTGTATGTAGCTGGCAGTAATTCTCTTCCTCCTAAAGTCTCTGTGCATACCTCGAATCTAGCAAATCAACAGATAAAGATCCCAAAGGCATGTGTGGCAGGTTGCTTCAATAGCCTCATTCCCTAAATGGTGACTGCTGAATCTTAAAAAAATATACAGAAAAACAGGAATTGCTTAAATTTCTTTTAAAAATGTTTTCTGAAACAAAAACTTGAACTATTATTCAAAATAAAAAACTCTATATGTAAAAAGAAATGTAAATTGTTACTTTTTACTCATGATACTTGTTTGTAGCATTGATACTTGTGAAGTTATTAAAGCTTAAAACCATGACTAAGTATGACTGGTATAACTTAAGATGCCTATATTAGCAGGCCCTTTCCTTGACGTTAATCTCTACCAGTCTATTTCTTTCCATAAAACTGGATTATATTCTAATCTTTTTTTTAATTCTTTTTTTATTTTTTTTATTTTTTTTAATTTTTTAAATTTTTTATTCTTTTTTTTTTTATTCTAATCTTAATAGAGAGAAATGTCATTCTAAGACACTCAACTAGCCACAAGCAAACCTTACTGCTGTTTTTCATTAAGTTGGTACTACACAGAAGCTGATGCATATTCAACAAGAATGTCCTGGACACCCAAAATTTCCATCTCTCTAAGAATTCTCCACCAACTTTAAAATTCAGCACAGAGGATACCTCTGAGTCACAGGAACAACTGTAAACCAAAAGTAGACTTTTTCCCAAACACCCCTATGACTCATTAATCTACCACAGAGAATAAACTAGCAATCTTCCCTAACGTATTAAAATTCATAAGGATTTGCCTAGATAAAGCAGAGTACCAGAGAAGGTGAAGGTGTTCTCTGTCTTTAAATTTTCTGAAAAGTGATTCTCAGGCTGAGATTGTGGCTCAGTGGTAGAGAGCATGCGTGGCACGTTTCAGGCACTGGGTTTGATCCTCAGCACCACATAAAAATAAGTAAATAAAATAAAGGTATTGTGTCCATCTACAACTAAAAAAAATAATTAATTAAAACAAAAAGTGATTCTCATGAGTGTTATCAGGACAACCTGAGCCCTATTCTAGACTTAAGGAGACAAAAGCTCATAAAGTTGGGGCCCAGGGATAGGCATTTCAACAGTACCCAAGTGGTTCTGGTGCACATAAAAGTTGAAAAAGCATCATCTGGCACAGTAGTGGCACATCACCCCAGGTCAGGATCTACTCACACATCCTGACCAGTTACTATCTCAAGTTAGTATCTCAAGTGCTTTCCACCACTGGAGGGAGACGCTACACTTGTGGCCCCAGTGAACCCTAACTCCTGGTGTTCAAACATTTGTGGAATCCCCTCCCATATGGACTCTGGGCTGGGCCACCTGGGACATTAACGCATGTGGAAGCAGAGGCTTGATGGGCACTGCTACACTGGGGAATATCTTGGAATGCTCCTCCAGGAAGCAGCAACCATGCTGTAGAAGCCCAGCCTAGGTTATAGCATGGTGAGAGGCCACGTGGAAAGTCTCTGGGGAATGAGAAACAATCTTGTACCTCCAGCCATGGTCTCAACTGACTGAAGCCACACAAACAACTCCTGGTATGCCACAGAAGAAACTGTCATCTGAAAAGTCACAGGATTATAAACAATAACAAATTGTTTCTAAGAAACTAAGTTCAGGGTCATTTGTTATAAAGCAATAGATAAGAAGCACTATTGATTCTATTTTTTAAAAAATGTTGTATCATATGATCTCTAAAACTATTACTAGCAACTAACATTTTATTGAATGCTTTACATTGCAACCTGTGCTAAGTGCACCACAAGTATTAACTTACTTATGAACTAGATTCTGTCACTTCCATTTTCACACATGAAATAATGAGGCTTTAGGAAGATCAAGAAATGTTTCCAAGATCACAAATGAGTGTCAAAGGCATAAAAATGTAATGGTCATTCCAAACGTAAATTATGATCACACTTGCCAGTGCTCTAGTAGGATGTTCACTGACTGCTCACCCATTCCTCCCTCTAGATTCTTGCTTCCTCTAATTCTGACAGAAAAGCACAGATCTTCTGCTTTAACTACATGACATTCCGCTCTGAAGAGACCCTAAGGTTCCTGATGCAGATATCACAGTTGCTAGGCACTGGTGCTTGGCTGCCTAGCAACGGATAGTTGTTGTTCCAGTCAAGTGTGAAGGGTACAGCCTGACTTCAGAAGATAAATGACACAGTGACTTTCCATTGCTTGTCTTTGATGGAGACCATAATTATAAAGGCACATAATTAAGTTTGGAATTAATCTATTCATTACTCCTGCTTTAACACAGCATTAATCAATGAAGCCATCAAATTATCAATCAAAACCATCTAAATGTCTCTAAAATGAAGACATCAGGAAAGAACAAATCTATACATTATACAGAATTTCTTGACTATGGGAGTTTGAGATACTAATGTATTGCCAAAACTATACACTTAGAAGGAATGCGTTTTATGTTATGTAAATTATGTGTCAATAATGTTGATTTAAAAAACAAAGGCTAGCTGGGCACGTCTGTAATCCCAGCAGCTCTGCGTTCAAAGTCAGCCTCAGCAAGTTAGTGAGGTGCTAAGCAACTCGGTGAGACCGTCTCTAAATAAAATACAAAATGGGGCTGGGAAAGCAGTTCATTGGTTCAGTGCCCCTGAGTTCAATCCCTGGTAACCCTCCCCCCCAAAAAAATGAAGGCTAAAAACAAGAGAATTAACATTCTCACAATAACAGAAAAATCAAAGATTCAGACGCTATTTACAGCATTCTAAAATTTTTATCTTATTTCAGGACAAAAATGATGGTAAGTTCAGAATGTATTAATAAAATTTAGAGCTCAATATACATGCTAAATTTTTGGCATAACCAATTAAAAATTACAATTTATGGCAAACATTCTGTAAAGGAACAGATAGTTAATATTTCAGGTTTTGCAGGTCACATGGTTACAACTATTCAGTTCTGCTACTGAGGCATAAACATGGTCATAGACAATGCACAGGTGTGCTGAGTCGCAGCAGAACTTTATTCACACGACTCACAGCTGAGCCCATGTGGCCCAAGGGCTATTGTTTGCTAACTTCTGATCTATGGTTTTCAAACCAGGAAATAAACAAAAAAGGAGTACAATAAGAAAACTTCATCCATCCAATAAAAAGCTAGAAAGGGGGAAAAAAAGGAGAGAGAGGAAGAGTGGGGGGAAAAAAACTTTGAGCAAGATAAATAAGAAGTGAATCTACACAGATCAGCAATCAAAATAAAGGGCAAGAGATTAAATCCAACTATTAACAAGGCTACAGAATGGATTGAAATTTTTCTTCTAATTTTTAAAAAGAAATCACCAAAGTCAGTCATAATGAAAATAAAATATGTAGGAAGGAAAAAGCTGAAAGAAAAGTTACATAAAGATACAACACCGTCTAAAGTAAGCAATAAAAAACAATGGGAATAAAGTGAAATAGTATGAAATGAGAAAAAAGACATAATAATCACAAATAATGAAGTCTCAGAATATACGAAGTAAAATAAAAGTCAAAATTCAAAGGAAAAAATCACATATAATAATAACAGGTCATTTTAACATGTGAGAATTAACAGGTTTTTTTGGATAAAAAGTCTTGATCAAGCAGATAAAGTAAAAGGTTATATAGATTTGAACAATCTAATTGAATAAATACTTATTTAAATATAGAGGATACTGCACCAAATACCCTTCTTTTCAAGCACACATTAGGATTTTTTGATCTAATCATGTACTAAGTTGATAAAGGAGATCAACAAATTAAAAAAACGACCACCACCATGATCCTAGAGACCACATTTTCTGATGTTTGGATGCCTACCATACTGGGGTGGGGAGGTATCTGGCTAGCAAATGACATTTTAAGAGTAGGGAGAAAGAAGAGATGCACATTCTGGATATAAAAGGATGACTGATAAGGTGCCAAGAATAGAAAAAAAATAAGGCAAATCAGGGAGCCTAAAGGTCTTCACTAGTGCTAGAAAAAAATATAGCAGAATGGACTCCAGGACACCCAGGGACATCAAAATGTGCAGATGTCCACATCCTTGGGATGAAATGGCAGTGTTTGCATATACCCCACATACAGCCTCCCACAATTTAAATCATCTTTAGACTACTTATAATAACTAGCACAAGTAAATACTATGTAAGTAGATGTGCTATATACTGTTTGGCAAGAATAACAAGAAGAAAGTCTGTACCTGTTTAGTATAGATGCTATTCTTTCCCAAAGACTTTCCACCAACATTTGACTGACTCCAGAGGTGGAACTCAGAGAGAGCACACTGCACTTAGGAAAAACAGACTACTCCAAATTAAAAAAAAAAGAAGAAAAAAAAAAAAACTCTGCTTTTACTCAAATCAATATCTTTTAAAACATAAAAAGCATGATTGCTGGGGCTGGGGAGATAGCTCAGTCAGTAGAGTGCTTGCCTTGTAAGCACAAGGCCCTGGGTTCAATCCCCAGCACCCAAAAAAAAAAAAAAAAAAAAAAAAAAAGCATGATTGCTGCCAGATATAGTGGCACAGTCCTGTAATCCCAGTTGTTTTGGAAGCTGGGCCAGGAGAACTGCAAGTTCAAGGCCAGCCTTGGCAACTTAGAGACCCTGTCTCAAAATAAAATATAAAAAGGCTGGGGATGTGGCTCAGTGATAAAGTGTCCCTGGGTATAATGCCCAATGTTGGGGATGTAGGGTGTGTTCCTAAGTATTATTCTCATTTAACTGAGAAAGTTTTAGAGAGGTATTCAACTATGTAATTCTCAAGAACTTGTTTATTATTCATTTCTTAACTGCCATTAACTCAGCCAGCATAGCAGTAATCTCTAAATTTTACCATGAGCCGTGAATATTTTTCACCTAGGTAAGATGTTAGTTATTAAAACACCCTTCATTCTAACTACTATGTAACCTCATACAGTTTGTTTTCTTTCTTTCTTTCTTTCTTTTTTTTTTTTTTTTTTTTAATAAAATGGTGTGCTTATTTTCCGTAACCTTATGTCCATTTTGCAGCACAGCTCAAGACCACTCAGTGGTTGCTCCTACCCACTCAGTAGCCTCAGCAGTGGGAGCTGCAGACCAGTCTTCAGTGGCCGGCTGGGCACTCCAGTCTTCAGTAGGGAACTGCTGGATAGGCACAGAGGGCACCTGCACACCTCAGACCAGTCTGCAACTTCAGGTTGAGTAGCTGTGAACTCAGGAGCTGAGTAGTCCATTTGCCCTGAAATTCCTCCTTGGTCACAGCTTTTTCAGCAGCAGCCTGCTCTTCCTTTTCAGTCTCTTTAGGATCTCTGTAGAAGTAGAGATCAGGCGTGACCTCCTGCGGGTGTTCATGGGAAATAGTGCCACGCATGAACAGAACTTCTCGGGCCAGCATCCCCCACATCAGACCCACAGAACGAGCTCCCTTATTGTTGCATGGAATGGCAATGTCCACGTAGCGCAGAGGAGAGTCTGTGTTACACAGAGCAATGGTGGGCAGATTGACATAAGATGCTTCTGTACGAGTCGGGTGGTCAGCCCTGGGATCAGTAACCACTAGAAGACGTGGCTCCCAGAAGGCTGCCTGGATCTGGTTAGTGAAGGTTCCAGGAGTGAAGCGGCCAGCAATAGGAGTGGCTCTGGTGGCAGCAGCAAACTTCAGCACAGCCTGCTGGCACGTATTCCTAGAGGATATGACACTGACATCAGCGGGGTTTTCGATGGCAACAATGGCATGAGCTGCCAGCAGAAGCTTCTCCCAGGTTCTCTTCAGATTTATGACGTGTATGCCATCACTTTTCCTGGAAATCAAGGTTGGTGCCACCTAAGTGGGTTCCTGCTGCAAAGAATTTGAGGACATCCTCTTCCTTCATTTGCAGGACATCAAGGGCTCCGGACATTGTGACAGTTTCCCTTTAAGTTATGACGGGAATCAAGAACAATGCCTATGGACCCCTCCCTGGGTAGCATGGAAAGGCCTACAGTTTGTTTTCTGATCAACTGATGTTTATATTAATGGAATACAGCAAATAACCCCAGCTGTGAAATTAACTCATTTTGGATTCAGGGTGTTACCTTTTTAGATTCCACACCGATAAAAGGGGATTAATAACTAAATCTGATGGTATGGTTTTATAGCTCTAAGGGATCGTCCACCAAGGGGATGAATGATACAATGTGACAGAACGAGAACAATCTTGGTACAAATACCAACTCCATCCCCCAAGAGCTGTGTGATTTTAACACAAGTTAACATCTTACTGCTCAGGGTTCTTCTCTGTGAAATGGGTTTCATGTAATAACCACTCTCTTTGTCAGTTAAATAATTCACTAAATTTGTGAAGTGTTTAGCACTTCACAGACATGAACTGCAATTTGTAATAAAAATGAAACTCTTTTTGTTCTATACTTGGGAAAGGGCCTTTCCAATAATCTCATAAAGGAGATTTGAGGATCCTCTTCCTTTACCCAAGTCATTACAACTGACAATCCCAAGACGCCCATTTGCCTCTATAGGTTACTAGATGTTGAGACACATTAGCAAACAAATTTCATTATTTTAAAACGAAGTTTTTAAAGCTTAACACATATCTATCTCTTCAGGATCACTGAATGTTATCCTTCCTGAAAGTTAAGATTCTTCAGTAAGGTCTAGTAGAACTTTTGATTCCTCCTAAATCAAACAATCATTAATTTCATTTAAAACTGCCATAACTTACAAATCCATAGAATATTATCACTGCCTATTATTTTATGTTTCAAAACTGCATGCTGAGCTCTATGTACTCAAAGTCAGTCTTACATGCATTTCCATATATTTGGTACATCTGTTATAAATTCCACTTGTTTGTTCTTTCAGAAAGAACCCAGAACAATCACAGAATTCCAAAGTTGTGACATTCTAAGCAAATCTGGGCCCATTTCTAGCTTTTTGTTGTTGTTGAAACTGAGATTTATGATACTTAATTTAATCTCTTTACACCAAAAAAATTCACACCTCTTTTACAGTTACCTGGAACATGAATTACAGGAGGGAAATTTAATACTAAGTCAACCAAGTCAATCAGCCCAAATTCATGAGGATGCATTGGTGGAATGTGTCTTCTAGGGTTTTTGGTGCACACGGCATCAAAAGTACCCTTAGGGTGGACATTAAAACTCTTGCAAAGAGACTCTGAGTAAGGACAATCTGATTTTAAGAAGTGAGAAACTGGACAGGTAAGACCTTTCTGCTACCCGTCCTATTTCAATTAGTATTTCAGAGGTAATTGTGGCAACAAATTTACAAACTATATAATATTCTAATACATAATCTGCTTCATAGTTAATTAAATGCAGACAATCCCAAAGGTCCTCCATCTTTTTTCTTAAAAAATCTAAAGTTGCTTGAAAATATTCTCCATGAAATTGAATTAATTTTTACAACCAAACAGCATTGAGATACAGAATATAACTTCCTCTTACAAGAATTTTCTATAGTTTCTCACTTAAAGGTTTAGATAAAACTTTCAAGCCATTTTAACTCATTTCATTGATGAAGAAACAAAGTGCTAAAGGACTACGTTATGAATAACGTAATAAAGTTATTTAATGAATTAATCTGTTATAAGAAAAATTTCTAACAATATTTCAGGGTTCTAATACTATAAAAGCCTAAAATGTTTAGCCAGTTGTGTACAAAAGAGGCTCTCCTAAATTAGGTTACCACTTCCTGCCCAGTGCCAACTTGAAGAGGCAATCAGAAAATAGCTGCTGAATTAACCAGATGTAAACAATAATCTTACTTCATGAACTTAACTTAGACCTAGACTTTAACTGGGGAAAATTTAAAGTATTTTTTCTTAGTGAAAAGGATTTTTGTCCCTGTGGATGTTGGATTTTCGAGCATTTTAAACTACTGCTCTTACTAGAGAACTATTCAATTTCACTTAAAAATTAAAAGATAATGAAACTAGTAGCAATGGCAGTCATGAAAGAGTAGCAATGTCTAACACTGATAATAGCCTTATCCAAGTGCAGGGTAAGTACTACACACAGTATCATAGTCACCCCATAAAGAAAGCATACTATCACTCTTATCTAACAAATAGGAATGGTTCAATGAGGTGAAGTAATCCGTCCAATAGTCCATGACTAGTAAGTAGCAGAACCAGAATTCAAACCTAGAGAGCATGTTGAGAGCAAAATTTCTTTTTATGAATGGAATTAAACTAACTACATAAAAATAAACATGTTGCATATTTTTTAAATTAAAAATGTAAGAACAACACAAGAATATTCACCTGATATTTCCTCCCTTTTAACCTGATTCCCCAAATGATAATATGTATTTCAATCTATATTTATAAAAAGACTGCAATTGCCTCACATTCACTATTATGTTTTAGATCATAAATGTCCCCCAAAAGTTCATATGTTGAAGGCGTGGTACCCAATACAGTGGGGCCTTGAGAGATAATGTGATCGTGAAAACTCTGCAGATTCAATTTCAGTTGCTCTTCTATCAGCAAGTCCTTTTTAAACTTCTTCTGTCATGTTAAGACTAGACCACAGGTAAAATGAAATATACCGGGAGATGGGATTATTATAGGAAAAGATAAACATAAACCACCAACTGAGAAGAGGCCAAGTTAATCTAATAATAAATTCAACATTTCATTACATCCACAGTCTTATCAACTAGAGACATGGCCACTTCTATTTAGAGATGACAACCAGGACCTGGAAGACCATCGCCAAGGTCCCTGTAGGCCTGGCTACACCTGAGAGTCCATTTCTCTCTTCGCTCCTGCTAACACCCGACTTATATTAATTCCTCTTTCACTTTTGCTATGATCTAAACTTCTATATTCTCATCTCCTACCTCATAAACATCACACCCTACACTGCCGCCCATGCTTTCTTCATCCACCTTTAGAAACTGTAGACACTATTGCAAAGCTAATGTTTATATAGTGCAGATAATAATCAAACACATTATTTCTGTTTATTGGGACAAAACTGTAAACATTTTAATAGGGGCTACTTGATTCAAGGTTGCATATTGTTTGTATTGGGTACTGTTAATATTGATCTCCACCTTAAAGGCAAGTTATTAGAAACCTACAGGGGACACTATAAATCTATAGGGTAGAAACTGTAATACCTTGGATGCATACTGCTAGAGGGGAGACACGTGAACAACATGAAAAAACAAGGGTAGAAAACACCCCAAAGAAACCAAGACACTATAGTAACAGAAAGTTTTAACAGCACATTAGGAAAAACATCAGAGGAGGAATTCAGAATATATATAATTGAAATCACAAAGTAAAGGATGATATAAAAAAGCAAATGCAGGCCAGAATCCAAGATGGCAGACTAGAGGGTGACTGCATTTCCAGTCGCTGCAGAACCCAGGATTCAAGAAGGGGAGGCACTGAGAGACTCGGACTAAAATAGAGCCACGGGGTGAGTCTCCCCCACCGGGTGAAGCTCGGCCTGGGCAGCAGGCCCGGATAGGGGCGGCTTATCAGAGCAGGGCAGGGCAGCTAGAGTCTTCCCCAGGTAGCCCTGCTCACTCCGGTGGTGGGCTCCTCCCACACGGCAAGCTTCTCGGATCAGGCCACCCAGTGAGAGCCTTTCTGCACAGAACGAGCTCCAAGTCCCGCCAGACACAAGTGATATACAAAACATAATTAGAAGCTATTTTGAAAATCTATACTCCAACAAAACAGAAAACCTCGAAGATATCAACAGGTTTCTAGAGACATACGAATTACCTAAACTGAACGAGGAGGACATACACAACTTAAATAAATCAATTTCAAGCAATGAAATAGAAGAGGTCATCAAAAGCCTACCAACAAAGAAAAGTCCAGGACCAGATGGGTTCTTAGCCGAGTTCTTCAAAACCTTTAAAGAAGAGCTCAATTCAATAATCCTCAAAGTATTCCATGAAATAGAAGAGGAGGGAACCCTCCCAAACTCATTCTATGAAGCCAATATCACCCTGATACCTAAACCAGACAGAGACACATCAAGGAAAGAAAATTTCAGACCAATATCCTTAATGAACATCGATGCAAAAATTCTCAACAAAATTTTAGCAAATTGCATACAAAAATATATTAAAAAGATAGTGCACCACGATCAAGTGGGTTTTATCCCAGGGATGCAAGGTTGGTTCAACATCCAGAAATCAATAAATGTCATTCAACATATCAACAGACTTAAAGTTAAGAATCACATGATTATTTCGATAGATGCAAAAAAAGCATTCAATAAAATATAGCATCCCTTCATGCTCAAAACACTAGAAAAAATTGGGGTAGTGGGAACATTCCTTAACATTGTAAAGGCCATCTATGCTAAGCCCATGGCCAATATCATTCTAAATGGTGAAAAACTGAAAGCATTCCCCCTAAAAACTGGAACAAGGCAGGGATGCCCTCCTTCACTACTTCTATTCAACATCGTCCTTGAAACTCTAGTCAGAGCAATTAGACAGACCAAAGAAATTAAAGGGATACAAATTGGAAAAGAAGAACTCAAACTATCCCTGTTTGCCGATGACATGATTATATATTTAGAGGAACCTAGAAATTCCACCAGAAAACTTTTAGAACTCATAAGGGAATTCAGTACAGTAGCAGGTTACAAGATCAATGCTCATAAATCCAATGCATTTTTATACATAAGTGATGAATCTTCAGAAAGAGAAGTTAGGAAAATGACCCCATTCACAATAGCATAGAAAAAAATAAAATACTTGGGAATCAATCTCACAAAAGAGGTAAAAGACCTCTACAATGAGAACTACAGAACACTAAAGAAAGAAATTAAAGAAAACCTTAGAAGATGGAAAGATCTCCCATGTTCTTGGATAGGCAGAATTAATATTGTCAAAATGGTCATACTACCTGAAGTGCTATACAGATTCAATGCAATTCCAATTAAAATCCCAATGATGTACCTTACAGAAATAGAGCAAGCAATTATGAAATTCATGTGGAAGAATAAAAAACCCAGAATAGCTAAAGCAATCCTCAGTAGAAAGAGCGAAGCAGGGGTATCGCAATACCAGATCTTCAACTCTATTACAAAGCAATAGTAACAAAAACGGCATGGTATTGGTACCAAAATAGACAAGTAGATCAATGGTACAGAATAGAGGACACAGACACAAACCCAAATAAATACTAGACAAAGGGGCCAAAAATATGCAATGGAGTAAAGATAGCCTCTTCAACAAATGGTGCTGGGAAAACTGGAAAACCATATGCAACAGAATGAAATTAAACCCCTATCTCTCACGCTGCACAAAACTCAACTCAAAATGGATCAAGGACCTTGAAATCAGACCAGAGACCCTGCATCTTATAGAAGAAAAAGTAGGTCCAAATCTTCAACTTATTGGCTTAGGATCAGACTTCCTTAACAAGACTCCCATAGCACAAGAAATAAAAGCAAGAATCAATAACTGGGATAGATTCATACTAAATAGCTTTCTCTCAACAAAGGAAACTATCAGCAATGCGAAGAGAGAGCCTACAGAGTGGGAGAAAATCTTTGCCACTCATACTTCAGATAGAGCACTAATTTCCAGAATATATAAAGAACTCAAAAAACTCTACACCAAGAATACAAATAACCCAATCAACAAATGGGCTGAGGATATGAACAGATACTTCACAGAAGAAGATGTACAAGCAATCAACAGATATATGAAAAAATGTTCAACATCTCTAGTAATAAGAGAACTGCAAATCAAAACTACCCTAAGATTCCATCTCACCCCAATTAGAATGGTGATTATCAAGAACACAAGCAACAATAGGTGTTGGCAAGGATGTGGGGAAAAAGGTACACTCATACATTGCTGGTGGGGTTGCAAATTAGTGCAGCCACTCTGGAAAGCAGTATGGAGATTCCTCAGAAAGCTTGGAATGGAACCACCATTTGACCCAGCTATCCCACTCCTCGGCCTATACCCAAAGGACTTAAAATCAGCATACTACAGAGATACAGCCACATCAATGTTCATTGCTGCTCAATTCACCATAGCCAGACTGTGGAACCAACCTAGACGTCCTTAAATTGATGAATGGATAAAGAAACTGTGGCATATATATACAATGGAATATTACTCCTCCATGAATAATGATAAAATTATGGCATTTGCAGGCAAATGGATGAAATTGGAGAATCTCATGCTAAGTGAGATAAGCCAATCTCCAAAAACTAAAGGACGAATGATCTCGCTGATAAGTGGATGAGGACATATAATGGGGGGGTGGGAGGGGTTAGCGTTAGGGTTAGGGTTTGGTTTAGGGTTAGGGATAAGGAATAAGGAATAAGGTTAGGGATAAGGATAAGGAATAAGGTTAGGGATAAGAATGGAGGAAGGAAGGACTGTATAGAGGGAAAAGAGGGATGGGAGGGGTGGCGGGGAAGGAAAAAAAAATAACAGAATGAATCGAACAACATTACCCTATGTAAATTTATGATTACACAAATGGTATGCCTTGACTCCATGTACAAATAGAGAAACAACATGTATCCCATTTGTTTACAATAAAAAAAATAATAAAAAAAAAGCAAATGCAGGCAACAAAAAGATCACTTCAATAAAGAGATAAAGAGTCTGGAAAAAAAACAAACAGAAATCTTAGAAATGAAGGATATGATCAAATTAAAACTCAATAGAAAGCATCACCAAAAGACAGATTACTTGGAAGACAGAACTTCAGTCAATAAAGACAAAATATATAATCTAGACACAGTGAAGATGGTAAGAAACCATAACCGGAATCTCCAAGAAATATGGGATAACATGAAAAGATTAAATTTAAGAATTATTGGGATAGAGGAAGACACAGAGATACAAACCAAAGAAATGCACAATCTTTCAACAAAATACCAGAAAATTTTCCAAACCTGAAGAATGAAATGGAAAATCAAATACAAGAAAGGTTTATTGGACACATAGGACACCAGATGTACAAAATCACAACAGATCCAAAACAAGGCACACTATAATGAAATGCCCAGCATACAGAGTAAAGATAGACTTTTAAAGGTTGCAAGAGAAAAGTATCAGATTAGATATGGGGGGAAATCAATTCAGATCTCAGCAGATTTCTCAACCCAGACCCTCAAAGCCAGGAGGTCCTGGAACAAAATATACCAAACTCTGAAAGAAAATAGATGCCAACCAGGAATCTTACATCCAGCAAAATTAAGCTTCAGATCTGATGATGAAATAAAAACCTTCCATGATAAACAAAAGTTAAAAGAATTTACAATTCAAAAGCCTGCACTATAGAACATTATCAGCAAAATATTCCTTGAGAAGGAAATGAAAAACAATCAAAGTCAGCAAAGGAAGGAACTATCCTTAAGGAAAAGCCAATCACAGGAGAAACCAAGTCAAGTAAAAAACAAAAATAAAGCAAAAGGACCGGGGAACACAAAGAATATCTCAATAATAACCCTGAATGTTAATTGTTGAAATTCATTAATCAAAAGACAGAGCAGATTGAATTTTTAAAAAAGACCCAACAATATGCTGCCTTTAAGAGACACATCTCATAGGAAAAGACATCCAGAGACTGAACGTGAAAGGACAGAAAAAACATTATCATTCTCACAGACTGTGTAAAAAAGCAGGTGTTTATATCCTCATATCAGATAAAGTGAACTTCAAACCAAAGTTAGTCAGAAGGGACAAAGAAGGATATTTCATACTGCTTATGGGAATCATACATTAACAAGACATAACAATCATAAATATTTATGCCCCAAACAATGGAGCATCTATGTACATCAAAAAAAACCCTTCTCAAATTTAAGAGTCAAATAGACCATGACACAATAATACTGGGTGAATTTAACACACCTCCCTCACCACTGGATAGATTTTCTAAACAAAAACTAAACAAAGAAACTATAGCACTCAATAATGCAATCAATAACTAAGACTTAACAGACATATATAGAATATTCCGCCCAAAAACTAGTGTATACAATTTTTTCTCAGCAGTACACAGATCCTTCTCTAGAACAGACTATATGTTAGGCCACAAAGCAACTCTTAGCAAATACAAAAAAAGAGATACTCCCCTGTATTCTATCAGATCATAATTGAATGAAATTAGAAATCAATGACAAAATGAAAAATAGAAGTTACTCCAACACCTGAAGACTAAATAATATAGTATTGAATGACATATGTATAATAGAAGACATTAAGGAGGAGATTAAAAAACACACAAAGTAAAGGAGAATACTGATACAACATATTGAAATCTCTGGGACACTATGAAGACAGTGCTAAGAGGAAAGTTCATTGTACAGAGCTCATTCGTTAAAAGAATTAAAAGTCAACAAATAAATGACCTAATATTACATCTCAAAGCCCTAGAAAAAGAAGAACAAATCAACATCAAAAGAGTAGAAGATAAGAGAAATGCAAATCAAAACTACACTAAGATTCCATCTCATCCCAATTAGAATGGTGATTATCAAGAATACAACAATAGTTGTTGGCGAGGATGTGGGGAAAAGGTACACTCATACATTGCTGGTGGGGTTGCAAATTAGTGCAGCCACTCTGGAAAGCAGTATGGAGATTCCTCAGAAAGCTTGAAATGGAACCACCATTTGACCCAGCTATTCCACTCCTCGGCCTATACCCAAAGGACTTAAAATCAGCAAACCACAGAGATACAGCCACATCAATGTTCATAGCTGCTCAATTCACCATAGCCAGACTGTGGAACCAGCCTAGATGTCCTTCAATTGATGAAAGGATAAAGAAACTGTGGTATGTATATACAATGGAATATTACTCAGCCATAAAGAATAATAAAATTATGGCATTTGCAGGCAAATGGATGAAATTGGAGAATATCATGCTAAGTGAGATAAGCCAATCTCAAAAAACTAAAGGACGAATGATCTCACTGATAAGTGGATGATGACACATAATGGGGGGTGGGAGGGGGGCAAGAATGGAGGAAGGAGGAACTGTGTAGAGGAAAAGATGGGTGGGGGTGGGGGGAAGGGAAAAATAACAGAATGAATCAAACAACATTACCCTATGTAAATTTATGATTACACAAATGGTATGCCTTTACTCCATGTACAACCAGAGAAACAACATGTATCCCATGTGTTTACAATAAAAAAAGAAGACAGAAAATAATTAAAATCAGAGCTGAAATCAATGAAATTGAAATAAAAGAAACAAAAAAAATGACAAAACCAAAATAGTTGGTTGTTTGAAAAAATAAATAAAATTGATAAACCCCTAGCCACACTAATAAAGAGAGAAAAAACTCAAATTACTAAAATTTGTGATGAAAAAGGAAATATCACAACAGATACTACTGAAATACAGAAGATAATTAGAAACTACTTTGAAAATTTGTACTCCAACAAAATAGAAAATCTTGAAGACAATGACAAATTTTTGAGACATAAGAAATACCCAAATTGAATCAGGAGTACTGACAAGTTAAACAGATCAATTTTAAGAAATGAAATAGAATATGCCTTCAAAAGTCTACTAACAAAGAAAAACCCAGGACCAGATGAATTCTCAGCGGAGTTCTAGAAGACCTACAAAGAAAAACTAATACCAATACTCGTCAAAGTATTCCACGAAACTGAAAAGGAGGGAACCCTTCCAAACATATTCTGTGAAGTTAGCATCACTCTGATACTAAAACCAGACAAAGACACATCAAGGTAAGAAAACTTCAGACCAATATCCCTGATGAATATAGATTCAAACATTCTTAATAAAATTCTGGTACATACAAAAACATATTAAAAAGATAATGCAACATGACCAAGTGGGGTTCATCCCAGGATACAGAATTGGATCAACATACAGAAATCAATAAATGTAATTCATCACATCCATAACTTAAAGAAAAGAATCATATGATCATCTCAATAGATGCAAAAAAGACATTTGACAAAACAGCACTCCCTTCATGTTCAAAACACTAGAAAAAATGGGGATAGCAGGAACATACCTCTCAACATTGTAAAAGCTATTTATGCTAAACCCAAGGCCAACATCATTCTAAATGGAAAATAATTGGAAGTATTCCCTCTAAAAACTGGAATAAGACAAGATGCCCTCTCTCACTGCTTCTATTCAACACAATCCTTGAAACTCTAGCCAGAGCAATTAGACAGAAGAAAGAAATTAGAGGGATACAAATAGGAAAAGAAGAACTCAAACATCACTATTTGCCAAGACATGATTCTAAATTTAGAGGATCTAAAAAATTCCACCAGAAATCTTCTGGAACTAATAAATGAATTCAGGAAAATAGCAGGATATAAAACCAACACCCATGAATCTAATGCATTTCTATACATTAGTGATGAATCCTCTGAAAGAGAAATTCACAATAACCTCAAAAAAAAAAAAAAAAAACTTGGGAATCAATCTAACAAAAGAGGTGAAAGACCTCTACAATGAAAACTACAGAACACTAAAGAAAGAAATTGAAGAAGACCTCAGAAGATGGAAAGATCTCCCATGTTCTTGGATAGACAGAATTAATATTGTCAAAATGGCCACACTAACAAAAGCATTATATGAATTCAGTCCTATTAAAATCCCATCTTTCCTCATAGAAATAGAGAAAGTAATTATGAAATTCATTTGAAAAATAAGAGACCTAGTATAGCCAAAGCAATCCTTTAGCAAGAAAAGTTAAGCAGGAGGCATCACAATATCAGATCTTAAACTACACTACAGATATGTAGTAACAAAAACAGCATGGTATTGGCACCAAATTAGACAGGTAGACCAATGGCACAGAATGGAAGACACAAAGACCCACATAAACACAGTTACCTCATAGTAGACAAAGGTGCCAACAACATAAATTGGGAGAAAAGATAGCCTCTTCAACACATGTTGCTGGGAAAACTGGAAATCCATATGCAGCAAAACAAAATTAAACTCCTATCTCTCAACCTGCACAAAACTCAACTCAAATTGGATCCAAGGACATAGGAATTACACCAGAGACCCTGCACTTAACAGAAGAAAAAGTAGGCCCAAATCTTCATCATGTCAGCTTAGGACCTGACTTCCTTAACAAGACTCCTACAGCACAAAAAATAAAAGCAAGAATCAATAAAGGGGATGGATTCAAACTAAAAGCTTATTCTCAGCAAAGGAAACAATCAATAACATGAAGAGAGAGCCAACAGAGCAGGAGAAAATCTTTACCACACACACATGAGATAGAGCACTAATCTCTAGGATATATAAAGAATTCAAAAAACTTAACACCAAAAAATAATAATAATAACCCAATCAATAAATGGGCTAAGGAACTAAGCAGACACTTCGCAGAAGATATACAATTGATCAACAAATATATGAAAAAATGTTCAACATCTCTAGTAATTAGAGAAATGCAAATCAGAACCACTCTAAGATTTCAGCTTACCCTAGTCAGAATGGCAATTATCCAGAATACAAGGAACAATAAGTGTTGGCAAGGATGTGGGGTAAAAGGTACATTGATACATTGCTGGTGGGAATGCAAATTACTGCAACCACTCTGGAACTATAGAGATTCCTTAGAAAACTTGGAATGGAACCATCATATGACCCAGCTATCCCACTCTTTGATGTACACCCAAAGGCCTTAATCAGCATACTACAGTGACAAAGTCACATCAATTTTTATAGTAGCTCAATTCACAATAGCTAAGCTATAGAACCAACCTAGATGTCCTTCAATAGATGAATGGATAAAGAAAGTGTGGTATATACAGGATGGAACATTACTTAGTCTTACAGGAGAATAAAATTATGGTATTTGCAGGTAAATGGACAGAGTTGGAAAGTCATGTTAAGCAAAATAAGTCAACTCCCCAAAACCAAAGGTCATTCTCTCTGATATGTGGATGCTGATCCATCATGGGGCAAGGGAGGCGGAAGGGGAAGAATGGAAGAACTTTGGATGGGCAGAGGGGAGAGAGGGGAAGAGAGAGGGCATAGGAAAGATGGTGGGATGAGATTGATATCATTACCCTAGGTACATGTATGATTGCACAAATGGTGTGACTCTACATCATGTACCACCAGAGAAATGAAAGTTGTGATCCATTCATGTACAATGAATAGAAAGAAATGCATTCTGCTGTCATGTAAAACTAATTAGAATAAATAAAAAAATTAAACATTAGGAGTGCTACTTAAGTAAATTACGTGAATCACAGTTAAGTGATTGGAAGGACAAGAGGAAAATTAAAGTCAAGGACCCAAAACCTGTTAACAGGAGTGAGCAAGACCATGATCAGTAACCCAAGGAACACCTTCTAAAAATGCACAAAGATAAAGATGGAGATTTGGACAGATTTCCCCTCATAACTTGACATCTCTTATTATATACCTTCAAAGAAAAAATAAATTGAAAAAAATTTAATATGTATATTTTTTAGTTGTAGGTAGATACAATACCTTTATTTTTTTATTTTTATGTGGTGCTGAGGATTGAACCTAGGACCTCACAAGTGCTAGGCAAGCACACTACCACTAAACCACAATGCCAGTGCCAATAAATTGAAATATTAAAAATATACTTTAATTTCATCATGTAAAATTCATCAAGAAAATAATCATTAGTGAAACAAACTGTTCTATTACCAAAATATATTGGAGCTACTGTACTCAACCTAACACTTACCTTCACTGACAGCATGAGGCTTGACGATGCAGCAGGTACAACTGGTAAACTTAGCAGTGTTCGCTGGCCCACAACCTCCACTCGAAGGGAAAAACAATTCCATTTCCTAAAGACGGAGAGAAAAGACTTTGACCCATATGACCTCTTCAATTTAACTTACAGGATTTTTCTTAATAGGTGTAGATTATGCAAGTAGTTTTAAAATTTCATAATATAAATTCTTTGTTTCAAAGTTCCTAAATGTGAGTTTTATAAAGAATAACTGATTAACGTAACCCTGTTTCAAGGCTTAGAATCAAAAGAACATATGAAGAAGTATTAAAGCATACATTAGGGATCATTTTGTTTCTGATTATAACTGACAAGGTCTTAAAGTTTGGATATTGGAAGTAATCATTATGAAGTTCTTATCTTCCCCAAAGCATAGTTCATAAGATACAAATCTATTTTTAAACTTTTCATTAAAGTATGTAAAATAAAATTTAAAACAAGGAAATCTTTATAGAAATAGAGATTAACATTCAGGAATCTGAGAACAACAGGTGGTTAAAACTAACTTATAATAGTTCTAGCATAAGTCAAATGCACCATGTTTTATAGCCCAATTCAGGTTGTAGTATTTGCTTTGCATATGGTTCGTTAAAATGACAACCCAGCAACCTGAATCAGACACAGAGATATTCACATTAATTAGGTCTTTTAAGTACTTAGATGCTTTCCTGTCTTTAAATTTTCTTACTATTATTTTCACTATTCCCTATAAAGCACCAAAACCCTTGTAAGGCATAAAGGGTTACTTTAAATACCATTTCCTCTAGGAGGCTTTTCCTGGTGCCCTAGTCTTCACCCTCTTCTCCCTCAAAGTTGTGATTATTCAGGTACTGCCTCTACCAAATTATAAATTTGAAGACTGGAACTAATTGCATATCTTTGTAGACCCCAAAGTACCTAAAACAATGCCTGGCTCAAAAGAGATATTCACCTTTTTAATTGAACTTAAAATTGAAAGATCACAAGATATGCCATACTAATGACATTTTCTTTAACTAAAAGAGTAAGAGGACTTGTTCAAATATTGGTATACATGCTTGAGCTGTTCCAGTGGTGAGATATCTTAGAATAAAATTTAAAATATTCTGTTCCTTAGACACTGAGTTCCTCTCTATCATATTGCTCCCTTTACCACTCTTCTGGATCAATAACATCATCAATTACCACTTTTCATCCTGCACAAGATCTTTTGATTACACAGTATTAGCAGACCTTATGGTACAAATAAGAACCGAGATACCCCCAGGGCCCAAGCAGGTAATCACTGGTGGAATGAAGTGGAACTGGGAGGACAAGAAAGCTTGGGAGAGTTGCAAAAGAGAAAGGGTGTGCGCTTTCCAGAACTCCAACTTCTCTGCCACCTTCATGACAAAACTCAGAAGAGATGTCTTTATTCCACAAACGATCAGGTTTTTATTCCACCAAAACTGTTCATCAAGATCAACTCAAAATGGATCAAGGATCTAGGAATTAGGCCCGAGACCCTGCACCAAATAGAAGAAAAAGTAGGCCCAAATCTCCATCACGTTGGCTTAGGACCAGACTTCCTTAACAAGACCCCCAGAGTGTAAGAAATAAAAGCAAGAATCAATAAATGGTATAGATTCAAACTAAAAAGTTTTTCTCAGCACAGAAAACAATCAATAATGTGAAAAGAGAGCCTACAGAGTGGGAGAAAATCTTTTCCACACACACTTCAGACTGAGCACTCATTTCCAAAGTTATAAAGAACTTAAAATACAAAGAACCCAATTAATAAATGGGTTAAGGAAATGGGCAGACACTTCACAGAAGAAGATACATAGGTGATCAACAAATATACGAAAAAGTGCTCATCATCCCTAGTAATTAGAGAAATGCAAATTAAAACC
This sequence comes from Sciurus carolinensis, assembly GCF_902686445.1. Lineage (NCBI taxonomy): Eukaryota > Metazoa > Chordata > Mammalia > Rodentia > Sciuridae > Sciurus > Sciurus carolinensis. Next base: position 114,052,922 of record NC_062224.1, on the reverse strand, counting down.
ACCCAAAGAGTTCATCTAACTCCAATTAGAACACAAGCAATAATAAGTGTTGGCTGGATGTGGGGAAAAAGGCACACTCACACATTGCTGATGGAATTACAAATTGGTGCAGCCACTCTGGAAAGCAGTATGGAGATTCCTCAGAAAACTTGGAATGGAACCACCACTTGACCCAGCTATCCCACTCCTTGATCTAGACCCAAAGGACTTAAAATCATCATACTACAGTGATGCAGCCACAACAATGTTCATAGTATCTCAATTCACAATAGCTAGATTGTGGAACCAACCTAGATGCCCTTCAATAGATGAATGGATAAAGAAACTGTGGTATATATGCACAATGGAACATTACTCAGTCATAAAGAAGAATAAAATTATGACATTTGCTAGTAAATGGATGAAGTTGGAAAGTATCATGCTAAGTGAAATAAGCCAAGCCCAAAAAACCAAAGGCTGAATGTTTTCTCTGATAAGTACATGACAATACATAACGAGGGGAGTGGCAGGGGGAAGAGAAGAATGAAGGAACTTTGGATGTTGTAGAAGAAAATGGGGTGGGAAGGGGTAGGGGACAGAAAGATAGTAGAATGAAACCAACAGTATTACCCTATGTATATGTATGATTAATGAATGGTGTGAATCTACATTGTGTTCAACCATAGAAATGAAAAGTTGTAGCCCATTTATGTACAATAATCAAAATATAGTCTGCAAAAATAAAAATGATTTTAATAAAAAAACACATAATAAAAAAAAAAAGATCTCTTACCACTCCATGTTACCAAGTGTGCAGGTTAATCTCAGAACTGACCCTTTTTGACCCAATGGTATTTGACTCATTTGAGCACCCCCAAGTCCTGAAATGCGTTAATCATCTGGCCTTCTTCCCACCTCAGCAGTTACTTCTCTCAGTCTCCTTTGCCGGCTTTCTCCTGTCTGTGTGACCTCTATGTGTGGCAGTACTCTGTGGTTCAGTCTGTCTTCTATCTACAGTCATCCTCCTGGTGGAGATCTTGTCCCACAACTTTAAATGCCATCTGTCATCTCTTGGCTCCCACATTTCTACCTCCAACCCAACCCCCTTCCTAAACTCCACATCATAATTGCAAATACCACTTCAGACATTAGGTGTTCAAAAAGTCCAAAACAGAATTCATGCTTTCACTCCAAAAATCTGTTCTTTCTCTGCCACCCTGTTTTCCCTGTACCCAAGTACACATACAGGAAAGACACAGAAGGTGATCCCTGATGCCTCCCTTTTCTCACTCATCTATCCGATTATCTAGAAATCTTTCAACATATATCAGGAACTGAAGCACCTCCACCAGGCCACCCCCTGTGAAGACAGAACTGAGCTAACAGCTCTCCATTCCAGTGTTCCCCACGACGTTCCTGTCCCCAACCAGCCTGCTCTTTTCACACTGCAGGCAGAATGAAACCCAGATCCTGCCCTGCCTCCACACACTGCCTCCACGTCTCCCATCTCATTCAGGGTGAAGTTTAGAGTCCTAGAGGTCCTACAAGGCCTCATACAACCTGCCTACTGGCAACAGCTCTGACCCAACCTCCAGCCACTTCTGTTCCTGCCCTGGCATCACTAGCCTTGCCCCTGCGAGGTTCTTCAAACACAGCAGATATGTTCCCATCTTTGGCATTTCTTCATGAAATGTTCCTTCCCCAGATATCTTCATAGTTTTCTCCATTTCCTTCATATCTCTCAAACAGAGACTGTGAGGATTTCCTGCATTCGACAGCACTCCACGCCCTTACTCCAAACAGTCCTTGTCCACCTAGTCTTTCTATTCCCTTTCTCTCTATTTCCATCAAAGCACTTACCAACCAAAATGTTGTGTCTATTGACTTGTTTATTATTTGACACTCCCCATCAGAAGAAAACAGAAACTCAAGCCAGGCATTTATTCACTAGTAGTTCTCAATAAATACTTTGGAATGGATGAAATTCAGAAACTTATAAATTCTGCAAGTGCTAAGTAAAATAAATATAGCCAAAGGATATGAACTGATACTTCACAGAAGAAGATCTACAAGCAATCAACAAACATATGAAAAAAATGTTCACCATCTTTAGTAATAAGAGAAATGCAAATCAAAACTACACTAAGATTCCATCTCATCCCAATTAGAATGGTGATTATCAAGAATACAAGCAACAATAGGTGTTGGAGAGGATGTGGGGAAAAAGGTACACTCATACATTGCTGGTGGGGCTGCAAATTAGTGCAGCCACTCTGGAAAGCAGTGTGGAGATTCCTTAGAAAACTTGGAATGGAACCACCATTTGACCCAGCTATCCCACTCCTTGGCCTATACCCAAAGGACTTAAAATCAGCATACTACAGAGATACAGCCACATCAATGTTCAGAGCTGCTCAATTCACAATAGCCAGATTGTGGAACCAACCTAGATGTCCTTCAATTGATGAAAGGATAAAGAAACTGTGGTATATATATATATATATATATATATATATATATATATATATATATATACACACAATGGAATATTACTCAGCCATAAAGAATAATAAAATTATGGCATTTGCAGGCAAAAGGATGAAACTGGAGAATATCATGCTAAGTGAGATAAGCCAATCTCAAAAAACCAAAGGACGAATGATCTCACTGATAAGTGGATGATGACACATAATGGGGGGTGGGAGGGGGGCAAGAATGGAGGAAGGAGGAACTGTGTAGAGGAAAAGATGGGAGGGAGGGGTGGGGGGAAGGACAAAATAACAGAATGATTCAAACATCATTACCCTATGTAAATGTATGATTATGCAAATGGTATGCTGTTACTCCATGTACAAACAGAAACAACATGTATCCCATTTGTTTACAATAAAAATAAATTAAAATTTAAAAAATAAAAATAAATATAGCCACACAGTACAAACGAGAAAAATGAGGCTCATTTTGAGTACCAAGGCCTTTAAAGTTAATGTGGCAAAGTCAGGATTCAAATCCATGTCATTATGACTCCAAAACCCTGAACTTTTTCTGTCATATCTAGTTCTTAAGTGAAAAAACAATGCTATAGTATCCTACCTTTAGTGTTAACGAATTACTCAACCACTTGTTAAAATTGGCCAATTATTTAAACTCAAATTCTAATTTATTTTCTTGTTCAATTTTTAAAAATGGAAGTTAGCTTCCCAGATACTCACATATGATGAACAAATATTTATTTAAGACAAAAAGTATAGAGGTTTACACCCATTTGTGTGTATGTGTGTATGCGTGTGTGTGTACCTGTACATACATATCTCACTTCTTTGTAAAAGTAAACAATTCTACTTACGGCTCTATGTTGTGCTTTCTCTTTTTCCCCTGTGCCATTAGTTATATTCATCCCACCTAGTAATCCAAAATAACATTTGCAAAAACATTTTTAGTAGGTCACTGTTATGGCAACCAATTTAAAGTGTTCACAGAATAAATATAAAGTCACCACAGAAGCTTCATGTTCTTTTGTGATTTGCGGGGCTAAACATTTTATATAAAGCTGTTCTCCTTGCAAACATTTGTGCTATCATTCTTGGATACTATGTTTCCCTAAATTGTCTAACATAAAAAGGAAAAAAAAAACTTTTCAACAAATCAAAAATCCAGATTCAATTTGATAAAGTTTAAGCATATTAATTTTTAAACAAAGCATAAAATTATAGTTGCACTGCTTCATAAATTTTCACCCTAATAAGATCCCATGGTAATTGCATTAAAATATTTGACAAACCTATATTAGTATCTTAATTAAAATATAAAAATATTGCTAAATGATTTCCAGTGAACAGCTTTTCTGAAACTTTTTATCTATACATGGTAATTTTAAATAGTTTTGTAAATTCCCCAGATAAAAACTGCAAAAAGCATACTTAGATTTCTCTACATAACCTAAAATAACAAATCTGTTCTCAGAAAATAATCCAAAACATTAATAAAATATGAAGTCATCTAAAATGTTATAATAAAATATCAAATGGAAAAAGGAATCCAATTAAAACAATGTAAGATGATGTTTAGTATGTAAACTATACACATGATCACAGGAATGAGTTGGATGGAATATGTCATAAATAGGTAATCTCTTCAAAACTTTGCTGGAAGGATTGGTAATGACAAATTTTCTTTCCTATACTTTTTAAAATTGAATTCTAAAAGTCTATAACATTTGAAGCAAAGCAGGTGCCTACTTCCAGCACATGTGGTGGAGAACAGTAGCTAAGCACAGGGGCTCTGGAGCCAGTGTCTGGGCTCAAGTCCTCAAATGGGCAAGGTAACTAAGCTCCCTGAGTCCCAGTTTCTGCCACTGTAAATTGAGGAGACACAAGTGACAGGCAGTGTGGTGTGAGAATGAAGCTGCTATGAATATCTGCACACAAGTCCTCTTTGCACTGACATTTTCTTTCATTTCTCTTGAGTAAACACTTCAGGGTGGAATGGTTGTGTCATAGGGGAGATGTACATTAACTTTCTGGGAAACTTCTAAACTGTCAAGTGGTTGCATGACTTTTAATTCCCAGCAGAGATTGTGGTGAATTCTAGTTCTTCTCATCCTAGGCACTTGCTATGGTCAGTCTTTAGGAAGTGTGGTTCTAATCAACATCTCTCTAATATCTAACAAAGCTTTTTCACATGCTTATTTACCACTCATCTATCTTCTTTGATGACATGCCTACTCAAATCTATTATTGAATTTTAATTGTGATTTTTGAAATAAGTATAAAATTGGCATACTGAGACTAATGGATAAAAAGCACAGAACAGAATCCAGAAGTAGAGCCCTACACATAGTCAACACAGGTGCAAGGCAGTGAAGTGCAGGAAGGACCATCTTCAGCAAATTCTGTCAGAAAAAACACTCAAAATGGACCACAGAGACAAAAGTAAAACCTGAAACTAAACTTTCCAGAACAATGGAGAGAAATCTGTGATACTTGGTGAGGCAACAGTTCCTTAGTTGTGACACCAAAACCACAATAAATGAGAGAATACACTGAAAAGCAGAACTTCATCAAGAGTAAAAACTTCTCACCCAATGACACTGTTGAAGAGATGGAAAATGCAAGCCACATACCCCATGAGAAAATATTTGCAAATCATATATCTGAATGAAGAATTTGTACCCATAATGCTGAAGAACTCTGAGCTGAATTTTAAAGGACAAGTAAAGAATGCTTGGGCATAAGGAGAGATGGCATTCCAAGGCAAAGTGGCAGAGTGAGCATACACAGTTGAGCAAGAACAACAGGGCACACAGGGAGAGACAAGATGCAAGGCTGGGGGAAAGGCAAGGAGATGTGTGAACATCACAGAGTTGCATTTACACCAACTAAGATGGCAATATACTCTTCAAGGACCACTGTTAGCTCTGTGGCTTATCACTGATGTAAATACTGTCATGTGGTACAGGACTAGTGGCATTATGTCTAGTAGAATGTACAGATGTAGATTGGGAAGTGCAATTAAAATGAAGTATCGATAATAATTTAAAAAGTTATTATCTATTCGTTAAATATTATATTCTACGTCCTATCCTAAGGACATAAATAAGCTCATTAATCCTCAGAAGAACTCCATGATACAGGTGCAACTATTACCTATTTTATAGGCCAGAAGACTGAAAATTAAATTAAATTAACAATAGACCAGGAAAAGAAGCGTGAATAATACCAATACTTAAAAAGATGAGAGAAAGTGAAGGAAGAAAAATCAATTAACAAGGCAAAGATCACGGTCTACAAGGTATGAAAAACATCAATGGTGAGATAACAAAATTAAAATAGGGTGAGTATTCAAAAGGAGACACCCTCAAATATGTTAAATGTAGCAGAAGGATAATGTAAGAGATGAACATTTTTCCTTGGATTTAAAATTAAGAGGACACTGGTTATCTCAGTCAAAATAGTTTCAGTGGAATGGTGGGGACAAAGCAGACCCTAATTGGAGGGTCTGCTTCCAGTGAGTGCTCAAAAGCAGCTGAGAAACAGAAAGTAATGAACATTAAACATGACAGTTAAAAAAAATTATAGACAGTTTCTAATAGGAACTCAAGGTAAAGGGAGGCCGCATGTATGTTTTCAATTTGTTGTTAAAAACGGTGGCTCTTGCTTCTTCATACATGCTTCATTTTCCAGTTGCAGTATTTCTCCTTGATTCCTACTGTTGGGTCTGAATCAAAGAAAGGCTGTATCAAATGATGCCTTCTTTTTGAGCATCTACTTTCCATAAACTACTATTCATACATGAATCCAATAGTTATAACATCTGTGAGACTCAGTAATTTAAGTCTTTAGAATAAGAAATGAGTCTTAATTGCAGAAAACTTATCTTGAGAAAGACCAGGCCACCAGTTCACAAAGGAAACATTGCTGACACACCTTCTGACCCAACGTCAAAGGTGTTCTCAGTATCAGATCAGCTGTATAGAGCCATCCTGAATCACCAATGACACATGCTTTACTTTGATACAAAACATTTCAAAAAACTACAACAATTGAAATATTTTTTTAAAAAAAACCTTACTCTGGCAGCAGAAGCAAAAGAATCTGGGCCATGAGCTGCATTCCTTATGCCATCTGTTCCAAAAAGTGCTCTAATGCTTCCAGGTGCATCTGAACGAGCCACCCCAGAGTTTGCAGGTCCAAGCAGTCTTTTCCATTCACATATTGCATCATCTCTTAAAAGTTCCATGGCAATAACGGGACCACTTGTAATAAACTGGATCATCTCACTACAAAACAGGCAGAAGATTGGTTTGCTTTTGCCAACTTAGACTTCTCTCTTAACCACATGGATATATTTAAATGTGAATATTTCAACACAGACAGGAATATTATATTCTTAGAACTACTGTTGGGAGTAATGAATTTTATATGAGCAGGATAAGGCTTTCATAAACTAAGTGTCTTGACATAGCCCAGTTCACTAAAAATCAATATGGTAGTAATGCCAAGTCAATTACCATTAGCAGAAAAAAAATCACTTTGATTGAATTAAGACTATTTCATTGACACTGTGTGTGTGTGTGAACTATTAGAATTCAAAGAGTGATGAAGAACTCTCTATTGATAAACATTGACTTGGTTTAGGGATAAAGAAAAAAGATATCAATGGGTCTTCAAGAAATATCCACTTATTAGTATAAAAGCTACTGAGTTATTCCTATATTAAATTTCAAAACATATACAGAGGTTCTTGATTAAAAATCCAGCAATGAGTCACCATCCCCCAGGCAATGTACACTTACTTCCATGTGTACACAACACAGCAATGACAAGTTTAACTGTGAAAGGAGTGCGTATCCTTGTTATTGCAATAAGCAGACACAAAGCATGCTTTAGAGAGAGCCCATGTTTCTCTCTCGTTCACATCAGAGAGAGAGAACAGCTTTGTGGAGGGAGGAGAAGGGAGTAACAGCCCTTGTGCCTATTAACTTAGGACTGTACATTTTTTCCTTCATGTACTCCCATGTTACCTTACTCCCTCAGTACTTCATCACTCCAATTCATTTTGAAGACTATTTCTAAGAAATACAACGTATGAAGTGGTATTCACCCTCTACTCTAAGACCACAGGATCCCCTAGCACATACTTTGCTAGCCCTTAGCTACTCCTCAAACCCCAACAAACCAACCATTAGATCTAAGGTGCCCAAATAAAGGTACCAAACCCATGTTTATCCATTCAATAAACATTTGATGATAGCCTACTACATATCAGAATCTATGCAATAAAATAAGATTCCTCCCACAAGGAACTGATGATCTAAAGTCCTGTTAAAGTAGCATTCTAAGAATATGAGCTTATCGTGTAATAATATAGGGTAGAGTATATCATAAGATATTGTTTCATGAAGCAATATCTGATTACTGCTGCTATTCTTTCATTACATCTATCCCAAAACCAACTATATAATTCATCCACTTAATAAAATTTACTGTAAATTAATTACATTTAAGACATTAAACTAAGATTTGCAATCCGATGCTATAAACATATAAAAGAACCTATTACAATAATTTCTACAAATCTGCTAAAAATTGGATATGCCCATTCTAACAAGTCTTGGGAATATTTTATAAGGCTTGATTTAAAATAATCTATAACAAAAGAGTTAAAGACGGCTTACTTTAGAGATACATGCAATGCCACATTTACAGCAGCAAAATTAACAATTGCCCAATTATGGAACCAGCTTAGGTGTCCATCAACAGATTAATGCATAATGAAAATGTGGTATATAGACACACAATGGAGTTTTATCAGTCATAAAGAACAAAATTATGACATTTTCAGGAAAATGGACAGAGCCAGAGACATTATGGTAGGTGAAATAAGCTAAAATCAGAAAGACAGGTGCCTCATGTTTTCTCTCATATGTGGAATCTAGAGAAAATAGGGTCTCATGAAGGTAGAAGGGGATCATTAGGGTACAACAAGAGGGTCAGGGGAAGGGAGAAGGAGAGGTCAAAGAGTGAAACCCACTCTTTTCTATAATATGAACTAATAAAAACATTTTTAAAAATCTATAACAGTAATTTTCTTATATAAAGCTTTAAAAAACACTACACTGTATAAGATACCAAATGGCATGTCTATTATAGAAGTTTGAGTAAATAACATTTATCCTTATTAGAAATGTAAGCATTTCTTTGTATGTCAATAATTAAATATGCACCACTTTCACTTAAATTTAATTACATACCAAATATTCAGAATACAGATTGTTTCTAATATATATTAGTTGTCATATATCAATAAACAAAATATATATCAAGATATTTAAGTTCAAATATAAGGGTTCTATGAATTTTTTTATATACAAGAGTACCAAAATAAGAGACTTTAAAAGGACATCAAAAGAACTCAAAAAACTCTACACGAAGAATACAAATAATCCAATCAACAAATGGGCTAAGGATATGAACAGACACTTCACAGAAGAAGATGTACAAGCAATCAACAGATATATGAAAAAATGTTCAACATCCCTAGCAATAAGGGAAATGCAAATCAAAACTACCCTAAGGTTTCATCTCACCCCAATTAGAATGGCGATTATCAAGAACACAAGCAACAATAGGTGTTGGCGAGGATGTGGTGAAAAAGGAACACTCATACATTGCTGGTGGGGTTGCAAATTAGTGCAGCCACTCTGGAAAGCAGTGTGGAGATTCCTTAGAAAGCTTGGAATGGAAACACCATTTGACCCAGCTATCCCACTCCTTGGCCTATACCCAAAGGACTTAAAATCAGCATACTACAGAGATACAGCCACATCAATGTTCACTGCTGCTCAATTCACCATAGCCAGATTGTGGAACCAACCTAGATGCCCTTCAGTTGATGAATGGATAAAGAAACTGTGGCATATATATACAATGGAATATTACTCCGCAATGAAGAATGATAAAATTATGGTATTTACAGGCAAATGGATGAAATTGGAGAATCTCATGCTAAGTGAGATAAGCCAATCTCCAAAAACTAAAGGACGAATGATCTCGCTGATAAGCGGATGAGGACATATAATGGGGGGTGGGAGGGGTTAGCATTAGGTTTAGGGTTAGGGATAAGGAGAGCGGTAAGAATGAAGGAAAGAAGGACTGTATAGAGAGGAAAGAGGGGTGGGAGGGGTGGGGGGGAAGGAAAAAGAAATAAACATCATTGCCCTATGTAAACGTATGATTACACAAATGGTATGCCTTGACTCTTTGTACAAATAGAGAAACAACATGTATCCCATTTGTATACAATAATAAAAAAAATAAAATAAAAATAATAAAATAAAAGGACATCAAAAGTATTCATCAGAAAATATAATTATTACTACATTTTTAACTCACTCAAGAAAGCTATACTTCCTGTAACTTAAATCATCCACTTGCTTTTGATTAAAGTTTAAGCTATTTAATGATAAACACATGAAATTCTTTTTTTATGATACTGGGAATTAAAACCAGTGCCCCCCACATGCTAGGCAAGCATGGTATAACTAAGCTGTATCCCCAGTCCTTTTTAATTTTAAGACAGGGTCTCTCTAAGGCCCAGGCTGGTCTTGAACTTACAATCCTCCTGCCTCAGCCTCCCAAGTAGTTGGGATTACAGATGTGCACCACCATGCCTGGCCTGAGATATAAAATTCTTAGAAAAGAACTCTGTGCAGTTGCAAGGTATTGTTTTGGTCCTTTGACAGATTATTCTCGTGAAATAAACTTTTGAATTATAAAATATGTTTCTTGCCAGGTACAGAGGCACATGCCTATAATTCCAGAGGTTGAGACAGGCAGATCGAAAGTTCAAGGCTAGGTTGAGCAATTTAATGAGATCCTGTCTCAAAATAAAAAATAAGGGCTGGGGGTGTAGCTCAGTGTGCTCTAGCACATGTGAGGCCCTGGGTTCAATCCTCAGCACCACATAAAAATAAATAAAAAAAATAAGGTATTATGTTCATCAATGACTTAAAAAATAAAATAATAATAAAATAAAAATAAAAAATAAGAAGGGTTGGGAAATATAGCTCAAGTGGCAGAACACCCCTGAGTTCAATCCCTAGAACCCCCCCCAAAAATACATATATATATACATCTACATACTTATGCACATATGTGTATAACTTTAGTTTTCTAGGATATCCTCCATTATGTACCACTAGCCTCATATTAAATACCTACTTATAAAAGGGCCTTGATTGGTGGTCAACATGAAAATCGGTTGCTTCCTTCCTATAAAATAATCAAAATGACAACAGTTAAAAGTTATATAAGAAAATTATTATTTTAGCTTACATTAAAAAAGATGAAAACCTCTTTATATATATATATATATATATAGAGAGAGAGAGAGAGAGAGAGAGAGAGCGAGAGAGAGAGAGATCAGTTTGTGAATTAAAGATGTTTCACTAAATAGTCTGTCAAATTCCCCCTTTTGAATATTTTGCAAGTGTGAGTCATTTCTATTTTGAGGCATAAAATTAAAATGAATAGAAGAGGTAGCATTTATTTTTCTATTCATGGTGGGATGAAGCTGAAATCAAGGACAACTTGTCCAGTTCCTCAGCTAAGTTAGGGACCCCCAACACACTATTAAGGAAAGCTGACAGACTGGCATCCTAACCAGCATAAATCTGAAGGCAGAGCCCATTCTGGAAGCACAGGCAGATGTGGATGAGAGAACATGGATTAGAAGAAAAAATTAACAAAGATGTGTGTGGGTGGTGAAGGCTATGCAGACATTATAAAAATAAACTACACAAGTACACAGAATAAAATTCTTCACAAGACTTGAGGAGGGGAAAACAACTCACATATTTCGAGAGTCCACCACATGCAATGATTAAATTGTATTTATTCCTCAACAATATATTGCAGTAGGTATGATCACTTTCATTTTACATATGAGAAGAACAAGTTTAGCATGGTGACATAATTTGTTCAGGTCAAAGAACTAGTAAAGGCAAGATAGGAAGATTTGATTTTGATAGTCTCTCTGATTGCATGTACTCTTTCTACTACCAACTGAACAAAAAAAATCTAGACAGTAAAGAGTTTATAAAAATGTGACATGAATATATTACATAGCAGCTTAAAATGGGGTAAAACAGTATCTGAAAAACTCACACAAGGAGTAAATCAGAAGAGGCACTAGAAGAGTACTAAAATGATAAATTCTAAACCATCCAACACACACACAAATTTAACTCCAAGGGATCTTTAATATCAGTGAAAAGGACACTCTTAAGTATTTTTTTTACTTCTAACATGTCACCAATTCCATAGTCATCTCCATTCAAAATCTAAAATTGAAACCAGAATGGGAGTGCATGAATTTCTCCTCCTTATTCTTATCTAATTCCTCCCTTACAAGGCTTAGAAGTAGATAGATATCATCAAGTGTGTCACTATCTATGAGTTTTATGTTGGTTTTATGAAGAAATTCATCATTATTTCACAAGGATTTATAAATTAATTTTTATTTGTTTTTAGTTATACTTAATTTTCTTAAAAAATCCTGTAACATCAAAGGTACCATAAATATACACACTGGAGAAAAGATAGCCTCTTCAACAAATGGTGCTGGGAAAACTGGAAATATATACGGAGCAAACTGAAATTTAACCCCTATTTCTCACCCTGCACAAAACTCAGCTGAACGTGGATCAAGAACCTGGGCATTAGAACAGAGACCCTATGCCTACTAGAAGAGAAAGTAGGCCCAAATCTTCATCATGTCAGCTTAGAAACCAAATTCCTCAACAAGACTCCCAAAGCACAAGAAGTAACATCAAGAATAAATAAATGGGATGATGTCAAACTAAAAAGCTTCTTCACAGCAAAGGAAACAATCAAGAACATGAAGAGAGCCTACAGAACGGGAGAAAATCTTTGCCAATAGAGCATTAATCTGCAGGACATACAAAGAACTCAAAAAATTAAAACCAAAAAAGCAAACAACCCAATTGATAAATGGACAGAGGAACTGTTCAGGCACTTTACAAAAGAAGAAATATGGTCAACAAATATTATGAAAAAATGTTCAATATCTCTAGAAATTAGAGAAATGCAAATTAAAACTACACTGATATTCTATTTCATTCCAGTCAGAATGACAATTATGAAGAATACAAGTAACAATAAATGTTGGCAAGGATGTGGGGGGGAAGGCTCACTCATACATTGCTGGTAGGACTGCAAATTGGTGCAACCACTCTGGAAAGCAGTGTGAAGAGTCTTCAGAAAACCTGAAATGGAACCACCATTTGATCTAGCTATCCCACTCCTGAGTATGTACATACTACAATGTTGCAGACACATCAATGTTTAAAGTAGCTCAATTCACAATAGCTAAGCTACGGAACCAACCTAGGTGCCCTTCAACAGAGGAGTGGATAAAGAAAATGTGGTATATATACACAATGGAACTACTCAGCTATTAAAAAAGAATGGAATTAGGGCATTTGCAGGTAAATGGATGGAGCTGGAGAATATCGTGCTAAGTGAAATAAGCCAATCCCAAAAAACCAAAAGCTGAGTGTTCTCTCTGATATGTGGATGCTAACACACAATGGAGGCAGGAGATGTAGGGAAGAATAGAAGTTAAAAGGGAATGAAGGGAAGAGGGAAGGGAATAGGAAAGACAGTTGAATGAAATGAACAGAACTTTCCCATCTTCATATATGAATACATGACCAGTGAAATTCAACATCATGTACAACTACAAAAATGGGAAGTTATATTCCATGTATGTATGGCATATCAAAATACATTCAACTGTCATATATATCTAAAAAGAACAAATAAATTTTAAAAAAGAAACAGCACTGTAACTTTGTAATTCTCCACCTATCCTTGACACCTTTGTCATTAAAAAAAAAGGGAATACTGTCATATGTCACTTAACCATATTATCTATTCTGAGAAATGAATTGCTAAGCAATTCCATGGCACTGAGGTGAGAGGCAAGGCATATTAAAGTAACTGAAACCCAAGTAGCCTCTGGAAGGAGTGGCAAGAGGTGAGCCTATTAAGGTAGGTGAGGTCAGATGACTACGGGTCTTCTGTACTCCCCCAAAGAGCTAGTCTGTTTTCTCTAGCAGGCAAAGGGAAACCAGTAAGGTTTAAAGAAGAAGATGGAGATGTGCTCAGATTTCCATTCTGTTTATGAGTCTCGCTCTACTGGCAATACAGAGAATAGAATGAAGCAATCTTGGGTAATCAAGAGTATTTAAAGAACATTAAATTTAGGGGTAGGCGAATCAGTCAGTAGTATATTTAAATACTTTAACAACTTGAGCAGGGTCCTATACTAAGGCAGGTGTGATGGGAATTATAAGGAAGGAAAGGTTCTCAAAGATGTATAGAAATCAGAAGCAAGAAGACTTAAATATCAGGTAGGTACTAGAAATGGGGGATAATCAGCATGAATCCAGGATCACTCTCAGACTGATGGTAATTGAGAGAAGTCAGCGCTAGAGATGTGCTTGCATTTCACCTATAAGTAGTAGAGATTACATAGACATGGACGTGGACATGGATGGGACCACCAGGGAAAGGACAAAGAAAAGAATACACATAGAACATGCTTCAAGAAAAAGATGTAGCCATGGAAGTAGTTCATTGAAAAGATGGTGGAAGTCACTGAGATGGGGAAGTAAATTATCCATAAAGCCAAAAATCCTGTATGATCAGAGATGTTGAAGTCATCCCTACTAACGGAAGTTGGAGTGGAGACAAAGATTATAAACCAAATGCCCAAATAATAAATGTGGAGTTTGTGACCTAAAGAATGGAAATGAGGTTCAAAGTATGACATGATCTTCCAAGAACAAGTTGTTTTGTGAAAGAGTGGAGATTTTCAGAGGGAGATAAAACACTGATCCTGTCACGATCCTGTGACACAGGAATATTCAAGAGTGAGCAGCCTACACAAAAGGGCTAAAGGAAAAGGTAAGCTCTTGGAGAAGAGTCAGATTCCAACTAAAGGAAAGGTGGAGGGGGGATTTGGGAGCTCTCTATTATGATGCTGTGGACACAAAAATGTTGGTTTAACATGCAACTTGGCTTCCAAGAAGGGCCAGTAAAAAGGGTCTGATAACAGATTAATGGCAGTACACAATAATAAAGGAGCAAATATTTGTGTAGAAAATAATTAGAAGGGCTCAAATTTGTGGCACTCCAAAGGGTGAAGAGTTTTATAAAGCACAGATGGAATTAACAAATTTCAAGTTTAAAAAAAAAAAACAAAACTCTACAAATTTATGCTGTATAGTGTTCCCAAAGTATTGACTGGTTCCAGGATCTTTATTTATGTGCTACAGGGCCTTTATGAAAAACAAACAGCATCCCTTCATAGGAAATGTGACACCACACTATCAAACACTGGAGGTCTAGAGACATTAAATGCATGTAGCCCTTATATTGTGTTAAACTATACACACTATCATGAACCTCATTTTTCAAATGAAGAAACAAGCACAGAGGTAAACTGGTCAGTCACATGCCTAGAAAGTGGCATAGCTGCAAGCAATCTGGCCATAGACTCTGCTCTAAAATGTAAGCCACTGTCTCTATATAATATGGAAATAGGGAGATTTTAAATAGGAGAAAATTTTCAGATTAAAACATGTCACTGTTGAGGTAAAACTGAGGGCATTTTGTCATCATTTCCCAGATCACACTTATTAAAACTGGGTTGAATGTTTACTGTTTCCTGTTGTCCCTCCTTTCAGAGATGAAAATGCAATTGACCCACGGAATAGAAATCTAGGAACCAATGATTTCTTGAAGCAGAGAGAAGGCACCTGACCAAAACCAAAGAGAAGAACTAATGGAATAATACAAGAACACTGGAGCCAGTTCTTCCTAATTGCCACTCGAAGGCCCCTTCAGAGACTGTGCTACTGTGTCACACTCAGCCAACCAAAATGTGACTCCAGGGAAAAGGGGCTCTGCCCTGAGAGATGCCTGCCTCCATTCTTCATCCTCTGAAAAATTTCTGTCTTTGCTATGCCTACTGGGTATGAAATTTTTAAAAAATCAAGTGTCCAACATCATGGAAAGATACTGTGCTTTTTCCCAAAGGCTTTCAGTTTTTTCAGAGAAGTTGTCCCATCTCTCTCATCTTTATTTGGACATTGTAAATATTTTTCTTGTCATTCCCAAGAGAGAAACACCATTTTATCATGGGATTGGAGTTACTTTATTTTTTGATAAAGCTAAGTAGAATAAGTCTTATTTTCATTAAATAACTTAGAAAATGTCTGATTAGATACATTGCATTGCTTTTCAGAGTGGTGAGCAGGCATGTTTACCCATTATATATACTTAGAAGAAATTAAATGCAAAAACCTGAACAAATAGAAATAATCATATTCATTTCCTCTTCTATCACTTATAGACAGTGTGTCATTTTTATATATTAAATATTAAGAACATATTACCACTATCAACCATTGGTCTTATAGAAGGAGATGGGGCTATGGAAGACAACAAATAGTTAAACAAGGATCATCTCACAACTCCTAATTGTTTAGAGTTCAGTGATTATTTACATCTGATAACCTGTTGTTTTATTTTTCTCATTTGGATAAAATTAATATTCTACTCTTTGTCATTCAATGAAGTTTTCTTTAAATTTTAAACAACAAAGAGAAAGACAGGAAAGTTTTTTAAAAAACAAAATCAGATATTACATAACTGAAAATGATCAAAAAATTACCTGGAAAGCATCATCATTTTAAGTTTGGTTATAGTAAATCCAGCTTTGTTTATTATTTCAATTATTTCTCCAGCCTTTGTTACTGCATCTGGTTTAATCAGGGCTAATGTTCTGTAAGAAAACAAGGAATAAATCTGAAAATAAACATTTTTCTTCAGTTTTTATTTAAAACTCTCAAGGAATGGTAGTTTCCTTAAATCATTCTAGATAATCAACATCAAAATTAAGTATATTGAAAGTTATATTAAAGAGTTCACTTAAAAACTTCACTTAAAAACTTATACTAAATAAGATTAGTATTTTTTCCAAGGAAATCAAAACTAGGTATCCAATATGGAAAAAAAAAAAAAAAAAGAAGAAGAATGGTTAGGGGGAAAAAACACTAAAATTGCTATTTTCAATATACCTAAATTAGAAAACAGGTATTTAAAATTTCTATTTCTTATAGGACATTTTCTACAAAGGACTAATCTCTAGAGAGTTGTAATGAGTGTATTAGAAGCTTGGTTTTGGTCTCCTAGACTTAAACATGTATGCTATGTAATGGGTTCAGCACTGACTTGGAAATAATTATAAATTCTTCTACTGACTCTTTATTCGTAACATGGGTGATACACAGAGACGAACGTCCTCTCACCCAACAATGTATATGAACAGCAAGCACCACCCTAATTTTTAAAATCATGCTTTCTTTCTAGAGGATACATCAGAGCAATGTTCCTCTGAAGTCTCTGAATTAATAAAATTTTGGAAATGGACATAACAGGAGTGTCATTTTACTGATGAGAAAACTAGGCCTAAAGAGGTAATACGGAGAGACTGAGGCAAGAGAATCATGAGTTCAAAGTAAGCCTCAGCAACTTAGCAAGGTCCGAAGAAACTCAGTGAGACCCTGCCTCTAAAAAAATATATATATATACATATATACATATATATATATACATACACACACACACACATATGTGTGTATGTATATATGTATGCATATATACATATGTGTATATGTGTGTGTGTGTGTGTGTGTGTGTGTGTGTATATATATATATATATGTGTGTGTGTGTGTAATATAGAAAAGTCACACAACTGATTAGTTCCATCTTCAGGCCAAAACACAGCTCAGAAGACTTCTAGGTCTGTGCTCCTTCCACATCATAAATAGTGTTACTATTAATATTATTAACTAGGGGCATCATTACCAAATCTGCAAGATGTAACACAAAAACCTGACCAGTTGGAATAATTCAATCTATTGCTGCTCCTTCCACTTCTATATTTTCAACTGATCTGATAATATTGGCATTAATTCAAGGAATCCATAAAAGGAGAAAAGTTTTCATAGTAAGCTATTTTTACCATCAAGAAGAACATAAGGGCTGATGAGGTGGCTCAGTGGTAAAGAATCTCTAGGTTCAATTCCTGGTACCCAAAAAAAAAAAAAATCTTGCTTTTTATTTCAATTTATTTAATCATTATAAGCCAACCTAAACTATAAATTATGTTTAAACTCTAGAAGAATATTTCACAAACCTTAACTCTTAAAATATAAGATAGCAACAGTCATCAATTTCTGTGAACAAGCAGCAACATGAATCTAAAGCTGGCCTGGGGATGTAGCTCAGTGGTGGAACACTTGTCTAACATGTGCAAGGCCCTGAGTTTGATCCCCACCATCACAGATTTAAAAATTAAAAGGTCTAAAACCATCAGAACTTTGCTGGGACTGAGAATTCAACCTTCTCTGGGATGTTCCTTTCATAATGAAGTCCAGTCTTATCTTCAGCTTTTACTGCCCTTTGGCTGGTCTCTTCAGACGCCACCAAGGAGGTCTCTGGCTTTACCACCTCACCTAGGATTATAGGTGTGAATCTCTCCTAGCTTCTTTTCTACATTTTATATCTATCTATCTAACTATCTAACTATCTATCTATCTATCTATCTAAGTATCTATCATCTATCTATCTATCTATCTATCTATCTATCTATCTATCTTTGGTACCAGGGATTGAACCCAGGGCGCTTAACCACTGAGCCACATCCCCAGTCCTTTTTATTTTTCATTTTGAAACAGGGTCTCACCAAGTTGCTTAGGGCCTGCCTGGGTAAACTGCTGACACTGACTTTGAACTTGTGATTCTCCTGCCTCAGTCTCCCAAATCACTGGGATTATAGGCATGCACCACTGAACCTGGCAACTGAAGGCTAAACTTAGGGTTTATTTTATGTTTTCTTTGTGAGCATATAGTGTGTGCTTTCCTTGTGGATAAAGGAAAACATCCTCACGTGAGGCAGGCTATGGTACAGATGAAATGCACCAAGCTTGGCAAAAATGGCAAACTACTCAGAGCAATCCCTACATTGAAAACTAAAACAATAAAAGTAGGTAAGATACCTTTTAAACATTTTTTCAAAGTAAAGATGAATTAACTAGATAGTAATTATGAGGGTGCCAGGAAAGTGAGAATGAAAGCAACTTTTGACTTGCCAGCATTGCCTGAGTGGCAAACTTCAACTTTAATCTATACTACATTACCAGGAGAGGGGAATGATATGCAATAGATGATCCTCCCTATAATAACCTGGGACCAACAGCTATAACATGAACATGAACCAAAAGCACACATTCTCATTACATAAGTGTTACTTAATTTCTAAGCCTGGATAATGATCATACAGGTTGCTAATGTCACAGGAAATAGGCAGAAGCAACACAATTTTTCCCAGGGAACAAATTCACTTCCTTCTGTACCTCCAATATTTCATATATAAATAGACAGTGCACATATATCATATACATACAAAATACACCCACAAACAATAGCCATCATCGCATAAAGATAACTACACACAGACACACACACAAGAAAAGAACATAGGAGAGAATGAAAAGAAACAATACAAACAGAGAGACCTACAAATACTTCAGATACTGAAATTACCTATCCTCAATCAGTTAATAATATGGAGGGGAAAGTGGAAGCTAACAGAGTGCAAAAGATGATAAGAGGATGATTTAAGGTACAAAGGACATGACATGAAGAAGGAAGAGAAGGGAAATAAGAGATTTCCAAAGGAGGTAAGTATATGGGTAAAGTTTGATACCTTTCAGGATGTAGGGTTAAAGTACAAATAGGACTCAAGGAATTCCCATTATTCTAAGACTATGATTAAGTGAATATGAAGCTTGGGAGTTCAAAAGGAGGCTTTTCAATGAAAGAGAATCAATTCAATTTTGAATCTGTTTATATTTAAGTATCTATGTAAAGTCCATATGGAAAGATACAGAAAAGAGAAGAATATATGGTTTTTGCAGCAGAGCTGATAATATAATCTTGGAAAGCAACATACAGTTGAAGTTATGAGTATAAAGAGAATTCCCTCACAGGGTGCACGAATAAGAAAAAAAAGGCCCTCAGACAGAAACGTGGGGAATGTCAGCACTATTTTTTAGCTTTCTCTATTAAGAAGAGGTCAGAAAGACAGAGGAAATAACCAGAGAGGCAGAGCAAAAGCAAGGGACATACAGTGCTACAGCAACCAGGGGGAGAGAAAGGAATACTTTTACATTATTCTAAACTTCTTTTGCTCTATTTGGTGGATGTTTAGCATTTATTAATTTCAATGTCTTTTAATTAATTCATATACTCTTATATCCCAATATTATAATCCTGCCTCAGTATAAAATACCTGAACCCAAAGGCTAGTTCACAGTTTAAATAGCCAAGATTTTATGACATTCTCTCCTCATAAATTTCCTTCAGAGATATCTGATGACATTTCCAAATCTCCAAATATAAAAAAATACATGAATCAAATTCTAATACCAAATAATGTATGTTCATTCATAAGTATTCTTAAACTATGTAAGTCTTGAAAATATATAGAGTACTATTTCAGTACCTTTAAAAATATTATCTATAAGGCATATTTAAGCTAAACAAATACTTGGAATTCTTGGGTTGTATCAAAAATGTCAAAAGGTAATTTAGGTCAGTCACCCTGCTTTCAAGAAAAGTGCTTTTAAAACCCTTGGAAGCACAGGTCTCAACTTAAATACAGCTTGCTATTTACCCACAATTCTTTTCAGTGTAATGAATTCTTATCAAATCAGTACATCTCCATGAGAACAAAAGAATTCATACCATTATTTTGTTTTTGTTGTGATGGACCCTCAAATAAACTGGACTAATAACCTTTATCCATCTGAAAAAGTCTTTATAAAAGAGGCTAGATATGTGAATCAAATGTCAGATTTCTTCAAAGGGAACTGAAAACTTGAGGATAATCTATGAGTTAAGTTTAATGACACTGAATTATTTGGATAGTTGCTTCGCAATTAGCTGATGGGCTCCCTGGAGATCAACTTCACCCACCCCCCTCACTATAGGTTTGCTCCAGGAAGAAAGGCGCTGGGTATGCACGTAGCTCATCAGTTTCCTTGATGTTATACTACACTGAAAACTAGACTAAATTACAATGATTATGTATAAGATGTTTCTTTGGGACCCTGATAGACATACACATTTTTCCATATGCTTACTGTAATGTCATTGAAGTGAAACAATATCTTTGGAATTCTTAGATTTGGAGATTAATTTAAATCACTCAAATGATTGCTGTATTCACTGACCATGGGCAGTTAAGAAAGAATCAGAAGGAAAAAGTGGTAAAACGATTTAAATCAGTGAAATATATAATAAAAATACTTTGCTGATTTCTGGAGCTTTTCATGCATATAACTTAACTTAATCGATCCCTACTTTTAATTACCCCAACAATCACTCCATAAATGCGAAAAAACTCTACAAACAATACAAAATATACATCATAGAAATCAGAGCCAAGAAAGATGACCAAAGAATTAAAATTTCATTTCAAATATAATTCTAGTCTTACAAAGTTGTAACTTGCAAGTAGAAACTGAAAAGTAAACTGTCATTGTGTAATAATGAAATCAATATTCAGAAGAAACAGAATATCAAAAGTTCTTATTTTCTATAAAGCCAAATTTTCAGCTACCATCTCCAAAATGTTCTATATCTTCTAAATCAATCAGAAAATCAGAATGACAAATATAACTTTGATAAACAAAAAGAAGACCGAAGAGATGCATGTGGAGGACACTGTACTGTGCTTCTGTACATCATGGGTTTGGAAAAGGGTTTCCCAACATTCATGTGTTAAAGGCTTGGACTCTAGCCCGTTGTACAACTGGCAATCTTTAAGAAAGACTTAGTGCGGGGGCTTAAGGTCAGTGGAGGCAAGACTTCAAAGAAGGTATAGGACCCCGGCCCTTCCTCTTCCTCTCTTTTGCTTCCCCACCATGAGTCGAATGGCCTCCTTTCTGGATTACTCTTACCATGATGTGCTGTGGCACCACAAACAAGACCAAACGGTCAATGACTGAAACCTGCAAAACAGACCAACACAAGCAACATGCAACCAGAGTGATGAAGGGAGGAAGCAGGAATGGCTGCCAGCTGGAAACTTCCTCCTGACACACCAGCTATTTTCAATGATGTGATCATTCAAAACTTTTGTGGGACACATCCTGTAAATAATTTAGTATTGTACATATCACCACAACGTCTTTAGGGATACAACTGTGAAAAAGAAAGACAAACTAGTTTCTCTGTATCATCATGCTTAAATACGGTTTCTTTCTCTCTCCCTTTTTTTGTCCTTTTTACAACACTCAAAGTCTATCTTTAATTAATCAGTTGTTTTTAATTAATCAGGTGGTCAATATTTATTGGATATGTTATTTCTGTGAGTAAAGTTCAAGAATAAACAACATCAGTGATAAACAACGTAGACAAGAACTTCCTTGTTAACTAGATCAAAAGAAGTCACAATTTGAAAACAGGAAAAAGAATTGATAAATTTTAAATTGTTATTTATTAATTCATTTAGCTAACAGATTAGGTGCTTGTAATATATAAGGAGATCTACTAAGTACCATAGAAGACATAAAAATGAATTAAGACAGAATAAAGGCAACCATTTTCCAGGTCCTACCCATTCTCCTCTGGTTGAATTCTGCCATTCCTGATGCAGACTGACTTTGAGTTTTAATATTGTCTCTACTCTGTAAACTTAGCCAAGTTACTTAAGACTGCTAAGCATCACCTTCCCAGTCTACAAAGTGGAGATAACGTGGGGCTTAAATCAATGATGCATGCAAACCATTCAAGACTGCACCTTGTGTAATAGCTAGCAGCCACTGCATGCTTCCCAGCACCATCCCTCCACTTCTTTAACCTCGCACATTCCTTCTTTCCTCTTCACACCCACCATCCTAACTTAAGATTGCTATCTTACAAAGTAAACATTTACAAAAATTGAACAAGGTTATCCAGGGAGAGCAACAGGCTTCTCCCAGTATGAGATGTACAATTCTTGCCTTCTACCCTTGCTTATGCTTATTCTATTAACCAGAGCCCCAGCCTACTTCTTCAACCTGGTAAAAATTCAATCTGTCTTTCATTATCCAGCCCAAACACCTCCACAAAGCCTTCCGAGCAATTCCACAACTTTACTTGCTTTGGAGTTCCCACTGAGCTTTCTACACTCAATACTTCTCTTTCCTCCCATAAGTCACTTTTTTTCTTAAAACAAGATTTTGTACATTCAAATATTCTTAGTTCCCATGAGATACATGTTATAAAAAATGATAGGCATATTAAAGCTTTGTCTTTTTTCCCCAGAAAATAATCACTGCCTAAGACTACGGATATCACTCTGTTATTCTGATTTGAACACTAAATCACAGAATCTACTCCAAACTATTCTAAAAATGTCATAACATTGAACTGGATCACTGAAAAATCTCCACTTTCTGAAAACACAATAGAAACAGGAAATATGGTACCAAGCCTCATGCATACTGTTTTGAATGAAAAATAAGGTTATGTAATTATTTTCTTACTTTTCTTTCCTGCTACCCAGTTGACGAGCTGTATATTGGTCACCATAGTCAATTAATACTAGTTGTCGAGAAAAGACATTTACTTTGTTGCCTATAAATAAATCTTCTAAGCGCAGGTCATCATATTTGGTTCGCTTTAAAAAGGTGCGATGATTCTTCACATCATGCTAGAAACAAAAGTAATAATACAATAAAAATATAATTATCAATAAAAAAGGTTAACCTTATCATGAGGTAGAAACAGTTTTTACTGCTAGCATATCAAAGATAGGTTCCTTTTTTGCTGCAAATACAAATCACAATATTTTTATATTGTAAATTCTGTATTTCCTAATCCAACCCAGTAATAACATAAAAGAGTCTTATTATATATAAAGCATTTTTTAAAAAAGATCTGTTGTTGGTCAAGTTATTTTAGCAAAGTAGTCCTATGAAAATCCCAGAGAAAGACCATCATATGCCCAAATTTGTATTTTATTGCATAAACATTCTTATGCCAAATAGACCTACTTCTTAAAGGTATTGACAATTAAGTGTTACAAAGGGACCCTCGATCCTCTTCAATTTGACTTTCTGCAGAGATTACAATTTTTGGTAATGATATTTGTGACCATGATACCTTTATCAATAACCATTTATCAGTTACTGCTTAATCCAAGACATGAATAATCCTGCTTCATTTTTCCAATAAAAAGTATTCCAATTTTTGACATTAAAAATACAGACATAGAACACACTGGCTCTCCCACACTGTTATTTTTTTATTTATTTTGAGACAGAACCTCACGAAATTGCCTCAAATCTGAGACTCTCCTGCTGCATACTCCAGAGCTGCTGGGATTACAGGCTCACATCATCTCTGCATGTTAATTGTACAAAAGCATGGGATTCACGGTGATGAATTCCTATGTGTGAGCAATGTACTTTGACCAATATTTGCCCTCTGTCTGTCCCATCCCTCTTCTTCTCCTTCCATCACCTTTTGGGTGACCTGATCCACCTAGAAAGCATTAATTCTTAACAATCAGATCTATCTCATATTTTTCCTCATCCAGAATCATATCTACTACTATCTAGTGGATTTTCTGACTTGGATGCCTTGGTAAAAGTGACAGATTAAAAAAGAGATAAACCAACCCATAATTCCTGGTGTTCTCTCCCAGACTCCCCATCTAAATAAATTTTTAAAAAATAAAAAATATATATAAAGGCATGGAATGGGGGCGTGCTGGCCTAGCATGTATGATTCCCAACACCCCCCCACACACACACACACAAAAATGCAGGCACAAAGTTATCTTCTCGTATCAATTATAATGAATAAAAAAGAATTTATACACACACACAAATACATTTTTTAAAGCAACTATTTAAAAGTAATTCTATTCCTCTTCCTGTCTGACCTTCTCCTGCTTTGCCAATTTTCAAAGAAAGAAAGGTTCATTTACCATTTCAACAGATCCATCCCCCGGGTAAAACAAAAGCTCATAACGACGAAGAAGTGAAGCATTGGGATCATACCATTCTGCAATGAAAACGAATCTCTCACTATAATTCTGCAAAGAAAACAAAAGAATTTTAGCACGATAACATATAAAACGTAAGTACTCTTGTATAAGCCATACAAAATGAAAGTGAGAATTTCCAAATATTTGCAACAAACCAATCTGGTACTTTCATGCTGAACTATTCTCCTTTTCAACAAAATATCACATCCTCAGAAATATTTCCTGCTGATTTCTCATTGAATACTTTAGATATTTTAAAGATGAGTTAAGAGCTTTCAATATGCTTCATGATCAACCATCCATCACCCTAATTAACATTTTTTAGAACATGAGCTCCTAATCCAACTACAGTAACAATTCAAGTAGTTCTGAAAGCAATCTTACATATAAACTATCAATAAACTAATATGAAAAAAAATTGAGAGGTTCAATTACAGGGTGTTTTAACTTTCCTAAACTTAAGAATTTAGCAATATTAGGATACTGTTGTAATTAAAATTACAGTAAACATCGTTTTACTCCTTAGTAATTTCACAACAGTATTTTTTTATAGAAGTAGTGTTAGAGAATGTGTTAGTCTAGGACTTCTGAGAAACAGAAGCCAAGACAGGCTGGACATGCATTTCATCAAGGGAAATTCCTGTGAGTAGGACGGGAAGCCTGGGAGAGCCAGACCACAACACAAATCTGACTGGAGAGCAGGAGGGAAGATTCAAAGGACTCCCTGCTGCGTGGTCTAAGGAGTGCTCCAGTCAGCTCAAGAAGGGCTCCGAGTCCCAGGGAGGGGCAGCTCTAGTATCACTGCTTCCTTCAGTCACTGGACCAGCCCTGGGACAGGGTCAAAGTTCAGAAGCAGCAGCAGACTTCAGAACATAACCGCCGGTACCTTTGGTCACTTAAGTTTCCTATGGTTGGAGGTCTAGGAGATGCAATCTTAGAGTTAATACAGAGAATAAAATTTTAAAGTAAGTCAAAGATTAGCCCCCTTTCCTCTACTATTATGCAGGATTTCCCACTATATATGTTAGTAAAAATATTCCAGTTCCAAAGTAAGTAGATGCATAAGGAAGAAGGGAATTAGAGTTTTGTTGCTAATTCTGGAATTGATGATCTAGCTGGGTTCTTTTTTATGTTAATAATTGACTTATAAATTAAAATGGGAGAAGTTGTATCTCTACTTATGTTTTTTATTAGATTCTTAAACTTTAATATAGATAAGCAGTTTTTAAGTCTCTATTTTATTTTTTCCCACAATCACCAAAAAGACACATTTAACCAATGCTTATTAATCCAGAGAAAATAATTGTAAAATAAGACACATTATGACATTTGCAAAAAGTTTTCTTTATGCATTTTTTCATGTTTATTCTAACAATACAGGGTTTTGGGTTTAGGTTTCACTGTATATTCTATCATTGTACTTTCCTTTTAATTAAAACTAAATATTTGTTGCTTATTATTTTATAATCCATGATAAAATATTCATACATATAATTTAAATATTTCTCTAAAATGAAAAAATGATGAAATGGAAAAATGATGCATTTGAAA
Organism: Sciurus carolinensis; assembly: GCF_902686445.1. Lineage (NCBI taxonomy): Eukaryota > Metazoa > Chordata > Mammalia > Rodentia > Sciuridae > Sciurus > Sciurus carolinensis. The sequence goes on along the minus strand of NC_062224.1, from coordinate 114,026,695 downwards.
ACCAATAAAGCAAATGAAAACTTGATAATTCCATTTCCCCAGGTAGCCTCACCACGAAATTTGTAAATCATACTGTTTAATTCCGAGTTACGAGGCATAATTTGTACATCACGCTATCCAGAAAAGGTTAATACAAAGAAAATGAACTGGGGCTGGGGAAATAGCTCAGTCGGTAAAGTGCTTGCCTTTTAAGCACAAGGCCCTGGGTTCAATCCCCAGCAAGCAAAAAAAAAAAAAAAAAAAAAAAAAAGAAAAGAAAAGAAAAGAAACTAAGGAACTACTTTGCTTCTGATTATGACAAACTAGCAAGTAGCAAACCAATGCTACTTTCTGAGAACAACCAGAAAAGTGGGTACTGAAGATGCTGGGGAGCTTCCCAAGATAGCCAAGGTATGAGGTACCAAGATCCAGAAAAGCAGGAAGCTCACTTCAGGGAGTCCAAAGTTCTTTGTGTTACTTTAACCTGAGGACTCTAAGAAGCTGGCAGAGTGCACCTGCCAGGAGTAGAGAACCCAGCAGAACTTCTAGCAGTTTCACAGGGATAAGGACAGTAAAGCCACATCTGGGCCTTTCAAAGCACCCAAGATTAGAGGGCAAAGACTCTGGAGAGAAGGGGAGCACAGAAAAGTGAGCTCAAGTCAACAGAGCTTTTTGTAATCTCACAGTGATGGGGAAAGAAAAATAAGAGTTAAACTCACCAAAGAGGAGACCCCTTGTAAACACTCAACATTCTGTTGTGGGTCCAAGAAGCTCACACCCTAGAAGCATAGGTAACCTAAAGGTAAACTAACCCTTACAAAGTCTGAAAAAAGAAAAAATTTATGTTCACTCAATGCTTAGCCCCTGATCATACTGAGGTACTATTTCCTCTTCCCACCTCCCTGTGTCTCAAAAACTTCACAACCTTCAATACTTAATGTCCAGTGTTCAGTGATAAAATACCAGACACACTCACAAATAAGAACCAAGCGGGTAGGGGGAAGAACAGGCAATAGAAAGAGACCTGTGAATACCTAATGTGATCCAACAAAAGCTTTAGAATAACAACAACAAGTATAAGAAAACACATGTCAGAATGGAGAATTTCACTAGTCACTAGCCAGAATCGATTTTTTAAATAAAGTGGAAATTCTAAAACCAACTGCCAACATGCCATTCTATAATTAGCAAAAATATTCTTCAAAATCTGCAGGTGAAATAAAGTCATTTCTAGATAAAACAAAATTGAAGAAAATTCATAGCCAATGTACCTATGTAAAAGGAAGCCTAAAGGAAATTCGAAAGGAAGAAAGAAAATGGCACCAAATGATTCCAAGAATTGAAGAAAGAAATGAAAAATAATGTAAGGTAACTCTGGGTAAATGTAAATAAATAATGACTACCCTAAATAATGATATTGTCTTAAGGGATACAAAATAAGTAGAATTTGAATACATGTCAATAAGAATATAAAGGATGAGGGATTGACAATGTTCAACTTATGTAAAGCAAAGAAAGTGTCTTCTAGATCAGTTGTTAACCTGTTCTCATCTATTAAACTCAAATGCACATCAGTGAACAAGTAGCTCCCCAAAATAACGACAATGAATCATAAATGTTCCCTTCTATTTTTTACCCTCTCTTCTGTTAAAATGTCTTTCCTTCCTCTACTACTCCCCAGTCTGGGAAGTACTTTTTAGAATATTTAATAAATTAGTAACAGGAAAATCATTCAAATTAAAAAAAAAACTGATAATCATTAATCTTGACAATAACAATAATAGAATAACAACTTTTGGAATACCTACTAAGTGCTAAGTTCATTATATGCATTATATGATTGTATCCTCAAACTGACAATATATCCCAATTTTATGGACAAGAATATATAATTAAGAAAATTTGAACATTGGCTCACAGTTATACAACGAAACTCAAACCTTGGACCTACAGGTTTTGATAAAGTTCAGGCTTTGACCCATTAAACAGTACATGTAGAATATTATGTGAAAGTCAGTATTAAACAGAGTATTGAATCAATGCACCCCAACCAATGATGAACCTAATTATTCACTCTCCCACATGGGAAATTAGAGATATTACAGACCATTTTGCCAACAAGTGGCTCCTTTGAAGCCATTTTCACTGTGGGTAATAGTTATTCTAACATTGTCATGATATCATGCAAAACAATATAAAAAAATTTTGATTATAAAATATAAAAGTAGAGAGCAGTGGTCTTTTAAAATCCCTTGAACTCTAACAACCTAATGAGGTGCTAAAAGGGAGAGTTTGCAACTTTACACAGGAGTCAAATAAATCTGATAAATAAGCATCAAAACAAAAGAAAGACAAATAACTATTTTCATGAGATTTCAAAAACTTCTAAGCTCTATGACCTTTGGAGTTTGGACTTAAGTGTTTCACAATACCACCTACCTACAAAGAAAAAGTTTTGATGTCATCTTTCGAAAAAAGTAGCCAATTCCTTCATCTACAACCGAACTGATCCAATGAGATTTTTTTAAATGGCACAAGAATAAAAATAGACTATATCTACAAGTGAAGGAACTAACTCACAAGTACTATTTCCTCTACGAGAAAAGGTTTATTTATCTGAGTATAACTGTATTCAAATGTGACTTAAATTTTGTGTTCTGATTTACTATTGCAGTAAAAAATTTGGTTCCTTCTGAGAGTCAAAGATACAGCTAGAGTTATAACAGTGGTACATGTAGACTTGGCACAGCTGACCTATGCTCCAAAACTGTTACTGAACTGTAACTGCAACTGAGACAGTATTAAGAGTGGGACCTTAAAGAGGCTCTGCTTTCATTGATAAGTTAATGTGGTCATCAAAGGAGTGAGTTGTCATAAGAGGGGGTTGCTATAAAAGTGAACTCTACAGTATGCTCCTCTCCCTTCTACTAGGAGTAAAGCAATAAGAAGGCCCCCACCAGATGCTGGCACCATGCTCTTGCACTTCCCAGCCTCCAGAACCATGAGCCACACAAACCTCTTTTCTTCCTAATTTTTAAATTTTGTATTGGTTCTCCCTAGTTATATATGACAATGGAGTGTATTTTGAAATATTATATATAAATGGAGTATAACTTCCCATTCTTTTGGTTGTACATGATGTGGAGTTTCACTGGTCCTGTATTCATATATGAACACAGGAAAGTTGTGCCCTATTCATTCTACTTTCCTACTACCATCCCTCTCCCTTCCCTTCACTGCCCTTTGTCTACTCTAAAGTACTTCTACTCTTCACTTCCCCCACCATTATTGTGTGTTAGTATCCACATATCAGAGAGAACATTCCATCTTTGGTTTTTGGGGACTGGCCTATTTTATTTAGTCTCCAGTTCCATCCATTTACCAGCAAATGCCATAACTTCATTCTTCCTTATGGCTGAGTAATTCCATTATGTATCCATTCATCTATTGAAGTTTTTTTGTCCATTCATCTATTGAAGGACACCTACGTTGGTTCCATAGCTAGCTATTGTGAACTGAGCTACTATAAACATTGATGTGGCTGTGTCACTGCACTATGTTGATTTTAAGTCCTTTGGGTATAGACCGAGGAGTGGGATAACTGGGTCAATTGGTGATTCCAGTCCAATTTTCTGAGGAATCTCCATAATGTTTCCAGAGTGCTTGAGCCAATTACAGTCCCACCACCAATGTATGAGTGTACCATTTTCCTCACATCCTCACCAACATTTGTTACTTGTATTCCTGTAATTGTCATTGTGACTGGATTGAAATGGAATATCAGTGTAGTTTTAATTTGCATTTTTTTAATTACTAGAGATGTTGAACATTTTTTCATATATTTGTTGATCATTCAAATTTGTTGTTCTTCTGTGAAGTACCTGTTCAGTCCCTTTGCCCATTTATTGATTGGGTTATTTGTTTCGGGTTTTTTTTTTTTTCTTTCTCTTTTTTTTTTTTTTTTTTTTTTTGGTGTTAAATTGCTTTAATTCTTCGTATCCTAGAGATTAATGTTTTATCTGAGATGCAGGTGGCAAATATTTCCTCCCATTCTGTAGGCTCTCTCTTCATGTTCTTGATTGTTCCCTTCGCTGTAAAGCAGCTTTTTAGTTTAAAACCATACCATTTATTTACTTTTGATTTCACTTCTTGTGCTTCAGGAGTCTTATTGAGGAAGTCATTTCTAAGCCAACATGGCAAAGATATGAGCCTACTTTTTCTTCTAGTAGGCACAAGGTCTCTGGTCTAATGCCTAGGTCCTTGATTCACTTTGAGTTTTGTGCAGCAAGAGAGATAGGTGTATAATTTCATTTTGCTACATATGGATTTCCAATTTTCCCAGCACCATTTGTTGAAGAGGCTTTCTTCCAATGCATGTTTATCGCACCTTTGTCTAGTATGAGATAACTGTATTTATTTGGGTTTGTCTCTGTATTATTCTGTTCCATTGGTCTTCATGTCTGTTTTGGTGCCAAAACCATGCCATTTTTGTTGGTAGTTCTGTAGAATAATTTAAGGTCTGGTATTGTGATGCCTCCTGTTTCACTTTTCTCACTGAGAATTGTTTTGGCTATTCTGGGTCTCTTATTTTTCCAAATGAATTTCATGACTGCTTTTTCTATTTCATGAAATATTTTACTGAGTATACTTTGTAGTGTAGGCTTTTAGTTGTGAATTCTCTGAACTCTTGTTGATCATGTACAGCTTTTATTTCATCATCAATTCTGAAGTTTAATTTTGCTGGGTATAATATTCTTGGCTGGCATTCATTTTCTTTCAGAGCTTGGTATATATTATTCCAAGACCTCCTAGCTTTAAGGGTCTGGGTTGGAAAATCCACTGAGATTCAGATTGGTTTCGCTCTAAATGTGACTTGTCATTTTTCTCTGGCAGTCTTAAAATTCTATTCCTATTCTGTATATTAGGCATTTTCATAATAATGTGACTTGCTGTGGGTCTGTTGTAAATGTGTACATTTTGGGTCTGGTAAGCCTCCTGTGTCTGATTTTCCATTTAATTCTTTATTTTTGGGAGATATTGTGATATTACTCCTTTGCAAAGATTGTATTTTGCGTTTGTATCTCTGAGTCTTTTTCTATTCTGATAAACCTTAAATTAATTGTTTTCAGGTTATCCTATATTTCTTGGGAATTGTCTTCATGGTCTCTTAACATCTTTTCTCTATGACCAACTTTATTTTCAAGATTATATATTTTGTCTTCATTGCCTGAAATTCTATATTCAAAGTGATCTCTGTTGGTGATGTTTTCCATTGAATTTTTAATTTAATTTATTGATTCCTTCATTTTGAGGATTTTTGCTTGATTTTTTTTTTTTTTTCAGAATCTCCAACTCTTTATTGAAGGGAACTGCTTATATTTTCTCTTTCACTCCTTACATCGTCCTTTACCTTGCAGATCAGTTTATGCACATTCTAACCTCCTTCTCTGACATTTCTTCAACTCAGGTGTTGATGGACTCTGTTAATGAAGTATCTTGGTTTGTTTGGGGTGATTTGTTCCTTTGTTTTTGTGTGTGTGTTCTTTGTGAGTCTACCCATCTAACAATGTGGATCTGAGGCAGCAGTTTCTACTCTGCGGTTTTACAGTGTTCCTGAAGTTTTCCAGTACCTCAATATTTAGGGGGAGACAAATAATAACAACAACCAATGCAAGCAATACATAGCATGAAACCAAACAGATTCTGCTATGACATCTGCAATATTAACTGTCACAATAAACAGAAATGATATGATCAATTATTGTTTACATTAAAAACAAGAAGTTTGCAAAAGGCTTTACAATTTTAAATGATGAACAGAGAGAGAAATGAAGTGATGTAGGATATAATAATTATGAGGGAAGAGAGAAGGTAGAAGTAAGTAAAGGAAAATTGAAAGAACAATAGAGATTAGATGCTATCAGAAGAAAATACAGAAAGAATCAAGGGAAACATAAGTGAAAGGAAAAAATTTATATAAAGTAAGAATTCTAAAAACAAAAAAAAGAATACAAAATATACTAATTAAATATCCTAGTCCTTAAAATACTGATCCATGAAAAACAACTGGCTTCAAAACTGCTAGAAATGAGGGTAAAAATGTGAATGTGTATAACTATCCATGAACTTTAAGGTCACAATCAAATAGAGAAAAGAAAAAGGAAAATAAAAGAAAAACTATCTTGATGAAAAGTCAAAGAATTGTTTCTGTTGGAGTTCAGAAGATTCTCAGCTTCCCCTCTCAGCAGCGTTAGGAGGTATCATCTGGAGTGTGATGCCTGCTCCACCCTTAGGGTGGGGTTGCTGCAATAAGAGAGGTAATCCTATAGGTGAAACTCCCAGAAGTGGGGTTAGGCCTAGGTAGGTTCCATGCTCTTGGCTGAATGCAAATTTGTCTGGAGATTTTAAATCAACACAACTTAAAGGCCCAGCAATTGCCAGTCCTGGAAGACAGCATCCAAGAGATTTCCCCTGGATTCCACTCATGTAGTGAAGGAGTCAATACTTAGTCTTCTACACTACATGCAGATTCCACATTTCCTGATCTTGGGTTCAGTCTCTATACTCAATCTCTCCCACAACCACCCTTTCAAATTCCCGTCCAGGTGCGCCTCTCCCACAGGTCCCACGGGCAGCTGGATAGAATGGGGGAGAAGAAGAGCAGGGTGAGTTTCTACAACTACTTGTCCCATGTGTAAGCCTCTCTCCATGTCTGATTTTCTCCTGGTCACTTAAGCATACTTTATGTCATGCAGCATAAGATTGTCAGGCCTATATTTTGGGCCAAACTTAGGTTTGCCAGGAAGCAGCTCCCTCAGCAGCCTGGCCCTGTTGCTGCTACAAAATGGTTCCTTCCTCTGTCCTTCACATGCAGCCTGGAGAGAGGATGTTGTGCAGTGTGCCTTTCAGTTTAGTTGGGCAGTATCTTTGATCTCTAAACTCTCTGTACCTAGACATGCCTCAGTCCTTCTAAAAATGTGGGTTCCTTTAATTCCCTTCCCACCACTTTGTTATAGAGGGACCTTGCTTGCTGTTGTCTCTGGCCTCAGCAGCAGCTGTGCTGCCTGGGATTTTTTTTTTTTCCTTATTTGATTATACCCAAACTCCTGAGTCCCTGATCTACTTTGAATGTGCAATATTAAATTCGAGTAAGGTCCCCCCTCCCACTTTTTTATTTGCTCACCCAACTTGCTGAGAAGTTGCCTGTTTTCTTAGTTTCACATCACAAAGCAGCCAGGAAAGCAACTTTCTCTATTTTGCCATCTAAAAATTGACCTCTTTTCTTTATAAATTACCTAGTCTCAGATGTTCTATTAGAGCAGCAGAAAGACTAAGTCAGCTTTTCAACTACCTGCCTGACTTCACATATTCACATACATGGATAATCACACAGACTTCTTGGAAAAAGTAACCTTTCAAATTAAAAAAAAAATTAATTTTCAGCTTCATGGTCTAGCAAAAAAAAGATTCATCTTTTTTTTAAATGATATCAGAGTTAGATGTCATTTTATTCAATCCTTCATGTTAAAGAAACAGAGTTCCAGGGGGAAAAAATGACCAACATAAGGTCAAGAAGCTAGTTAATGATGGAACCAAAACCAGGAACTAAACTTTACATTACCTAGATCTTCCCATAATTCCAACTGTCTAGAGATAACTCACGGAGAATCTAATACTAGCAGTGCATAAGCTTCTTGCCACAGATGTGCTGACAAGATTGTTTATAGGGACAGTCATTCATTCCCTTTTCATTGGACATTTCAGTTGCCATCAGAACTGTTTAGAGAGAGTATTGAAAGGTTATGCTGCATCCAAAGAGACTTTTCTAAAGAAGCCAATTCATTTTTCTTCTTGCAAACATTTTAGATATAATTTGTATATAACAGAAGGGTTGCTCCCTCACATTTGATCATACTTTGCTTAAATTGTGCAAGTAATAACTAATTGGCCCATTTAACTTGTCATGTTATAAGCATACATCTACTCCACAGCCAAGACTCTAAGATCAGAGTCAGGAAATGGAATAGAAGCTTTCATGAGCTCAAGTCTCCAGTGCAAAATGCACAGTGGTCTGCAGGGTGCTGTACCTTAAGAACAACATGTCCATGATTATGTAAACAATAGCTAAGCAGGATACAGTACAGGAAGCTGTGGAAAATTATTAATCCTAAACTAAAAGAAGTTCTGTTCCTACTGCAAAAACTCAGCATAGAGCAACATAATGACCACATTCATCACCAAGAAACTTGAGTGATAACTCAAATCTTTAATATTCTATTTTAAATCCTATAGAGAATTTCTTCTACAAAGACACTAAAAAATGTGTCAAAAGTAGATGCCACTAGGAAGTACACAAGTTGAAAACCATTTGAACCTTCCTTGTTATTACTTGCTTAATGTCAAAAGAGGTTAAGTTGCTTTCTCACTGATATTTCTTTATACTTTAATTATAAAATTCCATAGACAAACTGAAGCTAGAATCCATTTAATAAGTAAGAACTAAACACCCAAAACAATCATCATCACTACAGCCTTTTTCATGCCATATTTCATGTGGAAGCTTTGGAGTTCTCTTTATCAGTTATACTTTAAAAATCAGAATAGACAGATAAAAAAATCCTAATAGAATACAAAACAGTATAACATGAATTTCTTAAATTTATTTGTTCTTTTTAGATATAAATGACAGTATATTTTGAAATATTATACATATGTGGAATATAACTTACTCTAATCAGAATCCCATTTTTGCAGTTGTACTTGATGTGGAGTGTCACTGGTCCTGTATTCATACATGAACATAGGAGAGTTATGTCCTAGTTATTCTACTTTCCTATTACCTTCCCTCTCCTTTCCCTTCATTGCCAATTTTCTAATCCAATAAACTGCTATTCTTCCCTCCTTGCCCCACTTATTGTGTGTTAGTATCCACATATCAGAGAGAACATTTGGTCTTTCATTTTGGGAGGCTGGCTTATTTCACTTAGCATGATAGTCTCCAGTTCCATCCATTTACCAGCAAATGCCATTAATTTAATTCTGCTTTATGGCTGAATAATATTCCATTGTGTGCATGTACCACATTTTCTTATATCCATTCATCTATTGAGGGACGCCTAGGTTAGTTCCATAGCTTAGCTATTGTAAATTGAGTTACTATAAACATTGATGTGGCTGCATCACTATAGCATGTTGATTTTAAGTCCTTTGGGTAGAAACCTAGGAGTGGGATAACTGGATCAATCAAATGGTGGTTCCATTCCAAGTTTTCTGAGGAATCTCCATAATGCCTTTCAGAGTGGTTGCACCAGTTTGCAGTTTCATCAGCAATGTAAGAGTGAACCTTTTTCCCCACATCCTTACCAACATTTATTTATTGTTACTTATATTCTTGATAACTGCCATTCTGTCACTGGAGTGACATGGAATATCATTGTAGTTTTAATTTGCATTTCTTTAATTACTAGCTGTTGAACATTTTTCATATATTTGTTGTCCATTTATATTTCTTCTGTGAAGTGCCTGTTCAGTTCTTTTGCTCATATATTGATTGGGTTATTTGGGATTTTTTTAGTGTTAAGTTTTTTGAGTTCTTTATACATCCTGGAGTCATCCTGGAGATAAATGCACTATCTGAGATATGGGTGGCAAAGATTTTCTCCCATTCTGTAGGCTCTCTCTTTATGGTCTTGATTGTTTCCTTTGCTGTGAAGAAGCTTTTTAGTTTGTCACCATCCCATTTGTTGATTCTTGATTTTACTTGCTTTAGGAGTCTTGTTCCTAAGCTGACATGATAGGGAGCTGCATAACAGAGTTTTAAATCTCATGTCTGCAGTGTGTACAGAATATTTCAATGCTCTTTGTATTAATAAAATGCTTATAACTATAAAAATAACTTGTTTCAACCTATTTATATCTTTATGTAGAAAGTTACAGTTGTTTCAATGTAAGCATCACTATTTGCACATTAAAAAGGATAAGGCAGGGCTTTATATTTTATAGATTCCTACTCATTAGTTCATTACTCAGTAAACTGAACACTTTCCATGTTTCAGGTATTGTGTTGTGTATTTCTGAGAGGAACTTAAGCCTTCTGGCTGTAAATTTAGTGGTCTTCTATGTTGCACTGGTTCAGTTAAGACCATCCATCAAATCAAGTCATTTGATTTTTACCCCATCTTATTCAAAATTCATTCAACACTGTTTATATAACTATCATCAGTATATGCCATGAGAAACTTTTTAATTTCCCTGTGATAGTATGCATTTTTAAAAAATCAGGTTGTTTTTCCAAACTTATAACAGCTTCTAAAAAAGAAAAATATCATTCTAAATGCCACATATGAAAATGGCTGTCTATTCAAATAACATTCTCATATGAGTCATTTATCAGTGCAGTCACTTTTGTTTTTAAGTAGTTGGTTTATACTATGCCTGATTGGGTAGGTAAGTTTCTTCCATTCATTTTGAAAACATTTTCCCTTCTTCCATTTTTCAAATGGATGAAAAGCAACAGAAGTGATAATGCTCTTTTTTAATAAAAATTTTTTTAGTTGTTAATGCATCTTTTTATTTTATTTATTTATATTTGGTGATGAGTATCAAATCCAGGACCTCACACATGTCAGGCACGCGCTCTGCCATTGAGCCACAACTCCAGCCTGATAATGCTCTTTTGTAAAACACTTAATGAACACAAATTATAAACATGGCAATGACAGAACTTGCAACAACCCTGGAAGAACATACAAGACTTACACAGATGAGTTAGCCACATTCTGATCTTTACCATCTCCTGAAAGCTTTCCACCACAAAATCCAGCAATTTCAACATTCTTCACCACCCATATATTCCCATCCTTGCAGGTAATCTGCTCAACTTCTCCCCCTTTTACATTATTGAGCTTTAAAAATTTCTACAAGAATCATCTATACTTACTATCTCTATTTCTTCTTTTTCCAGACCTGTCAAATGTTGACCTCAAGCAAATATGCCCAATCTGCTTAATGTTCTCATTCTCCTGGAAATAGGATTCCTATATTTACCAGTGACTTCCAATTTTTTAAAAAATAATGGACACATTTAGTTCTCACCTTACTTGACCTCAAAAGCATCTGACACTCTAACACTCTCCTACTTGAAATCCTTTTCTTAGTTTCTTTGATACTTTCTGGTTATTCTTTCTAACATTTGCATACAAATCCTCATCTAATTGGTCAATAAGTAAAGAATAGGTTCTAGGTCCTTTTCCAGTGATACATGTGAGAGTGGGTCATACCTGCTTGTAAGAGTTAATTATTACACTTACAGGAATTTTTTGATCCAGTTGTTAAACCATTAATAGCTTGAAAACAGCCATACTGGGACTATTCATACTATGAAAATCAGCAAATGCCACAAGTCAGAACCTCCCCACACCCACCTCCACCTCCAACTGGTTACTCAACATTTAATGCCCTTTTTTGACTGTCTTCTGCCTAAGCTTAACCCATGACATCTACTGCCATCAATGTGCAATGTCTCCAAAATGCATACCACTGACTCTGAGCTCCAGCTTACTAGCCACCTCCACTCAGATGACTTTCAAATTCAACAAGTTCTACATAAAACTTGTGATTTCCAACCCACACACCTGGTACTCTTTCCGTATCCTACTTCAGTAAATATTACCTCCACCCTTTCAGCTGCCATGGCAGAGACTGAGAATCACCTGGATACATCTTGCATTGCCACACCTCATACTTCGCCAAGGTCATTCGATCTCACTTGCAAAGCATTTCTCAAACCCGTTCATTTCTCTCCACCATCACCACTCCCACCCCAAGCTACACTGGCACTATTTCTCTGTTGAACCACTGTCGTAGCCTAACTGGTCTCCTTGCAGCTATCTGGCCTCTCTCCAATTCACAATGCACCCAAGGTGATACTTTTTAAATCCAAATCTGATTCTGCCACCACCACATCCTGACCCCACTTAAAACTTCTCCCAACTTTTAGGAAAAAGGGTGACATCTTCAACATGGCCCGGAAAACCTCATACAGTCTGGTCTTTCCTGTACTCTAGCTTCAACCCACATCATCCTTCCCTGCTCTCTTGCAGGGTTCCAGCTTTAAAGGACACCTTTGAATTCCTAAAATAGACCAAATCCTTCTTACCTAGTGGGTTTTGCCTAGAACCTCTTCCTCCTCCTTCACCTTTGCCTAGTTTCTATTTTATCCTCCAGACCCAGTTCAAACATCTTTCCTCAAATAAGCCTACCCTGATTCACAAAGGTTGAGCCAAATAAACTGTTTTCAGCTTTGAGAGTAACCTTGAAGTCATAGTCCCTATCACGTCACAAGTTTTCATTCAGTTAGGATTGTATCCTTGCCTGTAGCTGAAAACTGCCTCTCCCATGAGACTATAAGGTGCATGAACACAAGGTCTCATGTCCACTTCTGCTCACCATGAATTCTTAATGCCTAGAACACCAAATAAGTGAACATAGTAAATGTGGATACTACCCTTCAATTTTCAGTACAATCGTTTGTACCATGTTCCCTACTTTTATATTCAAATGATAGTTTTTTTTTAAATGTAACTAAAATTTCCTACTATGCGTATGAGTATACCAATGAAATTTATAAGCATTTATACCTAGAGTCAATAATGACTTAGCTAACTTCGTTTTGGAAGACCACTCTACCCCAATTTTGGCCCTGCCCTGTTTGACAAGATTTTAACAGAGATTCCTCCAATTGTTCTTTATCCTGTTTAATAGGGATATTGCTGGAAAGTTGACATAGTAATATAATAATGATAAGACCTAAATGAGTCATAATGGCATTATCTTTTAACTTTCTGCAAAGTAATTTATTTTTATAAAATGATCTTCAGCATTTTAATCACTTAAATTACACCATATGGTATTAATATACACAGATGTCTTAAATTGACTATATTTGTAGACAGTAAGAAGACAGAGAAGTTTCCTAAAACATCAGAATTACTTAATGTAAGTAATATAAACATTTTTTACATTATTATATACACATATATATTATTGAGCAGAATGTAAAATTCACACAAATTACAAGATAAATAGGTAATTTTGAGGAAATTTCAACTGTGCTGGAATTTCAGGTGAAATAATATTTGAAGGATAACAAAGCTTTTGAAAAACTGAATCCCACTATACCTCTCCCTGCTACTGTTTAAAGGGAGGACTCAGTCCTATGAGTCATAAGAAACAATCTTTTCTACATGCATATATTTAAAAAAAAAAAAAAAAAAAAAAAACAAAGAACAAACACTAATCCAGTCTCTCAGTTCAAGAGCAAGTTTACCAAGCTTGTGCCGTCAACTATAATTGTACTTTGGCCTCCCACATTTCAATATTACTGATCATAAAGTCATTCCATTCCTGATGACACTAAGGCAATCAAAAACTACCACTTGAAACTGCAGGCACTGCCAGTATTACTGAGTACAAAGAGTATGCCATCATCTGTTGGCACCAAGTGGCATGGCCCCAAAATGTGTTTATAGATCGGGAACAAATAAAGTTTTCTCTTGGGATCAGGTGGAGAATACTTCAGAATGTTGAAGATCACAGGACCTGGAGTCAGACCGACCTCTGGGCTTTGTGATGTTGGACACAACACTTAATCTCTCCAAATCTCAGTTTCTCCATCCATAAAGGAGAAACAGTCATTATACTTTCCTTATAGGGTAGCTGTGGGGACTAAATGACTTGGGTACATGAAGCACTTAGGATTTTCATTGCCCATATCTCCCACAGCAGTGATGCTGGCTTCTAAGTTGCCCTGGGACTCCGGAGCTGCACCATACACACTCCTCTCCCTCACTGAACATTTTCTTAAAGTCACGCAAGAAGAGTCACCCTTGATTCATAATGCCACAAACTCTGCTACACATAATCCTAGGTAGTTTTTTAAAGATCTTTGCCAAAAAAAAAACAGTACAAGGAAAAGGGAATGTGATAGGCCACAAAAGAGAAATGTAACTAAAATAATATTCAAGAAAAAACTGCTGAAAATATTTATTACATATATATACACACATATTTGTAGCATATATATGTACATTATATAATATGAATATAGTTATTTCTGTAATAAGTAATTTTTCATAAAGGACATGAGAGTCATTACAAATTCTTGCCTTTTGAAAAGCTCATCTAGAAATGGATCTGTTTTTACTAAAAAATTAACAGAATACCATTTGTTACATAATAATGATTAGCTTTACAATTCTAACTTCTCAAAAGAAAGGCACTGTTTAAAATCATAAACTGCATTAATCAACACAAAATTACTGTTGCCAAGAATAGATGTGAGAAATTAAATGCTGCACTTTGGCTTCAGTCAGAAATCAAAGATGTTACAAAAATAATAACAGCATTCACATTAGTTTTTGAAGTCTATTAGACATTACACTTATTAGGCACTTATATGTCCAAAAGAGCTAGTATAATACCATTTAGTTACACTAACATTCAGACACAATTATGCGGCTAGAGTTCTAGGACCACGCAGGAATCTAAGGATTAAAGGAATGTTAAAGAAAAAAGAGGAGAATCTGAAGAAACTACTAATTCCAGAGATAAAGCAAAAATGATTTAATTTCATTTATAAAAAGAATCAATGTGTATGGATGAGAAAGTTTTTCAGATCAAGGTTTCTCTGATACCAAAAATAAAGCATGGAATTTTTTTTTTCAAATAAATTATCCAAATCTCCATTTAATGGTTCAGAAGTGAAGTAAAATTTTTATTCAAGGAATATGTCCAAGTAATTTCTTTTTTCTTGGTAGTAATAAGCATAGAGGGAAGGCAGGAAACACTGAAAATCCTACTCATTTTCTAACCTCAAAACAAGAAGGGAACACGCCTTCACCAGACACCCAATCTACCAGTGTGCCTTGATCAGATTTCCCAGCCTCCAAAACCATGAGAAATGAACTTCCATTGTTTATGAACCCAGACCAAGCACTACTTCTCATGTAAAATATAAGGAAATAGCCTATAGTGCCACCAGGTTGGAATTATGTGGAACAGTGTTCTGATTCTCATAGAAAATTGGAGCAAAAAAGAAGCCCTCTTTCTGAAATTACTTACCTGAAACACGATCCAATAACAGAACCAAGATGACATTTCACTGAAATTAGCAGTTATATTCTAACCAACAATATCGGTTCTGTAGAACTAATAAAGTAACTACCAAGTTTCAATTATATATTATTTGAATATTCATTTAAATATATTATTTGAATCTATAAGTCATAACTCAATGCCACTTAGAAGTTCTGATTTCTTTCAAGCAATGAAGTCCATGGTACAATTTTTTTTATAACTTTTTTTTATAACTTAGCTGCAGGCTAAGTTAGCATATTTCTCCTTATATTTTCCCATTTGCCCAAGAATTGAGAATGAATCTCTACAACATCTCTCACTTCACATGGCATGTCACAATTCAGTCATCTTCTACAAATACGAGTTCAAATCTTTGTTGAACTTTTAAAATACCCAGTATTCTTCATGACTAGACAGCAGTAAACAAGATCCATGTACTTTTATTACTTAATACAAAGAAACATTAAAGGTCTAAACAACTATTAGTTTATCTTAGTCTAGTCCTCTACCATTAATCCTCTTACTCTTCTAAGTATTGAAGTGTTTAATTTTGATACAAACTGTCTTTAATTGAATCCTTTATTTATTGTGCAAAAGCTATGAAAAAGGAACAGAAGGAGGAGAAAATGTGTCTCAGAGGTTTACCAAAATAAAAACCATTCACTCAGGACATAAGTGGGCCTTCTAACTAACTGGATTTGACTCAGTATCATGCAGAGGTCAAAAACTCAGGTTTGTTGTGTTCCAAGGTAGCTGTCTGACCTCTGGCAAATTACTTAACCTTTCTAGACCTCAACTATTCTTACAGGGCTATTAGGATTAAATGAGTAAGCTAATTAATACTGTGCTTAGCATATGGGAAACCTGCTCAATAAATGGTAGGTGCAATTAGTGAGCAAGCAGGGGGGTGGGGGGAGTAGGAGTAGTCATAGTTGCAGTAGTAGTAGTAGTAGTAGTAGTAGTAGTAGTAGTAGTAAAGTAGCAGCAGCGCTGGTGTACTAGTGACAAGGAGTATTTTCTGATTTCCATTTGTGAAAATGTATGTCTTTATACCCATTTTTTATACAAGACTACCATTTAAAATGAAACATCAGCAAAAGAAAGTTCTTAGAATACATACCGCTACTTGAGAAGGGAAAGAAAAAAAAATGAAGGCACTAGTCCTTATCCATTAACACATCCTAGGAAGGACTGGATGGCTCATTCTGGATGATGAGTTAAATGAGTGCAGGCAAAGACTCTAAAATGACAGTAAATACCTATTCTCTTTGTTTTTCCTAGTAACAAGCCAAAAAGGAATCACATCTCAGTCTTGAACACTGCTGAAATAAAGTCTTACTATGTTCCAGACTCAGATCAATGACATACCATACATCCTCTGTTTATAGTACTTCTAAACTCTCAGTTCCTTCATACATTTTCTTGTCAAAGCATAATTCAAATTGTAGCCACTCAATAAAATTGCCCAGGAGTCTCCCAGATTAAAGAAGTTTTATTCAGTGCTCTGAAATCCTCCTGCATTGACCTGAGCCTTTGGAGGCATATTTATAGTTGTTCCTATACATAGCTTACCTTTTATGACAGTATAAAAAACAAGAGTCATTCATCTTTATATCCCCCAAAGTGCCTTCCAATACTTGGCACTCAGTCAATATCTGTTCAACACTTCAATCTTAGATTCATCTAAGAACTAATTCCAGGAGAAAACTGCTTACACAATACCCAACACAAGCTATTTCAGTATGATTTTTACATGTCTATTTTATCTGTTGCCAAAAGATTTTTAAATTATAGGGTTTTGTTATTTCAGTATCTTACCATTATGCTTACACTTCTTAAAAACTTTAACTTGCACATCTACTAATTTAGGATTTGACAGAACTGTTTGTTTCAAATTGTTTTAATATGTATCAGAAAAATCATACATGTTTTTATACAAACACCGGGGGTGGGGCAGAGAAGAAGAGCTCCTGTGTGCCACAGAGACTGCAGCTGACTTCTCCTTTCTGATTATGACTAAAATTTTAACCTTGGATTTCCTGCTTCAATAATGTAATAATGAGCCTGTAACAAATGCTGATGGTGTGGGTTCCCTTCACTTGGGAGGATCTTCAGTGACTGTACAGATGAATCGTTAAGGACTAGAATAAGCATCTTCCTAGACTTGGCCCTGGGTCTTGGGAGGGAGGAAGAGCATATACACGGGTAAAAATAACAATCCTGATCTGCATGGGCTTTGCACACATTCCAAAGGGACAAATGAAGACCAATATGCACAAAACAACAGCAAAAATACAACATAAAAATGGAGATGGGCTGTGTGATCCACAAGTATGGGCATTTGAAGAAGAGGAATCTATAGGATCATCAGGGGGAAAGTGACAAAAAAGCAGACTGGAAATAAGCATGGGTGTTACTGAAAATCCAAGAGGATGGAGTTCACTAGAAACATAGTTTGGTAAAAGGTTTAAATTTTTAAAACAAAGTGGAAGTAATGAATCCCTGAGTCAGTGAACATTCTAAGTAAAGAAACTGATAATGAAGCTAATAGTTAAATAATATTCACCTTAATATGGAAATAGCTCTTAAGGGCAGAGAACATACACCCGGGGTCTAGAAAAGTAACTGGCATACTAGGTGTTTAATAAATGTTGTCCAATATTATGAATGGATAGATGGGTGGGAGAAGTCTAAAGGAGGAGACTAGCTGTTTTAATACAGTCATAAAAGAAATGACAGTAAGAACAATGGATAAAAGAGGCTTTTTAAGTAAGCAATAATTAGTCAATGACAGGGAAAAGATGTAGATAGGAAAGATAGAGATTGATTAAAGATATTTCCAGGTTTCAAGTCAAAGTGAGTGAGAGAATAGAGGATCTTTTCATAGGTAAAAATGATACTATATACAGTTAGATTTTGAAGTCACAATTTCTCATGTTTGGTCCTGTGTGAAGGCAAAAGTTCTAATAAATTTATAGTAACAGTGGGGACTCTCATGCTAAAATTTGAGAACAAATTTTAAAAGAACAACAGTAATTATTAGAAAAGTAAAAAGTATTAAACTTCACAAAAACTAGCAATTTCATGAAAAATTCCCCAAATGAAATATTTTCCAAAAGGCATAATAACTCTTAGTAGTAGAAGGTGTAGTGTAACATCTAACATTTACTGAGACTTTATTATGTACCATAAACATAACCCAATAGGTTATTATTTCCTAAAATAAGAAACTGAGGCAAAAGCAGGTTAAGTACCCACACCAAGTGCCAGAACCAGAACTTCAACCCGTCAGACTAAAAGACCCTTTTTTTTTTTTTAATACCAATAGTCTCTGAAGTAGTGGATCCCCCAGGAGGCAGGAAGAAAATCTCAATCTTTATATATCTATTTTTTTATCTTAGCCTATTATTTTCTATTATTATATATGGTTTACAATGTATGTAGTATATTAATATTTGTATACAAATTATAACTAAATACATATTTGTGGGGGTAGGAGAAATGGAAAGACATTCTAATAGGAATAGGAGACTAAAATAGTTGAGAGATTGAGTCATACAATAGCCTCCTGTCCACCTATGTCACTATAAGTGCTCAATGTCAGCTTCATCCTGTGTAGTTCAAACTCAGATCACATCTGATCAGATTCTCCTTGCATGCTCTCACTCATTCCAAAAGCAGGCATCAACTGCTTATCTTGTGCCTAGTTCTGGGTAGATTCTGTGAATTCTAGAAGCAATCCCCAACTTTAAGAGGTCAGTAACATAGAACCCAACATGTAAATCTCATTACAATCCAATATTACAAGAAAAGTAATGGTGATGGCCAAGAGCTAGTATTGGGTACTTGCTACATGCTAAACCCTACTGTGAACACTTATGTATTTTATCTAAACCACATTATGGGAGAGATGGTGTAATGTTGGAGGTCAGGTAAGTTAAAAAACTTGCCCAAAGCCAGGCATAGTGGTACACACATGTAATTCCAGCAACTCAGAAGGCTGAGGCAGGAGGATCACAAGTTTGAGGTCAGTTGCAGCAATTTGGTGAGATAGGCCTTAAGCAACTTAGCAAAACCCTATCTCAAAATAAAATATAAAAAAGGCCTGGGAATGTGGTTCAGTGGTAAACCACCCCTCAGTTAAATCCTTAATACCAAAAAAATAGAGAGAAAAACTTGCCCAAGAGTACACAGCTTAAAAAACAGAGGTGAATCCTCGCAGTTTGATCCTAGATCTCAAGTTCTTAACCTTTTGCTTAAAAGCAGTGAAAGGGGCATCTAAGGGTAGTAGGGCTAAGTTGCCTACATATATATCCAGCACTCTTTACTAGACCTGCAGAACTGGAGACCAAGGCCTTTCAACTAAATCTTCTATGAAAGCAAATCAGATCTTAAAAAGTGAAGACAACAATAAAAATCAGGCCATAGTTGCCAAACTTGCAATTCTAACAATGCACTGATCAATGTATATTGCATTTTATAATACTCTATTTTAGGAAAAATTACTTCACAATAGGCAACAAAACATTTTTGCTCATAAATACCTGCTCCTTTGCATAAATCATACTAAAATGGATTTATATAATACATTATGGGAAAATTCTTTAACTAGAAATCTGATTTTCCAAATTTGTATGTTTAAGAATCAGTAACTGGGGGGATATAGCTCAGTTGGTAGAATGCTTGCCTTGCAAGCACAAGGCCCTGGGTTCAATCCCTAGCACCCCCCCAAAAAAAAAAATCAGTAATTGGTCTCGACCAATTTTAAGTCAATTAACTATGTAGACAGTAAACGTCACAGTTCACCAAGTTTCTAAAATTTAGTTGGAGTCTCCATGTACTTACAGTCACCCTGGATGACATACAGCTGTAACAGAAATCTGTGGCATCTGAGAACCTGCCGACTCAAGCCAACTGCTTCCAGTAAGGGCCAGTGAAAAGTGGTTTCCAAAGAACAAACTTATTGTCTTGAGTATTCCGAGAATATAGTGAATCATTAAAAATGTATTTCCAGACACAGTAGGCAACTAAGCATAGCAATTCCTACTGAGATGCCGCTGTGATAAGTACAATAAAAATGAAAATAGAACCACCAAAAGGTTTATATTTTCCCAATACCACAGGCTAGATTTTAAGCAATAATTTATTTTATTCTTATCCTTTACAAGGAGTCTCTTTCTCTAGGGCTTTTTATCAAAGACCAAGTATTTTCCTACATTGAATTGTGTCAAATATTAACTTTCCATTAGTGTGGCTAGAACCAGTTTTGAGCCTGGTTAGATTGTTGTCAGGCGGTAACTTCTTCCTCCTAATTCTACAAGTGCAAAGCAAATGGAAGGGGAGCTCAGGTAACAGTTCTTCAGGTGGAGAGTCTCACTTGCCAACTACAGCTTAGCATTTCTCAGTAATGAAGACAAAAGAGGAAAAGGCAGGTGAATTATTAAACTTAGCTAATTATCCTATTTCACTTAAATTCTTTAAGAACTAAGTCAAAATTAGGTCAAAGCCTAGGTTCTACCCCAGTACTGGTGGTGGTGGTGGTGGTAGGGGGGACCCTCAAACTTGCAATCATTTTTAGCCTTAAAAATATATATAGTTTAAGGACAATGTCTTCTCCCATTTAGAAAAATTTTGTTGAACATGAGACTTCCACATATTTCCAAGGTATTTTCTTTTTTAAAATGCCACATCTTATAATGAACTGTCGCTTGTCTTTACAAAAAGGAACTGATGCTGCAATAAAGAGAATAACTCATGTGTTTTCCAAACTGACACTTGGGAATGCACTTTCAACTTCCTGCTGAATTTAAGAGTGAAAAAATGCCAAAACAACTATTTCCATAGTATGCGTGTAAATCAGGAAACTAACCAAAGAAGATGGAATCATTTGGACATGGCTCCCTGGCTGCCAAGCGGCACAGCTGGCTTACTGGTCCCTGCAGAGAAGCGGCAGTAGAGGGGAGGAGTGGCAGCAAGCACAGGCAAGCAGCGCTGGACCCCACCATGCAGGTGCAGCGAGCCTGAGACCTGGGAGCCACGGTGTGTCGACCTGTCACACTTACTGGAGCACACAGCCCCCCATTAAGAACTGTGGAATCAAGTTTCATCTCAAAACTTGTTTCACTGTCATCACCTTCATTACAAGACTGACCCTGGTTACCTCCCTTTAAACTATATTCACCACAGCCATCAGCACAGACAACATTCAGTACTCTACTCACTTTTTCCCTATAGCATTTAACAACTTCGAATATCAGGTATGTTAAATATGATGTTTTTATTTCATATATATATATGAAATAAAATAAATATATATATATATAAAATTTATATATATTTATATATAAACATACATACATCTCCCAGTAGAATGTATTGTTTAAGGACACATCTGAAGGGACTAGGTATATACATGGCATAGAGATGTCACTGAATATTTGTTAAATGAGTAAATTTTAAAAGCAGAATTTATCCACCAGTTATCAAATGAAAAAGGTGGTCATGCCTTAAAGATGAATTCATTCATTCATTCATGCCTTTTTGCCAGGCACTACAGCAGACTCTTAGGATAACCAAAACAGATGAGGCTCTGTTGACATGAAGCTTATTACTAATTCTCTCTGCTCAAAGAATGTAGAAAACAACATAATCTCAGAATAATAAGGGTTACAAAGGCAATATGATAAATAAACATGTTAATAATTAGGTCCAGAAAGCTAGGGAATCCTCCTTCAACGAGAATGGATAATCAAGCCTATCTCCAAGAGATGTCAGAGACGCCACTCATGCAGAAACCTGGGAGAAAAATACCCCAAGCAGAAAAAATGTATAAAAAGTTTGATGGGGGAGATGGAGTTTGGTGAGTTCAAGAAACAACAAGGCCAGTATGACCTGAAGATGGAGTAAGAAGGGGAGAGAGAGAGGGAAGCGTGTGGCCTCCACTGTGGAGGTTCTAAACCTACACTGCTATAGGTGCACCCTGAAATGTTCTCTCTCATACTACTTTTTCCATCTACAAAAAGAACCAATGGCAATGCTAACCAGTGTCATTGCTAAGAAATTTGAGAAGACTGTTTTTAAGCTCTCCTTTTGTGCAAACAGAAAAAACATGCCTTCCTCAGAACATTTTATTTCCACTGGTTAGAAAAATATGAAATGAGCAAATCTATGGTCACTCCTAGTTGTACAAAGCTTTGTTTTTCAGCCACTGATGAAATTAATCAGGTTTCAAACAGCCTTTGTAGAAGATGTAGAACATTTGTGAATTCTCTTCACCTGCTAGTAATTTACTAGGTGTCAGACTACTAAAAACAATTGTTTTTTTAAATGCTAATGTATATAGTTTGTAGTGGCCCTAGTTGCAGAGAGAAGGGTACTTCTACATAAAGCAGACTGGTTCCTTTTTTTCTCTATTTCATATACCAAATGCTGTAGATGATAAATGTATATGTGAACTTGAATGCATTTCAAATTATTACTATTCAGCATTAGCTACAATTTGCTGATTCCATTAGCATTATCCTCAAGAGAAAAGGAACAAGTAAGTACTTTTTGAATATTTGTCCTTGGAGAAAATACTGTGTTCATAGTCAACTGACGCAAATTCAAGAGGCTATAAGTATGAATGTACCTCTGTAACAGTGATCAAAGCCATGTCTACATCAGTACGTGTGAGAAGTCAATCCTCTGAAGAGGACTTATTAGGGTAGTCTTATCAGGGTAGTCTTTTCTACTCTGTGCAGTGCGTTTGCCTATATTATCCCATGTGACTCCGTATTTTTATTTTGTAGCCTACTGTTTGAGTCTTTTGATTAGTTCAAGGATACTGTGGTGCAGAAACAGATTTCAAATGTTATTTTCAAGTTTAATTCCAAAGGCCAATCTTCATCATTTAGATTACTATTTTCCAATACGTGAGAGAAAAAGGTGTGTCTTTGACTTTATGAGAAATAATCTGATACTGTGCACTTCTGTGATATCTAGATGAATGATATCTGTCACATCAATGTGATTAAAATTAATATGCAACTAATAAAATTCATACAGGATCTTTCCCTAAAGAATGTGTCCCATGATGAAGGAGCGCCACCTAACGTTCAATGTGGATGTCAAAATATCCAGGCTAGGGTCTGGGATTGTGGCTCAGTGGTAGAGAGCACTTGCTTCTCACGTGTAAGGCACTGGGTTGGATCCTCAGCACTACATAAAATGAAAAATAAAGGTAATATTTTATTGTAGGTGTCCATCTACAACTAAATTTTTTTTAAAATATCCTGGCTACACAGTCATTTTACAAACATTCCAGTCTTATAATTATATATTAAATCAGATTAATTTTGCAAAGTCCTTAGCCAAGAAGCACAATAAGAATTATGCCTTTTTAAAAAGTTTTATATCATTCATATCCTCTAGAAATCGATGTTTTCAAAAACAAGGGAGTTAAAGCTCTGTCTAGATCTACACAAACGTAGAAGAGAACTACACCTAAGAAATTTAAAACATTTAAGCATCTTGATCCCAATTACAGTAGACCAGAAAGAATGCAAGCTTCTAGGTTAAAGAAGTTCAAATCCAGATCTAGCAGTATAACGTTGGTGTTTTTAAAAACCAAGATTATTTCCTTACATGAAGAGAACATGTGCAGTATGCTATTACACACTCAGTATTTAATAGATAATAAATATTAAGAAAAATAGCTTTCCTGATCTGGTTTATAATAAGTTTCTTTTTGGTTTTAACATATCCCCCTCCATTACAGCAGCTTAAACGTTTTAATGAAAAGATGGCATTTAGCAGGTCAACAATTTCATTTCTCTCTAATCCTTTGTTTAGAGAAAACCTAATCTGAACTCTTTTTTTTTTAATTTTTAATTGTATACAAATGGGATACATGTTGTTTCTCTATTTGTACATAGAGTCAAGGCATACCATTTGTGTAATCATACGTTTACATAGGGCAATGATGTTTATTTTTTTTCCCTTCCCCCCCACCCCTCCCACCCCTCTTTTCCCTCTATACAGTCCTTCTTTCCTTCATTCTTACCGCTCTCCTTATCCCTAACCCTAAACCTAACCCTAAACCTAATGCTAACCCCTCCCACCCCCCATTATATGTCCTCATCCGCTTATCAGCGAGATCATTTGTCCTTTAGTTTTTTGAGATTGGCTTATCTCACTTAGCATGATATTCTCCAATTTCGTCCATTTGCCTACAAATGCCATAATTTATCATTCTTCATTGCGGAGTAATATTCCATTGTATAAATATGCCACAGTTTCTTTATCCATTCATCAACTGAAGGGCATCTAGGTTGGTTCCACAATCTGGCTATGGTGAATTGAGCAGCAATGAACATTGATGTGGCTGTATCTCTGTAGTATGCTGATTTTAAGTCCTTTGGGTATAGGCCAAGGAGTGGGATAGCTGGGTCAAATGGTGTTTCCATTCCAAGCTTTCTGAGGAATCTCCACACTGCTTTCCAGAGTGGCTGCACTAATTTGCAACCCCACCAGCAATGTATGAGTGTTCCTTTTTCACCACATCCTCGCCACTAATCTGAACTCTTTCTTGATCATTTCCTCCAATCAGCCCCAAGTAAGTTTAAAGCCTTGCTTTTTAGCCACTGATGAAACTATCAGGTTTCAAGCACCTCTCATAGATGAGGGACATTTGCTGAATCTCTTCACCTGCTTTCTAACAGGCAATTTTTATGTAATTTCTAGTAATTACATAAAAGCATTCTAAACTACTGAAAACAATGATTTTTAAAATGCTATCAAATTATTTTAAGAACATCTTCCTTGTGACATTTAAAAAAGTTTAATATGTTGTGTGTGTATATTTGTGTGTGTATGTATCATGTGTGTTGTGTTTAAAAGGAACCTTTATTCTTCCTTAACTTTTGGATGAATTTCATCAAGTTCCTTGCAAATTCTCCAAAATTCTCTTTTGATTTAAGCTTCTTTCCAGGTTACAGATTTTTTGTTTGTATTCATAAGAATTTATGGTTGTCTTTGAAGCAAAGTATTACTGAGGGTCTCCAAGAGCAGCCTATGATACACAGGAAAATAGGGAGCAAACCCTCCTCTGAAGGAGCCCTCTCCTCCATACATTGCTGAGCCCCCGCTCATGTTTAACACTTCAAATTTAACCCAGTGTTCCTGTGATGCATGCCTTGATCTATGTGTGAAGAGTATTGAAAGGTAAGAAGAAAGTCAAAAGGCCATTCCTAGTTTTAAAGTGAAAACTCTAGGGAAAGAGTGGCCATGTTATTTTAGAAACCATTCTCCCTTTGAATGTAAAACTTAAATTTTTTAATTACAAAAATATTCAGATATCTAAGAAACACAAATATTCACCTTTAAAATTTTGGTTATATGCAGTAAAATTCAATACGTTACTTTAAAACCAAGATGAGTGACATAAATGATAGAATTATACTTGCCACTAGGTGGAGAAATTTTTAGTTTTTCCCACAGTCATATTTCTGAACCTCCATAAGGAGAAACAGACTGGGTTTGAATGGCCTCACTGTACTTTCACAATTAAATTACTGAATAACAAAATCTCAAGACTACCAGTAATAAAGTAAAAGTTTCCAAATAGTTCATTTAAGCTGAGTAAAAATTCATGGGTCTCAAATGCCAATGTCTACTAAGTACACATCGGGCATCTTTAGCTGCTCTGTTCCCCAAAAGTGTATGAGAGATACTGAAAATTGAACTATGTGTGCCATCTTCCCTCCTTCCCTACCTTTTCTCTGGTTTTGTAGTGCTTTCATTATGAAAATAAATCTATAAGAGAAATTGAGGAAAATGAAATTCAATATATAAAAATTAATTTTTCCATAGTCACAAAATTTGTTAATAATACTACTAACCTCAGATATTTATTTCTGAGGCTTGTTTTGGATTTTAATGTCCTTCCATTTTCCTCATAACTTCTCATTAGTTAGAAATATAGTTAATAGGAAAATAGCATATTTTATATGTATAGTACATTACAGTTTATAAATTACTTTCATATGCATTAACTTATTTGATCCTCACATAAATGCCTTAAAGATAATCTGAACAAAAAGTATTATTCTGTTTTTATGGAGGAAAAAATGACTGTCCAGGAAGATTACACGATGCACAGCTCACAAATGCTGCAGCAGGACTAGGATAAAAAATGAAAATTTAGATTACTAGCTCTACACAAGTTCCTTCATGCTACAACAGGCTGCTCTTTCAAACAGGCAGACAAGAGAGGACTACATGTCCCCTGTAAATAACATTTAAAGAAAGGCAGCTTTAGCTTCTTCATTATATATAGACAATAAACTTTTCATTTTAATAATTTATGAGGGAAATGTGATAGGTAAGTATTTACAGGTCTTTCATCAATACAGCATACAGCAATTTAACATTTTCTCAATATTCTGGGAAGGGTGGCATTTTATTTAAAGTTCAAATCTATTGTTAGACATCTGAATACAACATATAGAAATACCAGTTTAGTTTTCAGTAGAAGCTGATAGCATAGCACACTACTAGCAGAGTATCATCTTTTAAAAACTTCAGTTGTTTGACAAATATCAAATCCTGGGAAAGGCACATGGCCCCCCACCTAGCTATTACCTAATTCATACTAAGGAAATGATTATGGACATGTATAAAAACATGCTATTTATGGTATTAACAGGAATAATCAATAAATTGGTTAAAATGAGAGTAATGAAAGAACAAAATGTACTTCTTAAAATTAATCTGGAAAAATGTACAAGATATATTAAGTGGGAAAGGATACTACCACTCTGTTACACCTGAAGTCTTTTTTTTTCCCCCCAATTTTATTTTGAAGCAGGGTTTCTCACTAAGATGCCCAAGCTGGTTTTGAACTTGGGATCCTCCTGCTTGAGCCTCCAAGGCAGCTGGGATTACAGGAACATACCAGCATACCCAGCAAGCTCCTTTATTATCACTGACATCTCAGCTTAAAAACTGCCTCCCTGAGAGGACCCTCCCTGACCAAGTACCCAAAGCTACTTGTTCTTGGCACCAGCCACTGTGGCATTACTTGGTTTAATTACAGTGCTTATCACTATATGAAGGGCCCTCCTTCATTTATTTATTCACACAAATAAATTGTTTTTTCTCCCCAGCTAATGAAAAAAAGGAATAGGAAATGTTATATCACCAAGGAAGCTTCCCGTGACCACCCCAGGCTAGGTCAGATCACCCTATATTATTATTAATTTCCACCTCCCCTTGTAATTTTTCTTTTGCAACTCAACTTACACTTGTAATTTATTTTCCAGTATCTGTTCCTCACTATAAACTCCATGAGATATGGACCACTGTGTGGTGTCTTACTAATCCATGTATAGCCACCAATACCTAGATACACTCAATGCTCTTTTAAACTGATGAATAAATGGTGAATGAAGGAAGAATGAGGTACAAAAGGCAGAAAAAGGAAAGAAAAAAATAAAGCTACCTGTGATGAAAATTAAGGCACTATATTCATCATATACTCTTCAGTTTTACAAAGACTACTGATTCTATTAAAGAATACAACAGACTTGAGACTTTATTCTTAATAAACACATAGGGGAAAATTAATTTTTTAAGTTTCAGTTTTGTAATTTAAGCTGTATGCTTTCTGATTCAGTTTCAATAAATATGAAACTTTACAACTGTAATTCTTTCCAATTAATAGTTCCAAGTACCAGAAGTATTCAGTTTCTGGATGGAAAAGAAAAGAGTTGCTGAAGACAAAAACAGAACGCTATTTAGAAAGAATTTTATAAATAGTATTGGAATCTGAAAAAACATTCATGGAATAAAATCCTGTTCTTTATTTAATAATCATGAAACTGTCTTTGGTAACTCTGTTAAAACAGCTTCGAGACATTTGTACTTCAAAGGTTAATTTTTGTGGAACATGGCTGGTAATCTTTAAAGTCCTTTATACTAATTCATGTGAGATAACAGTATTCAAATAAATGCCACATTTTAGATACTACATAACATTCTTTGTTAGTCTAATGGGTCTTAGAATTACCTTCTTTATTCTATTTAAGCATAAAAAATTGAGGACTCCAATACTAGTGAGTCTAACATTAGACATTCCTTATATGTTCTTGGATAGGAAGAATTAATATTGTCAAAATGGATATACTACCAAAAGTGCTATACAGATTCAATGCAATTCCAATTAAAATCCCAATTGTACCTTACAGAAATAGAGCAAGCAATTATGAAATTCATCTGGAAGAATAAAAAACCCAGAATAGCTAAAGCAATCCTTGGCAGAAAGAGTGAAGCAGGGGGTATCGCAATACCAGATCTTCAACTCTACTACAAAGCAATAGTAACAAAAACGGCATGGTATTGGTACCAAAATAGAAAGGTGGATCAATGGTACAGAATAGAGGACACGGACACAAACCCAAATAAATACAATTTTCTCATACTAGACAAAGGGACCAAAAATATGCAATGGAGAAAAGATAGCCTCTTCAACAAATGGTGCTGGGAGAATTGGAAATCCATATGCAACAGAATGAAACTAAACCCATATCTCTCACCATGCACAAAACTAAACTCAAAATTGATTAAGGACCTCAGAATCAGACCCGAGACCTTGCATCTTATAGAAGAAAAAGTAGGTCCAGAGCTTCAACATGTCGGCTTAGGACCAGACTTCCTCAACAGGACTCCGATAGCACAAGAAATAAAAGCAAGAATCAATAACTGGGATAGATTCAAACTAAAAAGCTTTCTCTCAGCAAAGGAAACTATCAGCAATGCGAAGAAAGAGCCAATCATACTTCAGATAGAGCACTAATCTCCAGAATCTATAAAGAACTCAAAAAACTCTACACCAAGAATGCAAATAATCCAATCGACAAATGGGCTAAGGAAATGAATAGACACTTCACAGAAGAAGATCTACAAGCAATCAACAAACATATGGAAAAATGTTCAACATCTCTAGTAATAAGAGAAATGCAAATCAAAACCACCCTAAGATTCCATCTTACCCCAATTAGAATGGCTATTATCAAGAATACAAGCAACAACAGGTGTTGGCGAGGATGTGGGGAGAAAGGTACACTCATACATTGCTGGTGGGGCTGCAAATTAGTGCAGCCACTCTGGAAAGCAGTGTGGAGACTCCTTAGAAAACTTGGATGGAACCACCATTTGACCCAGCTATCCCACTCCTTGGCCTATACCCAAAGGACTTAAAATCAGCATACTACAGAGATACAGCCACATCAATGTTCACAGCTGCTCAATTCACAATAGCCAGATTGTGGAACCAACCTAGATGTCCTTCAATTGATGAATGGATAAAGAAACTGTGGTATATATATACAATGGAATATTACTCAGCCATAAAGAATGATAAAATTATGGCATTTGCAGGCAAATGGACGAAATTGGAGAATATCATGCTAAGTGAGATAAGCCAATCTCAAAAAACCAAAGGACGAATGATATTGCTACTAAGTGGATGATGACACATAATGGGGGGTGGGAGGGATTAGTGTTAGGGTTAGAGTTAGGGTTAGGGAGGGGGGCAAGAATGGAGGAAGGAAGGACTGTATAGAGGGAAAAGAGGGGTGGGGAGGGGTGGGGGGGAAGGGGAAAAATAACAGAAGAATCAAACAACATTACCCTATGTAAATTTATGATTACACAAATGGTATGCCTTTACGCCATATACAAACAGAGAAACAACATGTATCCCATTTGTTTACAATTAAAAAAATAAAAAATTTAAAAAATTTAAAAAAAATATATATATATATATAAGGCATATTAAACTACAGTTGCCTGTCTCTGTTTCACAAGACAAAGGAGGTTTTAGAATTTGTAACCAGAACCTAAATCTAATGCTGGAAGCCACAGGTGTAACAAAACAGAAGCAGGCTGAAGCTTATCATGTAATAAAATTACAGTGGCTGGAAGCCACACCAGCAGAGCAGGAAACCTCCATGGCAGCAGTTTACAGGGAGACCAGGAGCCTTGGCTACAAAACATATGCCCGTGGCGAGGCTGCACGCAGCGGAGGACAGCTCTCTCCTCTTCTCAAAAGGTCCACACTTTCTCATAAAGGACTGATAGCAAATGATGTAGAAGAGAGATCTGGATGCAGAAAGACACTTGAAAATGTTACTCGAGCCAATTTTAGGCTTTCATTAAATTCAAAGCTTTTTCTGTCACACCAACACTTGGTAAAAACAGGAATAAAGTGAATCTGCGGGCCTCAAGGTTTCAACTCTTTTGCCTTTTAAAGTATATCTTATTCAAGATAAACCTGACTGTATCTTGAATTTCATGAATTGTGATCCACAGTAAGAAATATCTTTTACATTTTAACCCAGTAGACACGCCATATGTGTACAATTTAATACGAAAGTTCATTAAAGTTACCCATACCACAGAGCAACGCATACACGGTTTCCGCTTTGTCAGTTTCTTGTTTTGCTTCATTTTTGTTTTCTTGTTTTCACATTACTGGAGTTGAACCCGTGGGTGCCCTAACACTGAGCTACACCCCCGGTCTTATTATTTTATTTTATTTTGAGACAGGACTCCCTAAATTGCCCCACTGGTTTCACACTTGAAATCCTCCTGTGTTCCAAGAGGCTGGGACTGCACGTGTGCCACCATTCTCACTTACATATATTTTATTTATGTATGTATTCCTTTATCTGTGGTGCTGGGGATTGAACCCTGAACCTTGTGCATGCTTGACAAGAACTCTGCCACTAAGTTATACCCCAAACCTTGATCATTCTGATTTCCGGTTTCAGTTATAGCATACTGGATTCATGAACTAATTTGGTGATAATAGGAGCAACCAGAAGGAAAATTAAAGTTTGAATTGTACTAAGTTGAGGGCCTTTAAGTTGCCCACATGTAAATATCCAGGAAGCATCAGAGTTAGGCCATAGGTCTGAGGTGAAAACAAACTTGGTATAGAAATCACAAGTATTAGTAGAATCCATGGGTGTGAACAAAAATCAGACAAAGAACACGTAGGCACTAAGAAATTAAATGGCATTAAAAAAGACAAAGCCAGTTGAAAATAAAGGAGATAAATGATCATGACCCTCAATTGTCACAGAAAGGCTAAGTAAAATGAACTTGGAGGATTTCTGGATTTGGCACTTAAAAGGTCATTAGAAACATAAGAAAGAGCAATGGCATGGAAGTGATCAGAAAGGAAGCCAGGCAATCGGCTTCGGAAGATGAAAAGGACAGGGCAGAAGTTGGCACAAGTAAAAATACTATGCCTTCAAGCAGTTTACTGATAGATTGATGAGAGGACTGGGCAAAAACTGAATCAACATAGGATGGCGGACATGCTTTTGTTTCATTCAATCTTCATGAAATGTATGACTTGAGCATCTAGAAGAAGGGGCTGTGGAGGAAGAGACTTAAAGCACAGGAAAGAAAAAGACAACTGGAAGCAAAATATTTTGGAATAGAAGGCAGCAAAGGAGATCAAGAGCGAAGATGGGCCATCTTTCAACGTCTCCTCTAAACTAGAAATACAAGCCTAAAGAATGGGTAAAAATATTGATCTGTGTGTAGGAGAGGCCACGAGGCTGAAGAAATTGCCTACTGGATTCTGTCATCTGCTTTAAAAAAGGAGAAAAGCGGTGAAGGGTCGGGGTTTATAAAGTGAAGAATGGAAAAGGTCTCTGCGGTCACGGGGCGGGGGCAGATGGGTCAACCAAAGGGCCTGCTGAGCACTAACGGGAGCGCGGAGGTGGGGGGTCTGTTGCTAAATGCAGAGACACACACCCCCGAAAGCTGCCGACTTGCTGTCCTCCAGGGCCGCAACCTTGGTGCCTAAAATGCCTGATGATCAAGTGACCACCGAACCCCGCCTTCTCGGCGAACAGCGCTCACTAAAAACGCTCACCCGGTGCCCTGTCATTCTCAGGAGCTTCCCCAACGATCCCGAGACGCACCTGGAAGGCGGCGGGCTGACTACCTGAGAGCCCGGCACGTGCACCCCGGGCTGCGGCCCTGCTCGGCGGGGAGCCCGCCACCCGGGCGCGAGCGGACCGCGGACCGGCAGAGTCACGCACGCCCACCGCGCGCACGGCCTGGACACGCAGCGGCGGGGCGGCTCGCTCGGGTGCCTCCCCTCGCCCTTCACGGAACGCCGCGGTCCTCGAGCGGCAGGGCAGGGCCGCGGGGGATGGAGAAACGCGACCCCGGAGCCATTCTTCTGGCCTCCCCGCACTCACCATGGCTTCAGGATCTCAGCACGGGGAACCCGCCGTGGCGACAGGAAGACAGCATCACCACGGTCGCCAGCCGGTTACTCCGGCGACAGAGCCCCGCCCACTCAGACCCCGCGCAGGACGCCCCCTCTCCGCTCCCTCTCCAGTCGCGGCAGGGACCTCAGCTCCGCCCATGCAGCCGACCGGCCTGCCCCTTCAGGTGTCGCCGGAGCAACGGACGCGCCTTCTACCTTCCTCCTTCCGCACTTCCGTGCGATTGACAGATGACCCGGAAGTTCAAGAGAATAAGAGGCTAGAATCCAAATATTGCTTTTTTTTTTTTTATATACTCGCGCCCACTTCTCGCTTTCTGAGGCGTTACACTGTATTTTCAGTGTTCCTAGATTTTAAACGCACCACAGAGTACTGTCTTTCTCTTGTGGAAAAGCCTTCCGGAAACGAAACTGAGTAACCGGAAGTGACGAGAGGGACGTCCGGAGTCCGGAAGGCCTGGGGCGCATCGGGTGGGAGGGGAGCCGGCGGGGCTGCGGGGTGACGTGGAGCGCTCGGCCTGCGACGCGGGGTGGCGGAAGTCGGGAGAGCAGGGTCTTGGCGGAGGTTCCCGAGTCAGCTCCGGTAACTAGGGGAGGACCTCGGAGGCTTCTCCGTCGCGGGCGGAACAGGGATCAACTCCCGGGCGCCCCTGCGTCCAGAGCCGGGCCGCCGGCGAGGCATGCTCGGCTGGTTGGGGAAGCGGGTCTGGGGCCACCGCGCTGCGTGGCTTCGGGTCGGGTCGGACCGGTCGCCTTCGCGTGTCCGAGCCCGCGGGCGTCCAGTGTGCCGCCCCCGCGTTGAGGGCACTGCGCTGGCCTCGCCCTGGTCCTGTGCAGTCCTGGAGCCTGTGCAGACCGGGCTGGAAGCTCGGGTTACGTCTTTACTGTGAGGAGCTG
The DNA here is from genome assembly GCF_902686445.1 of Sciurus carolinensis. Lineage (NCBI taxonomy): Eukaryota > Metazoa > Chordata > Mammalia > Rodentia > Sciuridae > Sciurus > Sciurus carolinensis. The sequence goes on along the minus strand of NC_062224.1, from coordinate 113,993,394 downwards.
CATCGCTCTGTCTTGCTGAAAAGGGGCAAAATGAGTTATCTCGAGTGTTACTTTCGTTGCTTGTTACACATCTGAACAGAGGCCCCTCTGAAATGTACAGTGAACAGAGTGCGTCGGGTGTCTCCTGAAAGAATGATTTACTTTAAAATACCTGTTGTCCTGTCAGTGGTGGATCAGCTCCTACAGCAACTTCAGTGCTTCTAAAACTCAAGGCACACCCCTGACAATTTAGACTGGTGAGGAGGCTAAAACAGCACCTACAAGTGAACTGTGCCCGATTTTTTATCACCTGTGAGAAGGCACTGTGAACATTTCCCTTTCTGAGTGCATGGGTTCTAAAAGCAGAAGCAATTAAAATATAAATTTTTAAGTACAGGCACTTATCGACTGTGTTTATATGATATCGTTTTAATTCTTTTCTGTGTATACGTTTTTGGATTTTTTCCAGTGGAAGTCTTGAAGTACATTTCATTAAAGAAAAAAAAATGACTACTCTTCAAGGTTTAGAAACCAAAGGTAAGTGTTCTTATTTTGATAACTTTTTAAGACATGAAATTTATGGTTAAATTTATGAATCTCATAGTCTCCTTGAATCATTTGTGTTTCAGATCTCTTCATGTTTTCTTTGTAGTTCAGATTTTATATTTCAGTACTTCAGGTAAATAATTGAACATTAACATCATTAAGTCATATGTATTGGATGACTACTTACTTTTAAAAGTTTAGTGTAACAAAACTCAGTTTTATAACTATATTCCTTATCCACTGGAGGATCGAGATTTAAATAAAGAATCAAGTACCAGCAAGGCCACACTCTCATTAAGCATTAGAAAAGATCTGGGCTCCTCTCCTAGTGTTTGCTGGAACTCTTTCATGTTCCTTGGCTTTTCTGTCTTTGTATTCACATGGTATGCTCCCCTTGTGCATTTTTATGTATCCAACTTTCCCCTTTTATAAGGACAGCAGTCATATTGGATTAGGGACCCACCCTAATCTTGTATGATTTCATCTTAACTACATTTGCAGTTCCAAATAAGGTCTCATTCTGAGGCACTGAGATTAGGACTTCAGCATAAATATTTGGGGTACACCATTCTACCCATAGCACATTCCACATACAGTAGTCAGTTTGTAGTACTGCTTTGCTTATAATATTCTTGATCATTCCCGATCTTTTGAAATTCTTTCCATGTCTTCCAAGCCATCACTTGTGCCGTCAACCTGCTTTGTAGCTCTTTATTGCCCAACTCAGTAACCTCATATGACTACTTGGATTTAAATTAACATTTTTTAAAAATCAATATTTAGTTCTCATTCATATTAGCTACACCTGTTTTAGTTAGCTTTTTTTTTGCTGCTATAACCAAAAGACCTAACAAGAACAAGTTTGGGGGAGGAAAAGTTTATTTGGGGGCTCAAAGTTTCAGAGGTCTCAGTCCATAGATAGCTGACACCAGAGGAAGGAAGAATATCATGATGGAAGAGTGTGGCAGAGTAAAACAGCTCAGGATATGAAACCAGGAAGCAGAGAAAGAGGTAGCTCTACTTTCCGGGGACAAATATATATACCTCAAAGGCATACCCCCAATGACCTACCTCCTCCAGCCATGGCCTACCTGCTTACAGTTACTACCCAGTTAATTCATATCTGGTGTGGTTTTCTGGGTGTTTTCATAAACCATTACAACCTCCAAGTGCTCAGTAACCAAAGTGGTTAGTGTTTATTGTAGTTCTATTATTGCCAAAAAATTCTTTTGAACAGTGCTGCTCTAGCAGTGCCTTCTCCCTGGTTTATCTTTTAAACATCAGTGTTTTTCACTTTTTTCTCTTCTGCTCTCAGAACTTCTGTAATTAATTATCTGTAAGAACAACTTCCAGATTTATCAGTAGCTCAGATCCCTTCTCTTGAGATTTAGACCCTTATAGACTGTAACTGTCTTTTCTTAGATATAGACAGTAATCTTGGTATGTCCCAAAGCGAACTCCTGACCCCGCTCAGTTTGGGGATAGAGTTGAGTTCTGCCGGCCAGAGCCTTTATTGAGAGATTGGAAGCAGTTTTCTAGAAGCAGACTTTTCAGGAAGCATATTTCCAATAGTAAACTCTGCTTATGTCAGTTCTTTAAAAGGGATTCAGAGCCAGGCGCAGTGATGCACGCCTGTAATCCCAGTGGTTTGGGAGACCAAGGCAGGAGGATCATGAGTTCAATCGAGAGAGAAGCATCTCAGTGAGATCCTGACTCTAAATAAAATACAAAATAGTGCTGGGGATGTGGCTCAGTGGTCGAGTGCCCCTGAGTTCAATCCCTGGTACCCGCCTTCCCCCCACCAAAAAAAGGGATTCAGACATATGTTCAGGAAACAACAAAGAAAGATCACGCTAAGTATTTAATTAAATTTGATACAGCTGTATGCAACAACTGTATCAGTCATTTTCACAAGTCACTAAAATAGTTTAATAGCATTAGAATAGGCAAATCAAAGTAATAAACTGGGAATAAATGGGAAATAAGAACTATTAAATGATAACTAATGTGAAAAATAGAATGGCATTTGACAAAAACTAAATACAGTATTATGATTAGTGATTAAAAGCTTGTTCTTGAAGTGCTTCTGAAATTGTTATTGTTATTTGTAATGAGGATTAGAGTTATAAAACACTTTCATATATTTTATTTCATTTGATCTTAATTATCTAATAAGGAAAATAAATCCAAGTACTAGTGCTATTCCTACTTAATATGTTAACTGTTGTTAGTGAACAAAGTTACTTGTACTGCATGGCCTGAGAAGAAGTGTACATAGACTTGACCTTGTCAGTTGTCTGCATTTCCTGTACCTGCCTTAGGTGAGAAACATGGTTATATTCTTGATCATTGGTTGTTTGGTATCACAGAACTTCCTCACAGAAGACATAAGAGCTATACTGTTATCACTGGAGTGATGTATCATTGCTGCCAGAGCTGTTCTAAAAGGGAAAAATCGGGCTGGGGATATAGCTCAGTTGGTAGAGTGCTTGCCTCGCAAGCACAAGGCCCAGGGTTCAAATCCCAAGCACCGCAAAAATAAATAAATAAATAAATAAAAGGGAAAAATCTGTCAGACTGTAACTGAGGAATTAATGATTTAGTGTAAAGGGAAAAAGTAAGCAGTTTTTAAAGGAGTTAGTTATTGAACATTTACACACACCTGAAATCTTCATTAAGCACTTCCTCCTTATCTCTGTGCCAAGCCTCATTTCTGTAGCTGGTGATATAAGAAGTAGGAAGCCTTTCTACTCTAAGGAGCTTCCAATAGTTTAGTCTGCAAGAGAAAGAAATCATCTTAAAATATTGTAGTATTCGCATTGTTCTGAAAGCTCCAGGGGATGGGAGAGGGTGCAGTTGAGGGATTTATCCAAGTTTACATAATACACAGCAGTGGGGACTTACATACTACTCTGACTCAGAATCTGATGGCAGCGGGGACTTAAATTTTGATGCAGTCTGGTGTTCCTTCTCACCCTGCTGACTTTTTTTTTATTATTATCTTTGTGGATTCACAATGTTATGAATAAAGGACAGTATTTATTCAATGACAGACTATAAAATCATACTTTTTGCCTAAATATTCTGGAGCAAGGATTGTCAAATTGTGGCTCTTGGGCCTCCTTGAAAATGGTTGCAATTAGATGATAGGGAACAGTAACTTTGAGTTCCACATCAATTAAATGTTGTTCTGAATAAAAAAGAATTTTGTTCTTCTCATTATTGGATCTATAGTACCAACTTTATTCCATAATTATTATAGTTTTAATTTCATCAGTAATATCCTTTCTTTTACCTCCTGGTCCACAAAGCCTAAATATTTACTCTCTGACCTTTTAGAAAAAAACTTTGCCAACCCCTATTCTAGAATGTTAAACTAGTGACCTTACTTGTTAGGTCCCTACATTTGACCAGTCCTTGGAGAAGGCAATTAGAATGAATCGTGAACCTTAGATATAGTTCAGTTTATTGGTAAGTGATCACAGCTGAAGGTAGCGTTGGTGAGTATCATAGTGGTGGTCTTGTTGATTCTCCTCAAAGAGTGGAGAAAAGCAAGGGATGGTGTTTTGCTGTACGTAAGCAACACTCATAATTGTGGAGCTGGTACCATAGAGTCTGGTCTTTCCACTTCAGAGAAGGTAATTGCTCATGAATGTGCCCTGGATTGTGCCAGTATATATGTAATAAAGGTATCTTTGTGTGTCACAGGGAAAAATAGAATTATGAAAGGCAAACTACCAGGTGAAAAAATGTCAAGCCCTGGCTCTCATTGCCAGCTTGCCTATGCGTTTTAGCTAAAATCAGTTGTCAGTGAGAAGGAGCTGCTGTATGATACGCAGCACAGCCTTGGTATTCATAAATCTTTGAGTAAGTAGAACAATTCAAATGAAGTTAAGAGTAAATTTAGCCAGGTGCATTGGTGCACACTTGTAATCCCAGCAGCTCAGGAAGCTGAGGCAGGAGGATTGCAAGTCCAAAGTCAGCCTCAGCAAAAGCAAGGAGCTTAGCAACTTAGACTGTCTCTAAATAAAATATAAAATAGGGCTGGGGATGTGGCTCAGTGGTTGAGTGCCCCTGAGTTCAATCCCGGGTACCACCCCCACCCCCCAAAAAAAGTAAATTAGTGTTGAAACCGTTGAATTTCTTGATTGGAATTTTACCATGTATTTTGTTTGAAAAAAGATATTTGTTAAAACCCCATTAATGTTTCTTTGCCTTTTAAAGTTAGCATTATCCATTTTGTCATCTGTTCTTTAATCTCCATTGCTTAAAATCACAACTCAAAAATGTTCTGAAATCCTGTTCAACTGTGATCAAGTATCACATCTCTTGTATTTTTTTTTTCAGTTGTAGATGGACACAGTACCTTTATTTTTTTTATTTTTAATGCGGTGCTGATGATGGAACCCAGTCCCTCACACGTTCTAGGCAAGCGCTTCACCACTAAGCCACAACCCCAGCCTGTGTCTTCAGCCTCAGTAGTCCTGAGTAGTATGGCTCCTGTGATCTTTTTATTTTTGTTGTTTTTAATACTCTATAGTTATTACTTGATTCTAAGTTCTTGAATGACAGCTTGTCTTATTAATAAAATAAAATTCGCATTAGATAAAGTTAGACAAATTTAAAACCATATTTTAAGAACATGAGAATAGTTATTTTTAAAAACAGTTCAATGGATATTCTAGTGAGTACTAATGTGCTACAGCATGTTTTTAAATAATGTACAGATCCTTTATCTAACTTTCTCAAATACTTGCTTATCTTTTTGAAATTCAAGTCAGTCTTAAGGTCTCAAATGTGTTAACATTTATATTGAATTGACATTATTTTATTCTAGTATACAATATTTTATAGAACAGAGCACATTAGTTCCACCCCAGATTTCTTTTTCCCTCCCCTCTAATGTAACTTGTGATTCCCAGGACATTACTACATATACAGGAAAATTTTGAACAACAACAACAAAAAAAATCTTTTAAATGAAAAAAATTAGTCCTGTTGTCTAGTGATATGACTATCTTAAAAGAGTAAAAGTTAGAATTATATTTTATAACATTAAATAGACTTCTTCTTTTTAGCAACACCCAAAGTTTGTTAGGAATTTCTTTATAAAGAATAATAATAATGATCACAGTAGGCCCTAATATTTAATGCGTGCTTACTGTTCCAAGCACCATTCTGAACTCTTCTCTTGTGTTCTTATTTACTTTTAAGGATTATATTAAATCATAGGATTCAGCATGTTAAAAAAGTAAATCTAAATAAGAACATAAGAAATAGATTATAGAATGATTTTGGAAGATAGTTTGGTAATACAGATCTTCACCAAACCCATTAATTCAATGCTTGGTAATTTATTTGAAAGAAAGAAATACAAGTCAGGTATGGTAGTGCATGTCTGTAATCCTAGCCATGTGGTAGGCTAAGGCAGGAGAATTGGTTGAGTTCAGAAGTTCAGAGCTAACCCTCATAACAGTGATACTTTCTCTCAACAAAGGAAGGAAAGGAAAGAAGGAAGAAAGGATCCAGAAGTTGAGAAGTTGAGGCATGAAAATGTTCACTAAACCATTATATAGTAACACTATTTATTATAGTGAAAAATTGAAAAAACAAATATTCAACAATATAATAAGTGAATTCTATATAAGCCTGAAGGCATATATTATAGCTATAAAATGAAAAATATGAAGACTATAACAAAACAAAAATATATTAAACTTATAAAATTTATGATTATAGAAATATTGAAGAAGTTTGAAATAAGTATTTTTTAGTGATAACATAGGTAAGTTTTTTTGTTAATATCTTTAATAATGTAATATTTTAAAAATAGTAATAGAAGCCAAAGATGTGTGACTGTGTGTGAAGATGATCTGTTCTATTTGGTAGTTTTTGTATCTGTATAGTGAAGTTTGGAAGAGGAAGAAAACTAAGTTCAGTAAAAGTAGACCTAACAAAGAAACTTCAAGAATTTATTCTGATTAGGTATTTTCTTTGTTATAAAACACGTTGGCAGGTAGCTTTTGAACATTCTTAACATTGCCCCAGGTAACTTTTGAACATTCTTAACATTGCCCCCAAAATGCTTACCCTTTTTATAGTGCTTTGGCCAGAGAACTCCATTTCAGGGCCAGAATTCCAAGAACCAGGGTGACAAGCAGAGTCTACTTCAGTTTGGAATGTTCACAAATTGTACCTCTCTCTTAATGTGGCTTTGAACATCAGAAACTCTAAAAAAGTTTAATTTTTTTTTTTTTTTTTTTTTGTGGTGCTGAGGATTGAACCCAAGGCCTTGTGCATGCAAGGCAAGCACTCTACCAACTGAGCTACATCCCCAACCCTAAAGAAGTTTATTTTTAGTAAGATCTTATCATTGCTCTTACCAAATTCAATAAGTTCTAATAGTGTAGGTATAGTGAAATGTGATTATTTGATATAGTAAGATATTTTATTTAGTAATAATCAAAACTAAGAACATACTTGTGCTTTTTTTCTAAGTTCTGTTCCAGGTCTTTGTCTTAGGAAATTACATTGTATTATTATTTATATATTGCATATTTATGTTATTGTGTATTATTTACATAATCTATTATACACATACGCATATATATGAGATTCAGCTAAATAGTAATGAAGTCACTAAAGAGCAATCAGTAATTCAAGATTGCCTTTAATGTTTCCATAGAAATAAGTTTTCTATCAAAATATTTTTGTACCTTTATTGCACCCCACCGTACATTACCCTGTTATACAGTTTATCTTTTTTCTTTTATGGGTGCTTCCGAATGAATCCAGGGCCTCATGCATTTTAAGCACAGGTCCTATCACTGCCCTGCACTTCCATTACCCATTTTATCTTTTTAGGTGTATATCCTGTCTCCTAAATTAGATAGGAAGTTTCTGCAGTAAAGTGGTCGGCACTGCCTCAGAATGAACTCCAAGAGACACGCAGCACCATGTTCACTGCCTGCCACCACTTCATTAGTCATTGTGATCACTGCTACTGACCTGTGTGCTTGTCCTCTACCCTCTCCTTAGTCTCATTCATTTATTTTTCATCACAATTTATTATTCATTTTTTGCATTGAGTACTGTGTACAAGTACTTCACTGGAAATATAGTGTACCTAAAATAAGTTGAAAGCCACTGGAGGAAACAGAACACTAGTAAATGTTATGGTGAAAGCGATGTATGTGGAAGTTTAATCTGACAATGCAATGTTGTTTCACTTATGTAAGCAACACCTAAACCCTTAGGTTTAAGAATGTGACTCACTCTTTGCCTAATCATTTCTCTGGTTTAACATGTTTTCCCTTACCCTTATGTAGAGCATTCTTTGCCAGGAGGTCACAAAACAAGATGAATTTGTTTTGAGGTACATAAATGGTTTGTAAATATGTATATGTAAACCTGATACTTATTTTTATATTAACTAAAATTATTATCTACCATATGCCAGGCGCTTGATCTTATACGAAGACCAAACCAAATGTTGTGATTACAATTCTCTTGCATCTTCTACCAAGAGAGGCCATTTACTAAGGAAAGTTGGAGTCTGGAAGACTTAATTCATCTTTTATTGACACATGATTGTTTGGAATATTACTTTTAACTGTAAATATTTTCCTTTTTAAAAAAATTTTTGTAATTCTGAATGTAAAACAAAGCAGTCTTGGCATTTCCTTAGCCTTTCTTTCTGGTAATTCATGTTTTGTTTTTCCTGTGTTAGTCACCCTTACTTCAACCCCAATCCGAGGAGCAGGAGATGGAATGGAAACGGAAGAGCCACCTAAATCTATTGAAGTCACCTCTGGAGTCCAATCCATAAAGCATCATATCCTTCAGAGTCCACGGAAGAAAGCAGTTCCCTCAGAGAGCCCAGGAGTTCTTCAGCTGGGAAAGATTCTCTCTGAAAAAGCAGTAGAAGTCGAAGCTATAAGAATACTTGTTCCCAAAGCTGCTATAACTCATGATATCCCCAACAGAAGTGGAAAGCTTAAGTCTCTAGGATATCATAGAGGAGAATTTCATGGTCAGCCAGAAGGAGTTATAGAACCTAGAAAGGAACTCTCAGAGGTAAAGACTATATTGGAAAAGCTCAAGAACTCTGAACGGAGGTTACTACAAGACAAAGAAGGTCTTTCAAACCAGCTCCGAGTACAGACGGAGGTAAGAATGGCCTTAATAGCTTAAATGGCAGCTACTCTTTACACCTGAACCTTCTAAGCGTAGGCAGAAAGGTCTGTTTCTTCATGGATATGTCATTTATCAAAGGTGGTCATTTCTTTAAAATTTTTCCCCTTAAATTTCTCATTCTCTCTGAGGGCACCTAGAGAGAGTTAATTGATCAGTAAGCGTGATCAAGGATGGAGGTGAGAGGTGCTTTGGAGAAGACTACCTATAAATTGTCAAAGTAGGTTACAGTTATAAAGTGCCAAACCAAAGGGTGATCAAGTCAAGCTTTTAAGTTGACGACTTAGCAGTCCTTGTTTTAAGGATCCATAAATCCCAAGTTGTTCTGCCTGTGTACACATGATACATAGGCAAATGGTGCTATAAGTTGTGTCTTCATCATGATAAAAACAATCTATAGTGCTTGATTGTGTTGCTGTAATCTTTACATTTTAGTAAAATTGCCTTAACCCTCCCTTGTTTCTCTATTGGACTGTATCTTTTTGCTAGTTACTAGTCTTGTGACACCATAGCGGTTCTTGTCCAATGTATTTAACAATATGTATGTATGTATACATACACACATATATATATACACACACATATATTTATGTAAATTTTTGGGGAGGAGGAACTGGGGTCTAAACCCAGGGCCTTTTGTTCTGTCAGCTTATGAGTCACATCCCCAGGCCTTTTTATTTTTTATCTTGAGACAGGGTCTCATTAAGTTGCTTAGGGCCTTGATGAGTTGCTGAGGCTGATCTGGAACTTTCAGTCCTCCTGAGTCACTGGGATTACAGGAATGCACCACCACGCCTAGTAACAATATATTTTAAATATAACTTTAACCAATTTCTAAGTATAAAAGTAGTACATACTTATTAGATCTTAGTGTTAAGATTTCTAAGTTTGTCACACTACTTCATATATTATTGAATATGCAGCTCTTCTCTGGATGGTCCTATAGTCTCCTGAAGTGGAAAAATGATATAAGGAACCTCTCTCATTCAGAAATCACTCCTACAGTGTTTAAGACCAAAAGAAAACTGTGAACTCAGACATCTGTAAATAGTAAACATTTTTTTACAATACAGAAAAACACAATGAACATGGTACCATCCATAACTACTATCCAGGTATAACTTCAAAACTATACATGTTGAATTTATTTTGTCTTATAACCCACATTTTTTTCAGTCATTATTTTCCTTGTAATAATGTTCTAATTATTAATAGTAATAGTGTTCTTCAGTGGCTGTACCATGCACCAATACAAGTTTGACATTTGTTTTAATTTTTTGCTCTTTTCAATAAAAGTATAAAAAATGTACTTATAGATACCCTATACTACTGCCTTTTCTTAAATTCCTAAAAGTCTTAGGACACAAAGAAATTAACTTGTAGATATTGAAATAAAAACCACATAAAACATTCTCTCATACTTTGGGGCAAAATGTATTGATTTAGTTTTCTGATTGCATTTCCTTTCTGTTGACTGGAAGCAGTTTATTTTCATGCTAAGGAGTTGTATTTATTATAGAGGTTCAGTTTATAACCACATTATCTACAGGTAAAGATAGAGATAATGTTTGTATACATTATGCATCTTAATTATTTAATATCATTTTTTGATATACACTTATTAAATAAGCGATCCACATTACACAGAAACACAGGTTGTTTTTGCTACATTAAAGTCAGTGCATTACTTTGAGCTTGTTGTATCGATTATGTTCTTTTCTTCTAGGTAAATCGTGAGTTAAAAAAGTTGCTGGTGGCTTCTGTGGGGGATGATCTTCAGTATCACTTTGAACGTCTAGCCCGTGAGAAGAATCAGCTTATTTTAGAAAATGAAGCCCTAAGTCGAAACACAGCTCAACTCTCGGAACAGTTAGAACGTATGTCCATACAGTGTGATGTGTGGCGTAGTAAATTCCTCGCAAGCAGGTATTTTCTATTCTACATAGTGTTTCATTTACTAGTTTTTGTTCTGTCAGGTTTTTGAACAATAGCATAAGAAAGTAGATTGTAGTACAAAAATTTCTACTGAGGTTGTCAGAGTACTTCATACATCATTTAATATGTGGTTCTCACACAGTCTCCCTGAATGGGAAAATAATAGAAGCATCCTCTCTTAGTCTAGAAATCACTCCTCCCATTACTGTTTAAGACCAAAACAAACCTGTAAACTCAGATATCTGGTAAATATTAAAATCACAAAAGGCAAAACTACATTATTTTTCCTCTACCTTCTATCTGGAGAACTCTAATATTGTTCCCACTGCCTAACAGGACACTGTCCATGTCCTGTTCTCAGAGTTCTTTCTTTTGTCTACAAAGAGATCTTCCTAACCTTTTTCTCTATATACATTAAAAAATTACAACATTTTTATGGCATACCTCATGAGGCTACTCTCTAGCAGATAGTAAACCAGGGCCCTAGTCCAGGCATCTGACCGCACTGGTTGGGAACTGTGGGATATATATTATGACTCTGTTTATCCCTGTTGACTTTGAGTTTCTGGGAATAAGATCTGATGTTATTCATCTCTATATTTCTAGTGTTTAGAAAAGGACTTCATGTGTTTAACAATTACTGACTTAATTGTGGAAATTTTTCACAAAACACCAAAGTTTTCCAGGTTATACTTTTAAGAATCACATGTTTCTTCATGTACTAACATTTGTGATACACTCTAGTAGTTGATTATTCTCTTGAAGTCCTTCACTTATTTGTTTCCAATTATGCTAGTATAGTATGCTATTTGAAGAAATTAACTTTCTATTTATTGATTTCAAATGAAAGAGTTCTTATTAAACAGCTTAAGAGGCAAATCATGCATATGTTATACAGGTTATTATAATATGTAACTTCTACCTTAGAAGATGGAAAGATCTCCCATGTTCTTGGATAGGCAGAATTAATATTGTCAAAATGGCCATACTATCAAAAGTGCTATACAGATTCAATGCAATTCCAATTAAAATCCCAATGACAACGTACCTTACAGAAATAGAGCAAGCAATCATGAAATTCATGTGGAAGAATAAGAAACCCAGAATAGCTAAAGCAATCCTTAGCAGGAAGAATGAAACGGGGTATCGCAATACCAGAACTTCAACTATACTACAAAGCAATAGTAACAAAAACAGCATGGTATTGGCACCAAAATAGGTAGATCAATGGTACAGAATAGAGGACACAGACACAAACCCAAATAAATACAATTTTCTAATACTAGACAAAGGTGCCAAAAATATGCAATGGAGAAAAGACAGCCTCTTCAACAAATGGTGCTGGGAAAACTGGAAATCCATATGCAACAGAATGAAAGTAAACCCCTATCTCTCACCCTGCACAAAAATCAACTCACAATGGATCAAGGACCTTGAAATCAGACCAGAGACCCTGCATCTTATAGAGAAAAAGTAGATCCAAACCTTCAACTTGTTGGCTTAGGATCAGACTTCCTTAACAGGACTCCCATAGCACAAGAAATAAAAGCAAGAATCAATAACTGGGATAGATTCAAACTAAATAGTTTTCTCTCGGCAAAGGAAACTATCAGCAATGTGAAGAGAGAGCCTACAGAGTGGGAGAATATCTTTGCCACTCATACTTCAGATAGAGCACTAATTTCCAGAATATATAAAGAACTCAAAAAACTCTACACCAAGAATAAAAATAACCCAATCAACAAATGGGCTAAGGATATAACAGACGCTTCACAGAAGATCTGCAAGCAATCAACAAACATATGAAAAATGTTCACCATCTTTAGTAATAAGAGAAATGCAAATCAAAACTACACTAAGATTCCATCTCATCCCAATTAGAATGGCGATTATCAAGAATACAAGCAACAATAGGTGTTGAAGAGGATGTGGGGAAAAAGGTACACTCATACATTGCTGGTGGGGCTGCAAATTAGTGTAGCCACTCTGGAAAGCAGTGTAGAGATTCCTTAGAAAACTTGGAATGGACCTACCATTAGACCCAGCTATCCCACTCCTCGGCCTATACCCAAAGGACTTAAAATCAGCATATTACAGAGATACAGCCACTTCAATGTTCATAGCTGCTCAATTCACAATAGCCAGACTGTGGAACCAACCTAGATGCCCTTCAGTTGATGAATGGATAAAGAAACTGTGGTATATATATTCAATGGAATATTACTAGCTATAAAGAATAATAAAACTATGGCATTTGCAGGCAAATGGTTGCAGTTGGAGAATATCATGCTAAGTGAGATAAGCCAATCTCAAAAATCCAAAAGACGAATGATCTCGCTGATAAGCGGATGATGACACATAATGGGGAGTTGGAGGGGGGCAAGAATGGAAGAAGGAGGGACTGTATAGAGGAAAAAGAGAGGTGGGAGGGGTGGGGGGGAGGAAAAATAACGGAATGAATCAAACATCATTACCCTATGTAAATGTATGATTATGCAGATGGTATGCTGTTACTCCATGTAGAAACAGAAACAACATGTATCCTATTTGTTTACAATAAAAATTAAAAAAAATAATATGTAACTTTCTTAACATCCTGATCAACACCCATGGTAGCATTCTAAAGATAATAAAAATTACTGATATTTTAGTTGAATTGATCTTTTAATGTCAAAATTGTTTTCCTTTTAAGGAATTCAGTAATAAGTATGGTCTGAAACTTCAAATTTTAGTTTTAAGATTTTCAGCTCAGGGCTGTGGTTGTAGCTCAGTGGTAGAGTGCTTGCCTTGCATGCATGGGGCACTGGGTTCAATCCTCAGCACCACATAAATAAATAAAATACATTGTGCCTCATCTATAGCTAAAATAAAATTTTTTTAAAGATTTTTCAGCTCAAGCTATATTGTAAAATTTGCTTCAGTTTCATCAACAGAGTTGGTTAAGTAAAATGTAGTATGTACAATCGGTAGAAAACACGAAGTTGGTTCTTCAAAACTAGGAATGAGCTGGGCCTATATCTAGCCACTCAGGAAGCTAAGGTAAATTGAGGCCAGCCTGGACAATTTAGTAAAACTCAGTCTCAAAGTAAAATTTTTAAAAGGTTTAGGATTATAGCTCAGTGTTAGAGTCCTTGCCTTGCATGTGAAAAGCCCTTGGTTCAATCCCCAGTACTGCAAAAATAAACTAGGAATGAAATAGAGTTGCATGTGCTTATATGGAAAAAGCTCCAAAATTAGTAAGTGAAAAAAGCAAGGTATAGTAAACGTCGTATTAAATAATCGCTTTTTGTAAGCAATTTTTGGTAAAAACATTTAAGAAATTTTTATGAGTTATATATAAAAGAAGGACAGGCATGCTGGGCAGAAGGAAAGACTTAGTTTTTATTTTATGGAAGCCTTTCTATGTTTCTGTATTTTTCTAAGGGCAAATTGTAATTGAGTAGTAAAAAAAAAAAAAAAAAAAAGCTCATTTTTGTCTTCCCCTTTAAATTTTTCTATATTTAAACTCGTTTCATTTATTTTCCAAATATAATTAACCTTGAGTAAGATTGGGGTAAATTCAAAAGCCACTGTATAGAAAAATTAAATGTTTCCTTTGTCATTTTATAAATAAATATTTTAACTGAATCCCTTTAGTGAGCACTAAATTTATAAATATTTTTAAATGTTTTTTAGTGAAAATTTTTAAACAAGACAGTATGTTAAATCTTTTGTTATTTTTTGAAAATGCCAGTTACAAAGCACTATATTAATATTTCTTTACTGTCCTACTTTCAGAAAATTTGTATGTGAAATTTTAATCTGTTTCAGGGTAATGGCAGATGAACTAACCAGCTCCAGAGCAGTTTTACAGCGTCACAATCGAGATGCACAAAGTGCTATACAAGATCTCCTAAGTGAACGGGAGCAGTTTTGTCAAGAAATGGTAGCTACCAAAAGGTACGGCACTTGTTTACATATTGAACTCTTATAGTTTTTCCTGCTATTTTTGCTACTGCAATAATGTTTTTTAGTTGTCTACATTTGATAACTTATAAAACAGATGTCTTGGGAGGGAGGAGGCCTAAAATATAGATATGCCTTTTCACCTGTTCTCGATTAGGGAGAATATTATTTATACCAGTAATTTAATAGAAAAAAATCATTGAAATTTAAAACTGATTTGGATGATGGTTTTGTGGTTTACTATAACTTTTGGTAGAAGCCAAGGAGTATACCTGTCTTTCCTATGGAAGGTAATCTTTTCGAAGACTTTCTACAGGATTAGAGTTCGTTTTTAAATAGGTATACTCCAGAACTACTAAAAACCATCTTTAAAAAAAAAAAAAAAAAAAAGTCTTCCTTAAAAAATAAGCTCCTTGCACTGTATATAATTGAATTATTACCAGTAGAATCAGTAAGGGTCAAAGAGTAAATTGTATGGATGATCAAAAGAACAAAGCACAGTACATCAAAGTATCACAATTTGTGAGAGGCAGCTAATGCGGTGTTTAGAGGGAAATGCACAGCCTTAAATGCTATTTTGGAAAAGAAGAAAGGTCTCACCAGTTATTGAAGCTCCCTCAAAAAATTAAACCCAAAGTAAGCAGAAGGAAGAAAATAATAAGGATGAAAGCTAAAGTAATTAAAAAGAGAACCAAATGCTAGTTCTTTGAAAAGATAAATTTAAGAAACCTCTAACCAGTCTAATTAGGGTAAAGAGAGGAGATTCATATTAAGTGTTAGGAATGAGGGGAGTATGCACTGCAGGTTATATAGACATGAAAAAAATCATAAAAGGCTATTACTCACAACTCTATGCTAGTAAATTCAATTATGTAGATGAAATAGACATACTAACAAAGGTTATTCTAGAATAAATATTTATTGATCCCCAGAACTACAAAGAAAAATAAGAAAGTAAAAAAAATATGAATTACCTGAATAGTCCTAATATATTAGATATGAATTTGTAGTTAAAACCCTCTAGTAAGGGCAATTCTGAGTCTAATTGGATTCACTGAATACTAGTAAACATCTAGGAAAGAAGGAAATATACACAGATTCTTCTAGAGTGTACAGGAGAAAGAAACAATTTCCAACTCATGAGACTACCATTATCTTAATACCAAAACCAAAGACATAACAAGAAAACTATAGACCAGTATCTCTAATGAACATTGATGTAAAAATCCTTAACAGAGTTCTAGTGAATCAAATGCAACAATATAGAAAAAGATTTGTATGTTATGACAACATAAGGTTGAGCTCAGGTATTATAGGTTGGTTTAGCATTCAAAATCAAAAAAGAAAACCCATAGATGCACATATCAGTAGCTCCTATACTAAAATATAATAACTAAAAAAAGTACTATTCGTTGAATGATTTTCAGGTTGACTGGTGCTTTCTGTAGTTAACTTATTTGACCAGACAGCCTGCCTGGTTTATTGAATTTGGAGAGAGAAAGATACAGGAGAAAGAATATATGATTTCAGAAATGTATTTCTCATTTATTTATTATTATGGATGTTTATATTTTGTCTTCTCACTAATGTTCAGAGTTCATGTGTATCTTATGCAGATTTTGGAGGAGCTTTTGGTCTCCTTACAGTGGGGAAGAGAGCAGACTTACTCCCCCAGTGCACAACCCCAAAGCACAGCAGAACTTGCATTAACAAATCACAAGCTGGCAAAAGCATTAAATTCTCATCTTCTGGGGAATGTTGGCATTAGCAGTCAACAAAAGATACCATCAGCAGTTGAATTCTGCAGCTCCCCAGCTGAAAAAATGGCTGAAAAGGTAAAATAGTTTTCATGATCTGTGGAACTTCTATTATGATCTCTCGAATTTTACTGTACCCTTACTGAAAAGCATCATGTTATAATGTTGGCATTGGGAGTTGGGAAGTATGGAATCTAAACCTGATTTTCATGCTAATAAGCTTCTTGTGATCATTGAGACAATTGTTTTCTCCTCTGAGCTTTAATTTTCTCTACCATAACTGCTCTATTTTGAGGAGAAAAAAAATTTGTTTTGAAAGAGATTCAGTTTTTTTTAGCAAACAACACATTGAAAATCCTTTTCTTTATACTCATTTTGATATAAAAACCGCTGTAAAATTTATAATTTAGTAATCATTAGTAAATTAAATGGTTTACTTCTGATCTAAGAAATTATGTAATTCCCACATAAAAGTGGGGAATGTGCTCAATAATACAGAATCAAATAATGTAGACCAAGTACCTCCAGTTTTGGATGAATTCAGGGCTCATGCAGGTGACCTATCCAATATGTGCTCTCACAGTTCTTTGATGACAGCCAAGTTTACCTTACAACTTTAGTACCCAACTCCCATCTTGGACCTTGTTATTCAGTAGACCTCTTTCATCATTAAAATCTTCAGCATCTTTCTCTCTGATCTGTGACTCCAACTTTTCTAACTGATTCTTTCATTTTTACTGCCTTTTTCTTGATCACATCATTATTATTCTTCCCTCGATCCCTGCATTTTTTTCCATCTCATCAGCTCACAGTCCCAGCTTCTCTTTCTTCCCTGTCTTTCTTGCCTAGGCTTCATTTTAAGTACCTTGTTCCCTTGTCCTTCCCAGGTACTCAGAACCCAGGCCTGTGTCAGTTCAGCTGGTCAAGAGCTTTGTTTCAATACCCATCAGACTACTACCCCACATTCAGCAGATGACTTTGGTTCCTGATTCACAGAAGAAAGAGAGGGTACAGGCAGAAAACTGCCCCAAAGTCCCAGTTGATGTCTGGAAGCCTTTCATGTATGATGACCAGCATCATATTCATTTCTCTCCCAGGAAAAGGTGTTCCTCCTTGGCCCCAAGCATAGCCTCTCTCTAGGCACACCATATCCGTGAACAGTTATCCCTTCTCTTTCTGTTAACTCTTTCCTTTTGGGTTAAGAACATGCCCGTGTGTCATTCATTTAAAAAACAAGTCTCCTCTCTCATTAGTTCTCATTAGGGTATGGCCTCATCACCTTCCCTTCACAACCCAGAGTCTTGGACAAAACCATGCTTGTTTGTCATTGCATGCCACCCACTTCCAAGTATAGAAGACTCCCAGCCTCACTGTTCTTAAAAGTACTCTAATAAAAAGGTCATGAATGTTTATTTCATGGTCATATTTTACTGAATCAAGCATTTTTTCCTCATACTCCCTGACTTCTGTAACATTACTCTATCTGACCTCTTCTTTGGAGACATTTTTTCTCCTTTAAATGTTGATGTTCCATAGGAATCTCTTCCCTACTCTTCAGACGTCTTGGTTTCCAAAGCACCACGTTCTCCAGCTCCTCACTGCTTCTGTAACCACTCTTTCTCAGTATTCAAGCAGGAGGGCCGGACCCTCTTCCTCTGGCCATGCTTGAGGCTTTCCTCACTTAACATACTTTCTGTATTCTCACAGGACTGTCATGTTCCTTTAGATGTATGCTTGTGTTTCTCTACCAGAAGCATTTTTTTGTTAGTTCAAGAGATTTGTATACACCTGCACATTTCTGCTTATTCTACAGAAAGGTAAAAATGGAACAACCTTTTTCCTTCTAGTTTTTGCATTTGTACACCCCCTAAAAAGGAGAAAAATCACCTTCTTTCCTATACTCCATCTTTGTGAACTATTCCTATTGTATATAATGTTTTCAGGATTTTTTAAATAATGAATATAAAGGCAATAGCAGTTTACAACATATAGCAGTTTCTCGATAAATGGTAGCCATCATTTTTATTTTTTTTTCCTTCATGCCCCAATCCTGTTAATTTTACAGATCTTATCAGTTCCTTCTGATTTACACTCGCTTCTAAGTTCCAGCTCCTGACCTACACAGCCTAGACTGTGGCAGTATCCCAGCCTCGTTTTTTACCTGCCTCCAGGCCATCCTGAGCTTGGTTTCCAGAAAGTTATTTTTTAAATGCCAATACAATAATCACATAGCTCCCAGTCTCCCTCGTTATTGAATCTAAATTTTTTCATATAGTAAAGAATTTTTGGAATCTTTTTTCCATCCCTCCTTCTCGATTGCCCCTACCACGCTGAAGTTCACATCTAGCAGTGTTGACCACTTCTCATTTCCTACACGTGCCCTGTGTCTCTGTCTCCCTGGACTGCTTCCCAGCAGCTGTCCTGTCGCCCGCCTCTGCACCAACTGTGAGAGTCAGCCTTCCCTAGGTCTCACTGGCAAGTCTAGATGTGCCTTCTGCGGACTTCTGTTGCACTAGCTCTTCATTAGCTTAAGTTGTAGTTGTGTTTGATTCTCTGTCCTTCTCCCAAACCCTGAGCTGCTCGTTTCCTCAAGATGTGGCATAGTATGTGGTACAGAGAAGGGACTCAGCTGTTTACTGAATGAATCAGTGCCTAGAACAATACTCAGAAGTTTATTGAAACCTTGTTTCCCCTTTTCTACTATTCTCTTTGTTGGGAAATTATGTCAGTGCATACTTGGTTGCTGCCAGGAGCATTTGGAGTAGTTGACCATTCTGTCTTTTGTGAAATACTCTCTTCCCATGTTTTTTTCTGAATCCTACAACTTCCTGTGTTTTCTTTTATCTGACCATTCTATTTCAGAATGTTGGGAATTCTCAGGGTGTGGTGGAGAACTCCTTGTTTTTCTAGTCCTTTATCCCATTACATTTTCCCACTTAGCAAAACTGATAGCCCTTCTTCCTTAGGATTTCTTGAACCTTTCAGCCCCATTACCTCAAGTTGCCATTAGTTTTTAATCAGGTAATTGCAGTGATTTACCTTTCTTCTTCCCTTGTCTGCCCTAATTGCCCTTCTTTTCCCATCTTCCACACTGTGTATCACATGATCTCTGTGAAAGGGACGATGCTTAAAAATCCATCCTCATCTCTTTTAGACTACCGTCCAAAAGCAGTTCTATTCATACTGGTGTCTCAGTCTCCTGTTGAATTTCCTAAGCATTTTGTTTCTCTCTAAAGATCCATAATGTAACAACATACATAGGATATTTGGAAACCTTATTTTCCCCTCCAAATTTATAAGTAACTCTAAGTCCTTCTTCTTTGCTTGTTATCTTATATTTAACTGGGTTGAGTAAAATTGGAAAGATCTCAAAAACTAAATTGAAAAGGCAAAGCTTATTTGAAAAATACAAGTCCTAAATAGAATGGTGGCTCACATGCAATTCTGGGATATTCTTAAGGTAGCTGCAGTGTGGGTGTGGTGGTGACTTAGAAGGAAAAAACAGTCTTCTGGACAACATCAGGGCAGGGAAGTGGGTTTCTTCAGCCCTTCTTGAAAGCTTCTTTGAATAAGCTTTCTAGAGAGAAAGACCTTTCTCTGATTCCTTTCACAATTTCCTTATGATTGCAGTGCCTACCTCCTTTGAAACATAACTCATATTCATCATGTGATGATTACTGGGAGAATATGAACAAGAGGTAGGAGAGCTGTGAGCCAGACATGTTATCCTTATTCTTAGTTAGATTTTTTTCAATCCAGAAGTTCCTTGTTTTGAATATCAGTAAAGGTGACTAAATAGGAAAAGTCAGAGCAGAAGAATAGGGAGAATGACAGTGTTATGGAACCTAAGAAATGAGAACATGATTGTTAACACGAACTATTGCATATAAATTGGAAAAAGAAATGAAAGCTATTTATTTTACAATTAAAAACTAATCAGACTGCAAAATAGCATTCAATAAAAAAATAAAGATCAGAATCCTGATTCTAAGTAGTTGAATGAAAGATTTAAGAAGATTCAGTGAACACAGATAAAAATTGTCTTCACTTAAAGTAGAATTGATACAACCTCATTTTCTCTGGTTTTTATTCCTGTCAATATTCCTAAAAGAGCATTAATTTCATCATTCTTAAAAAAAACATGTAACCTAGAGTAATGTAATAATAACTAGGAATCACTGTTAAATGTATGATTTAGGGCGATGGTATTGTTCTCAAAATCATCCTTCAGATGTGATTTTTATGAGTTTCATAGTAATGAACTGAAGCTTCATAGGTAGTCATACATCAGTGAAATGAAAGGCTTTTATTAGTTCATACTGCATACTTCTAATATTACCTCTCATTTTCCTTAGGTTCTTCGCATTTTGGATCCAGTTACCTGTACAGAAAGCTCACCTGATAATCCATTTTCTGAGTCTTCACCAAACACATTACTTGCTACTAAGAAAAATATTGGACGATTTCATCCCTATACTAGATATGAAAATGTAACTTTTAATTGCTGTAATCACTGCCAGGGAGAACTTATTGTCCTTTAATATTCCATACGTTGAAGTCATGCTTATTTCCAAAGTCATTTTTATTTGGGAGTTGGGGTTCTTATAATGCAAACTAATGTCACTTCCTCTTTACATAATGTATATCTGCAAAGAGATTTTATGTTCCGGACTCCACATTATCCTTTCTAAATAAATATCTCAGGGTAAGAAAGCAAACCGTGTAGGTATATTTGAAGTAGTGGGTAATTTCCAGGCAAACACAGTGTTTATGCTAAAAGACTCAGATTTTTTACCTGTCTTTGAGGCCCCAAGTTATTATTTATCTTGTCTATTCTGTAAGAAAAGAATTTATTTTGGTGCACTACAGCAGCAAACTACATCCATGAGTCAAATGTCGCCATACACATTCATTTCATATTGCCTAAGCCGTTTTTGAACAAGAGTTGAGTAGATGCAGCAGGGCTTGTAGAGCCTCAAAGAATTGTTCTTTACAGAAAAAATTTCTGACCCTTACATAAAAATAATCCTGGGGAATAGGGAGAAAGAAAGTGTTTCATTCATTTTTATGGTAATTTTTGGGCTACAAAAGAGGCTTACAGAAACACTAAGGGTGATTGTGTGTGTATGTATGTGTGTGTGTGTTCATTTTACAGAATGGTGGGTTTCACTGTGGCATATTCATGCATGCATAAAAAAATATTTGATCTTCACTCCCCAATACATCCCTCACCCTTATCCCTTCCTCAACCCTACTAGTCTCCTAATTTCAGAGTCCCTTCTTTTCCATGTTTCTCTGTTTCCTAGTTTCCACATATGAGAGAAGACATACAATACTCTTCTCTCCACGCGACTTATTTTGCTTCAGATTATGGTTTCTAGTTCTGTCCATTTTTCCTGCATGAATGTCTCTTGCATGTATGTACTACATTTTCTTTACCCATTCTCTGTTGAGGTATGCCCAGGGTTATCGTAACTTGGCTATTTTGAATTTGTGCTGCAATAAACATAGTTATACATCTGTCTCTAAAATATGCTGATTTTAGTTCTTTTGGATAAATACCAAGGAGTGGTATAGCTGAATCATATGATCATATATTTAGGTTTTTGAGGAACCTAAATAATGATTTCCATAGTGGCTTTACTGATTAACCTTCCTACCAGTGATGTATAATAGTTCCCTTTCCATGCATCTGCACCAGCATTATTGTTATTTGGATTCTCCATGAATGACATTCTAAATGGAGAAAAATGGAATCTCATGTGGTTTTGATTTGCATTTCCCTGATGACCAAAGATGTTGAACATTTTTTCATATATTTTTGGCCATTTGTACTTCTTTTGAGAAGTATCTATTCAGTTCATATGTCCTTTTATTGGTTGGATTATTTGGTTTTTTGATGTTGAGTTTGGGTGGGTAGCCCTTAGTGCATTCTGGATATTTGCCCCTTTTGGAAGGGTAGCTAATGAATATTTTCTCTAATTCTGTCAGTTGTGTCCTCATCCTGTTAAAATTATTTGATTTGCTGTGAAGGAGGTTTTAAATTAGATGCCATCTCATTTATTCCTCTTATTTCACTTGCTATACTGATCTAATTCAGGAAGTTTTTGCCTGTGCCTATATGTTGGAGTTTCCCCTACGTTTTCTTCCAACAACTGGAAAGTTCTGATCTTACAGTTAGGTCTTTGATCCATTTTGAGTTGTACAGAATGAGAGGAATTGAGTTTCATACTTCTATATAGGAATATCCAGTGTTCCCAGAACCACTTGTTAAAGAGGCTGTCTTTTCTCCAGGATATGTTTTTTGGCCCCTTTGTCAAGAATCAGATGATTATATCTTTGTGGATTTGTCCCTGTCCTACAGTCTGTTCTATTGGTCCACATGTCAGTTTTTTACTAGTATAGTACTCTTTTAGTTATGACTTTGTAGTATAACTTGAAATTGCAATGCTCCATATTGGCTTTGGGTTTGCTACATATAGTCTTTATGATATTGAGGTAAGTTACTTCTATTCCTAGTTTTTTCTGGGTTTTTATTTTGAAAGGTTGTTGAATTTCATTGAAAGCTTTTTCTGCATGTTGAAGTGATCATGTGGTGTATTACATTTATTGATTTTTGTATATTGAACCATGCTTGCTTCCCTGGGATGCAGTGAACCTGATAATGGTATATGATCTTTTTAATGTATAGTTTAATTCAATTTGCTAATATTTTATTTAGGATTTTTGCATCTATGTTCTACAGTTTTCTTTCCTTGAAATATCATTATCCAGTTTTGGTATGAGGGTTAGTCAGGCTTTGTAGAATGAGTTTGAAAGCATGTCTTCCCTTTCAGTTTCATGGAATAATTTGAGGAGTATTGACATTTGAAGACCTGGTAAAATTCATCTATGAATCCATCAGGTCCTGGTCTTGTCTTTGGTGGGAGGCATTTTACTGCTTCAATCTCATTGCTTGTAATTAGTCTGTTTAGGTTTCTGTCCTCCCTTGGTTCAGTTTTCTTAGGTCACATGGGTATTGAAATTTGTCCATTTCTTCTAGACATTTTTATTTATTGGAATATAAGTGTTGAAAATATACCTAATGACCCTGTCTGGATTTCAGTTGCATTTGTTGTAATATCCCCATTTTTGTTGTCAATTTTATTAATCTGGGTCTTCTCTATTTTGATTTGCTTAGCTAAGAATTTATCTATTTTGTTTATTTGAAAAACCAGCTCTTTGTTTCATTGGCCCTGTGTATTATTTTAGTTTCTATGAATTTTAGCTCTAATCTTAATTTTAACTAGTGTTAGATGTGCTTTGTTCTTGTTTGTTTGAAACCATAAAGTGCATCATTAGCTTGTTTATTTGAGATCCATTAGGTTTTTGGGGTTTTTTTTTTTGTTTTGTTTTTTAATGTAGGCATTCATAGCTATAAACTTCCCTTAATACTTTTGCATCCCAGAGATTCTGGTATGTTGTGTTTCCATCTTGGTTGGATTCTATGTACTTTTTAATTTTCCCCTTAGTTTCTTCAGTGACCCCCCTCATCATTCAAAAGTACATTTCTTAATCTCTATGTATTGGTGTAGTTTCTGTGGTTTTCCTTGTAATTTCATTCCATTATGATCTGAAAAAAATGCAAAAGATTATTTGTTTGTTTTGTTTCTGGTGTTTTTTGTTTGTATTTGCTGAGATTTGCTTTATGGCCTAAGCTATGATCAGTTTCTGTTTGAAAATCTAAATTCCTCCTATACCTCTACATCCATGTCCTTCCTTCCCAAGATCATGGAAATTTTCTGCCATTATCTTACTGAGTCGGTTTTCCATACTGTTAGTCTCTATCTTCTCTCCTTCCTCAGAGCCAGCAGTTTTTAAGTTTGTTCTTTTAATGTTGTCCCTGAGCTCTTGAGTATTCTGTTTGTAGTTTATTTGTCTTTATTACTGTATGTTCCATTTCCTGCCTCTTATCCTCCAACCCTAGTATTATCTAGTCTGCCTGTAAGACTTAACTGACTTTTTTATTTGATTAACGGAGTTTTTCATTTCCAAGATTTCTGTCTGGTTTTTTTTTGTTTTTGTTTTTGTTTTGTTTTTTTTTCAGAATCTCTACCTCTTTATTGAAATGTTCTTTCATATCCTGCCTTTACTCCTGTAGTTCATTCTTTAGATTTTCTTTTAATTCATTGATCATCTTACTAATCAACTGAATTCCTTGGTATTCTCTACCCTTCATTATCTCTGAATTTAGTTGTTAGGGAGTTTTGAACTTTTAGAGACATCTTATTGCCTTGTTTTTTCATGTTATCTTTTATGTGTGTTCCTATGTTGAATGTGCTCTTCTGTAGGGGTGGCTGTCCTTACCATTGTTATATGAGGGTTTTTAATGAGCTGCTTTCTCTCTATTTTGTGCTTCAAGGCAGGGCTTACCTCAGCCTTAAAACACCCACTCAGTGTGGTCCAACTGCTGTTTGATTCCCAGCTCCACTTTTGAGAGAGGAGAATAGCCTTCAGTAACAACTGTACCTTGACAACATATATCTACATACAGTAAAAACTAAATGCAATATATTAGGAAAATAAAAAATATTTAGAGCCAAATTAACAAATACTTACACAAACAGGTTATCATGTATGCAAGGGATTCTACATTCTAAATGGACACAATTTGTCATATAAAGGAAATATTCATAACCATCAGTGCATTTTGGCAAAGGCAACACACAACAGAAGTATCCAACTTGATTTTTTTAGTATATGGTGGAGGTAGACTCTTTCTAGTTGTATAAACTCAAAAAATGCAATCTTAATATGTAATATATATGATAAAGGACCCTTTTATTGCCTTTTAAAACTATACGCAATGTATTTCAAATCACACAAATAAGTTGCAGAAGAGCCTATCAGAAATCTTCTAAAGATAAATCTAGTTAAATAATATATGTTAATATCAACTTAATTATTTCTCTGTCAGTCATCTGAGTTATAGTTTCAAGTGGCAATAAATTTCCCCATCTTTTTATTGTGATTATTCCTACCCCACCACACTACCTGAGTAATGTGTGCTGATTCCATTTACTATTCTAGCTTTTACTATTTTTAATTGCTTCCTTGCCTTTTTTGGTTTTGTTGTTGTTTTGTGCTACCATAAATTGAACTGGAGAGGTGTTTTACCACTGAGTTACATCCCCAGCCCTTTTTTTATTTTTAAGACAGGGTCTCACTGAGTTGCAGAGACCAGCCTTGAACTGGGGATCCTTCTGCCTTAGCTTCTCAAGTAGGTGGGATTACAGGCATGCGCCACCAGACCTGGCTTCTTTGCCTTTTTTGCCTTTAGGTTTACTTAATATAAAACTTGTAGAAGAAACCTTAGGGGAAAATTTTCATGATACTGGATTTGGCAGTGATTTTTCTTGAATATACCAGAAGCACTGGCAACAAAAGAAAAATAAACTTCATCAAAATTTAAAACGTTTGTGCATCAAAGGATATACTAAAAAGGCAATTCACAGAATGGGAGAAAATATTTGCAAATTATACATCTGATAAGGATCTAGAATACATAATGAATTTAAATCAACTCAATAACTAAACAACGACCCACAAAAAGTGGGCAAAGAATTTAAATAGCCAGTTCTCTAAAAGAAGAACTCAGTAAACATATCAAAAGATTCTCAACGTCACTAACCATTAAGGAGTTGCAAATCACTAATCACTACCACTTCATATCCATTAGGATGGCTATAAACAGACAAGACAGATAACCAGTGCTGGCAAAGATGTGGGAATGTAAAATGGTGCGACAGCTGCTGAAGACAGTAGAGAAATTCCTCAAAAAATTAATCACCATGAAGCATAGAAATTCCACTTCAAGACAAAGAAAAAAAGGAGATGCTGTAGTACGTATTTGTCCACCAATGTTCATAACAGCTTAATTCACAATAGCCAAGTGGTGGATGTATAACCCAAATGTCCATCAGTTACAGAATGAAGAGAATCTGGTATATACCTGCAAAGGATACTGTTCAACCTTAAAAGCAAATGGAATGCTGAAGCAGACGAACCTTTAAAAACATGCTAAATGAAATAGACACAAAAGGACAAATACTCTTAACATGAGCTCCCTAGAAAAAATTAGAGAAAGTAGAATGGAGGTTATTAGGGACTATGGGAGCACTGAATGGGGAGATCTGGCTTAATAGGTACAAGTTTTCAGTTTGGAATGATGGGAAGTTTCTGAGATGGACATGGTAACAGTTGTATAGCAGTGTCAACGTACTTACATTTAAAAATGGTTTAATGGTAAGTTTGACGTATATTTACCACAAGAAAAAATAAAGACATTTATAAAGACATCTATAAGAATCACAAACTCCTGGGACATTAATGCAGCTTTAGTGTCAAGAGTATTTGTATTAAGAGTGTCAGCTATTAGTATTAAGAGCATCAATGGGAGTAATATAGTGATAGTAAATAAGCTAGATGTTAAAAAAATCTCAATAACCTAGCAGAAGGAAGGAAATTAAGATTCAAGACACTTTTAAAAAGAAAAGTAGAGGCAAGAAAAACAAAAATCAAAAGTTGATTCTTTGAATATATCCACAAAACAAGTTTATAGTCAGATTGACTAAGAAAACATAATAAAAGTAAAAATGAAAGTAGGGACATTATTACCAACCTTATATAATGAACAACTGCACTTCAGAAAATTAGGACAAAATGGAAAAATTCCCTACAAAGACACATATTACCAGGACTGATTCAAGAAAAAAAAATATGAACATATCCATAACAAATGAAGAAATTAATCCAAAAGTTCTCAACACCAAGAATGAATCCTAATGTGATCTGTGGATCAGGGGCAAAAACGAAGTGTTAGTATTAGGTTCATCAATTCTGACATATACCGCGCTGGCACAGGAAGTTGGTAATGTGGGAGCTGCACTGGTATAGGAAGTTAGTAAGGGAGGGAGGAGTCTGGGGAGGGGTGCCAGCAGTGTATGAGAACTCTGCCTTCTGTTCAGTTTTGCTATGAACTCTAAAAACAAGTCTTTTAAAAAACAAAACAAAACAAAACAAAAAACACCCAATAAGAGTCTAGGACCAGAGAGTTTCGCTGGTGAATTCTCCCAACCATTTAATGAATTAAAACCAATCCTCTATCCAGAAAAATAGAAAAGGAGCAAACAGGTAATAATGCTTCCTAATCATTCTGTGAAGCCAGGATTACCCTAATACCAAAACCAAAGATAAGAAGGAAAGAATATTACAGAACATTATTGTTTACATATGAAAAAAAAATCTTCCACAAAATACTAGCAAACCAAATGCAATAGAATATTAAAGGGGTTATACACCATGACCAAGTGCAATTTATTTCAAGAATTCAGTGGTAGGTCGACATAAGAAGATGAATGTAATATTATCACACTAATAGAAAAAAGGAGAAAAACGGGATCATCTCACTTGTCACAGAAAGAGCTATGACAAAACCCAATACCCTTTCAAGATTAAAGAGATTCAGAAAAATAGGAAGTTCATAGAGGGCACTTACCAAAAAACTCACCACTATCATCCTACTCAATTTTTAAAGAACAAAATCTTTCCTCTTAAGATCAGAAACAAGATAGGAATGCACACTCTCACCACTGCTAGTGGGTATTAAAATGGAAGTTTGAGCTAGGATAATTGGAAATATATCTAGACATGATCAAATATCCATGAATGTATGAACTTTTCAACCCTCAATCCTGTACTATTGACCCTCATGTTTACCCTTATTCCATTATGCACTGTTTAGGTCACTGTAGCCTGTTTTTGAAAATGGCAGGTATGACTCCTCAAATTTTAGGTCAAGTTAAACTTTTGGCCTAACCCCCAACCTCCAGGGAGAAGAGAGTACCTACAGGTTGAGTTGATCACCAATGATCAGTGATTTAATCAATTATGCTTTCATCATGAAACTTCCATAAACATACAAAAGGACAGGGTTGAAGAGCTTTCCAGGTTGCTGAGCACATGGATGTGTGTGGGACGTGGAGCACCTGGAGAGATCCCAGAATCTTTGCTCTCCTTCCTCCATACTATGCCCTAAGCATCTCTTTCATCTGGCTATTACTGTGCTATAGCCTTTTAAAAATAGATTAAACATTAAGTGTTTCCTGTCATCATAGCAAATGACCGTGGAAAGTGTGACCTGGAGACCTTCTACTTGGGGTCGGCACTCTAAAGTAGCAGGTTCATGAGACTGCACTCTTACCTCATGGGTCTGCACTCCCTCCAGGCAGTGTGAGAATGATCTGAGTTATAGGACACCCAGTAAAGCATGCAGAGAACTGGAATTTATCTCTGTGTCTTTTCTTGTGTACTGTTGGCCTATGTGTCAAATTTTATGTCCGTACCATGCAGTTTCTGTTAGGGTAGCTCTGTAGTACAATTTGAAGTCGGGTATTGTGATGTCTCTAGCCTTGTTCTTTTAGCTCAGAATTTCTTCGGCTATTATAGGTCTTTTATTCTTCCAAATGAATTTTAGGACTATTTTTCTAGATCTGTGAAGACTATCATTGGTTTTTACATTTAATTTTTGTTTTGTTTTTGGTACCAGCGTTTGAATGCAGGGGTGCTTAACCACTGAGATATATCCCCAGTCCATACATTTGTTTTGTATTTTGAGACAGGGTCTCCTAAGTTGCTGAGGCTGGCTTTGAACTTGCAGTCCTCCTGCTTCTGCCTCCCAAGCTGCTGGAATTACAGGTATGCATCACCACACCATCTGTCATTGGTATTTTGATGGTGATTGCATTGAATCTGTATATTGCTTTTGACAGTGTGGCCATTTTAACAATGTTAATTCTGCCAGTCCATGAACATGGAAGGTCTTTCTATTTTCCAAAGGCTTCTTCAATTTCTTTGTTCGTGTTCTATAATTTTCAAGTAGAAGATTTCCCCTCCTTGGTTAGATTTATTGCTAGGTATTTTATTTACTTTGTGAGTGGAATTGTTTTCCTGATTTCTTTCTCAAAAGATTTGTTGTTGGTATATAGGAAAGCTTTTGATTTTTGTATGTTGATTTTGTTACCTTCTACTTTGCCAAATTTGTTTATTGGTTCTAGCAGTCTTTTGGCAGAGTTCTTTGGACCTTTAGGTATAAGATCATATCTGCAAATAGTGATTCCTTGATGTCTTCATTTCCTATTTTAAATTTCCTTTTATTGTCTTCTCTTCCCTAAATGCTCTGGCTAGAATTTCCAGCACTATATTAAACAGAAGTGGTGAGAGTGGATAGCCTTGTTCAATATTTTAAAGGAAATGCTTTCAGTTTTTCCCCATTTACTATGAGGCTTGCTTTGGATTTTTCATATGTAACCTTTATAATGTTGAGGTGGGTTTCTTCTGTCCCTAGTTTGTTCAGAGTTTTTATCATGAGTGGGTGCTGAATTTTGTCAAAAGCCTTCTCTGCATCGATTGAAATGAATGTGTTTTTTGTCCTTTATTCTATTTGTGATTATATTTATTGCTTTGTGTATATTAAATCATTCTTGAATCTCTGGAATAAAGCTGACTTGATCATTGTATATAATCTTAATACATTGTTGAACATGATTTGCTAATATAAGTATTTTTGCATCTAAATTCATCAGATATTAGTCTGTCATTTTCTTTCTTTGTAGTATCCTTATGTGGTTTTGGTATGAGTACTGACTTCATTGAATGAATTTGGAAGTATTCATCACCTTCTTTTATAGACTAATGTTGGGAGTATTGGCATTATCTTAAAGGTTTGGTAGAATTCAGGTGAGAATCCATCTGGTCTTGGGATTTTCTTTGTTGGAAGACTTTTTATTACTGCTTATATCCTATTGCTAGTTATTGGTCTGTTTAGGTTTTCTGTCCTCTTAATTCAGTTTTGGCATATCATATTTGTCTAGGAATATATTCATTTCTTCTAGGTTTTCCAATCTATTAGAGTATAAATTTTCAAATAGTCCCTAATGATCCATTGGATTTCTGTGATATCTGTGGTGATTTCTCCTTTTTCATCTCTAATTTTATTGATTTGGATCTTTTTTTTTTCTTTTGGCTGGTTTGATTAAGGGCTTATTAATCTTGTTTATCTTTTCAAAGAACCAACTCTTGTGTTTCATTGATCATTTGTATTTTATTTTATTCCCAATTTCATTGGTTTCAGCTCTGATCTTAATTATTTCCTTCCTTCTGCTGGTTTTAGAATTGGTTTGTTGTTCTTCATGTCCTTGAGATGTATCATTAGTTTGTTTATTTGGATGTTTCTGATTTTCTTATGTAGGCACTAGGAGCTATAAACTTTCTTCTTAAAACTCATTCCTGGTGTCTCAGAGGTTCCGATATGTTGTATCACTATTCTCATTTAAGAATTTTTTTAAAGTTTCCCCTGATTTCTTCTATCACCCATTCATTATTCAGAAGAGTATTGTTCAACATTATGTGTTTATATGGTTTCTGTAAGGTTTTTTGGTGTTAATTTCTAATTTCATACCATCATAATCTGATACGATGCGAAGAATTAAATATCAGTTTCTTTTTATATTTGCTCAGAGTTGCTTTCTGGCCTAAAATTGGTCTATTTTGAAGAAGTTTCTATGAGTCACTGAGAAGTAAGTATCCAGCTACAGAATGAAATATTCTATAGATGTCTATTAAGTCCATTTGATTTACAATATTTTTCAGATCCAGAGAATCTTTACCAAGTTTATGTCTGGATGATCTATCTAATGGTGAGCACAGTGTTTTGAAATCACCCAGTATTATTTTACAAGTTTCCATCTGAGGCCTCAGTTTGAGTAGTCTCTTTTATGTAATTAAGTTTTACCCATATTTGGCGCATAAATATTTTTTGCCATATTTCCTTATTGGATTAATCCCTTTGCAATATGAAGTGGACTTCTTTGTCTTTTCTGATTGATTTTGGTTTGAAGTCTGCTTTGTCAGATGAGAATAGCTGTTCCTGCTACATTCCCATTGTGTATCAATTCCCATCCTTTAACTTTCAGTCTGTGTCTGTCTTTGCCTATAAGGTGGGACTCTTGCAAACAACTTATAGTTGGATCTTATTTCTTAATATGTTTTGCCAGCCTGTATTGAGACCATTTGCATTCAGTATCGTTATAGAAAGATGTTTACTAATTCCTGCCATTTTGATTTACATATAATGTTTAAATCAGTCTTCTCATTTGCTTTGCTACTCTTGAGATTCGTTCATTTGTGAGCTCTTGGGTTTGTTTTACATTTCTTTTGTGTGGAGTATTTCATTAAGTACATTTTGTAGTGCCAGTTGTCATGTATTCTTTTAGTTTCTGCTTATCTTAGAAGGATTTTATTTCTTCATTTTGAATAATAGCTTTTTGCTAGATGTAGCAATCTTGGTTGAGAGTTATTTTCTTTCAGAATTTATAATACATCATTCCAAGTCCTTCTGTCTTTTTGAGTTTCTGCTGAGAAAGTGAAAGTAATTCTGAAAGGCTTACCTCTAAATATGACTTGATGTTTTTCTCTTAAGGCTTTAAAAGTTCTATTCTTGTTCTGCATGTTAGGCATTTTAATAATAATGTGTCATGGGCAGGGTTTTGTTTTATCTTGTCTATTTGGAATTCTGAATGCCTCCTGTATCTTGATGTCCATCTCATTCTCAAGGTTTGGAAATTTTTCTGTTATTATTTCCCTGAAGAGGTTATCAATTCCTTTAGCCTGCATCTCACAGCCTCAATTCCAATGATGCTTAAATTTGGTTTCTTAATGTTTTCCCAGAGTTCTTGTATATTCTGATCATGGTTACTTATTTTCCTTAATGCTATCTGAATGTTCAAAGTTGGTCACTTTGTCTTCCAGTTGTGAGATTCTGTCTTCAGCATCTGTCTTAGAGACTTTCAATTGAACATTTTATTTGATGTATTGTTTTTCATTTCCAAAACTTGTTCGTTTCTTTCTCAAAATTTCTCTCTCCTTATTGAATTTCTCATTCATACTCTTCCTTAATTCATTCAGTTGTTTTTCTGTGTTCTCTTAGAATTCACTGATCAAATTTATAATGATTCTTTTGAATTCTATATCTGATATTTTATTCATTTCAGTGTCTTTGCAGTCAATTGCTGGTGATTTATAAACTTTAGAAGGTGTCATGTTACTTTGTTTTTTTCATATTTCTTGTATTGCTGTGTTGGGTTTTATGCGTCTGTTTGGAGGTATATCTTTTCTGCTCTTGCGTTGGGTCTTTTTAGGGCACAGTATTCACCTACCAAAGTGTCCTAGAGTGATCTATAGTGACAACTTCTTGTGACAGCTTTTGTGTTGATTCTGGGTTTTTTTTTGAAGCAGTGGATGACCATATATGGGACCTAGGCGCCCACCCCTATGTATTTTGACTTGGGGCTACGGCATTAGTATGGGATTTTGTTTCTTCTACTCTTTGTATTAAAGTGTAGCTGATACAATTTGTGTGTGGAATAAGGTCTTTTGGTTGAGTTTGTTCAACAGCAACTTGTAGCACCTCAAAGTATTAGGCTAAACAAACAATAGCAAACAATAACTATGACTGATGCAAACAGTATTATAGCATTAGAATACCCAGGTCCTACTATGACATCTACAACATTAACTACCACAAAAAAAAAAAACAAAAAAAACCAGGAATGGTGGGGTCAGCAATTGTTAACAGTGAAAACAAGAGCCATGAAATAGATCTGGCTTTACAGCACACA
This sequence comes from Sciurus carolinensis, assembly GCF_902686445.1. NCBI lineage: Eukaryota > Metazoa > Chordata > Mammalia > Rodentia > Sciuridae > Sciurus > Sciurus carolinensis. Next base: position 113,960,324 of record NC_062224.1, on the reverse strand, counting down.
GCAGGTGTCAGCTGTCACCCACAGTTGTAGTAATTTCATCAGCATTAATGGTGGGAGCAGGAATTATATAAACCATTCTAGAAGATGGTAAAAATAGTTAATTAAGAAGAAAGAGGCACCCTCCCCCACCCAGAGCTGCCTGATTCCTCCTCTGCAGAACCCCGCCTCCACTCACTCCTCCTCCGCCTCCAGTGCCACCTTGTATCTCCTCAATCCCGACATGTCCTGGGTTCTGAATGTCTCCTGGGGAAAGGCATGATTGTATTAAGTATTCCCCAGTCCCAGGTACCCTTCTCCGTCATTCTCGGGACGAATCTGACTAGGTCACAGACATTCAATCAACAGCTATGTACTGAGTGTCTACTTCATGCCAGGCACTGTGATGAACATAGGGATGTAGTGTTAAAGAATTACAGGCAGTCTCCACCCTCCAAGAACCATCATCTGGGGTACAACTGGGATAGTCAAAAGAAGCTGGGATAGATCATTACAATAAATGGAACAGACTGGCTGGGGAAGGCAGAGTGCTTCACCAGAGCCAAGAAGGGCAATTAACCCATTATAGGGGTTTGGAAATAGCTGCCTCAGATCTCTGACATTCCAGCCAAGGCCCACGACTCACCCACAGTTTGGGAGAGGCAGAAGAGAGTCTTGTGGCTGAACTGATTGTATGGGAGAGAATGACTCAAAATAAGCAAGATGAAAAATTTGCTCAGCTGAAATGAGAAGAATGGATGCACTACCTGATCGTCCATTTAACCCCTTTTCTCTCTCGTATGTCCGTCTTCCCAAGTCTGCGCTATATACAGACAACACAGATGAGTGGTTTTCAGGTGGCTTTATTGGAAGCACTGCAGTCTGGACCTGAAGAGGCTGTGATCTTGCCACACTCACCCTGTTGCTCACACTCACATTGATACTCCTGCCCTGGTTGAGTCTGGTCTGGTGCAGAGCAGCCTGGTCTTCCCTTCTGGTCTTTGGTTCTCCAGGCCAAGGAGATTCCCTTCACTCAGGCACATGGCTTCATCTGGAGTTGTCAGGGTTTAACCATTGTGGAGCTTGACTCTTCAGGAGAAAGGAGAGGCACAGTCCTGGGATGGGTAGAATCTTCAATTGGGCCTTGGAAGTTGGAGGCAGGGCCGACGAGGACAGGTTTTGCCTTTGCAAAGGACTTCTTCAGTATATGGATGATGTGACACACCCTGGGCCAACCTGGGGTGCCTAGAGCTGATGGACTCTCAGTTTGGTGAATCTGGAGTCGGAGGTCAGAGAGAATGGAGTCCTGGAATCCAGCTTCCTAGAAGGCTGTAGTGTGAGGGGCAAAGATGGGCATTTATCCCTGATTCATGAGAATGCTAAACCTTTGGTAAATATGGTCCCTGACTCATGATGATTTGACTTAGGAATTTTTGACTTTATAATGGTGCAAAAGGTATATGCATTCAGTGGAATGCATACTTCAAATTTTGAAGTTTGATCTTTTCCTATCCCAGTGATACGTGACACAGTACTCCTTTGGGGTGCTGGACAGTGGCAACAAGCCCCAACTCCCAGGTGGTCATGTGATCATGAAGATACATAACTAATACTCTGCAGTGTACTGTATTGCTAAGCTATGATACTTAACAGGTTGGGCAAATTAAATGCATTTTTGATGTAGGATATGTTCAACTTATGATAGGTTTTTAGGGACATAACCCCAATGGAAGTTTAGGAGCATTTAGGAGCATATGTAAAAAGAATGTCTTAGGTATTCATGAGCCCTTTGGATGATTTTATGCTGAAAGATGAGATGACTCAGAATGGGGACTCATCACCATAAAGACCAATCATATGGTTAGAGGGTTGGAACTTTAAGTCAGCCAGACCCTAGAGAAGGAGAGAGAGGCTGGAGATTGAGTTCGGTATGTGGCCAACAATTCAACCAAGGCTATGTAATGATATCTCAATAAAAACTGGACACCAAAGCTAAAAAAACAAAAAAACAAAAAAACAAAAAAAAAAAAAAAAAAAGAAGAAGAAAGAAAATGTGCTAAATAGTGAACAGAAAATGCAGAAGAGATGTAGCAGATTATGGTTATATGGAATAAAGAAAAAAGCAGAAACAAAGGGAGAGAGAGAAAACACTAGTGTTTTGGCTGTAAGCAGAAGAAAAGAGAAAGGGAAACAAGAGAAACAAATGTGAAAACAATATAAAACAAAATCAAATTATACAAACCAAAAACCTAACCCTCAAAAGACAAGGCACACAAAAATAACATTAAAAATGAGAAAAAGAAACATATGTATATATCTGAACCACTCAGCACATCAAAAACTCTCTTCTCTACCCTTCTGTTCTTCTGTCTCTCTCTCCCTCTCTCTCTTACACACAAACACGAAGGTGGGGGTGGTTGGAGAAAATGATTCTTCATGAAAAATGACAAAATTGTCTCCACTGAGGTGGTCCAGTCGATGAGAATGGATGGTCCTTATCTATGCCCAACTGTCTTTCTGTTTCTTCTAGAACAATGGCTGAGGGTTGTTAACCCCCTCTTCTTTTTGTGCTGCTCTCCAAGTTGCCAGCTGGAGTGGCCTAACTCTGAAGCTGGTTGAAATATTTCTCAGCTTCTCTTCTCACCAGTACGAGGTCAGATGAAGTTGTTCTGTCAGTTGGAGTTTTGTTTGCACAGACAAGATCGGTGTACTTCCAGGATAGAGTTGTTGGAATGAGGGTTGTAAAACAACCCAAATTTGCCTACAGGCTGATTAGCAACCCCACCAGAATTATATTCCTATATACAAAAAAAACAAGCCACTCAGAAAGTCAAGTGTTGTATGTTTTCTCTCATATGTGGAAGCTACAGAGAAAAAAGCAAAAAATAAATAAATAAAAATAAAAAGATCTCATGAAAACAGAAGGGAGATAGGCAGAACATAAGGTAGTTTTGGAGAGGGGAGGTTCAAGAAATTAAATTGATTTATGTTATGTGCATGTACAAATATGTCATAACGAATCCCACTACAATGCATAATTACAATGTATAATATAATGCATTATAATATGTAATTATAATGCACAAATAAAATATTTTTTAAAAAGAAGCTACTTCCCCTGCCTGAAATGTTGTTGCAAAATTTAAATGATAGTAAGAATTAAATAAATATATCCCTTTCTTTTCGTTCTTTCTAGGTAGAAAGGTTAATAATTTAGAAGTAGAAAAACATAGAGTTCATTTGTTATTTGTTTCACAGATTACGAGATGACACAGCACCTTCCAACACTGTAAGATAAGTTTATTTTGTTTTAATGTTACAAAAACATATATTTATTGTCAATATCACCAAAAGATAAATACTTTTTCCATAATTTAGAGTATTACCAAAACACAAGAGCCATAAAAATTATCTCCAAAATTTTGATGACAGCTGCTGCCAAATGAAGTATTTAATATACCTTCAGCTGTAAGGATCTGTAAACCGAAAAGTTTTGGCATCTGGCATGTTATACAGGTGGTTCTGTAGCTGTTTAGAACGTCTTGCTTCTAGTCGGAGCTGTCTAGTTCTCTCCTTCATAGTTTCTTGCTCTGCTATTTTTTCTATGCGTTTCCTTCTTAGCCATCTATAAAAAAGGCATTATCAAATTTGGCGCACATCCCCTAAATTCACTTTTCACACTCTAAGGTTAGGAAAATATTTTTCACATTGAAATAATGTTACAACACAAATTATTAAATTATTAAGAGAAAAATTTCAGGCTTATACCTGAAATTCAAGAAGGCATAGTTAATTAAGTCTGTCTTATGATGAAACTGCCAACTTGATTGTTTGTTAGTAATAAACAATGTTTTACAAGTGCTTTAAGTCCTACCCTCTTTTAAGAATATTGTTTTCTAAGCAAATAACTTTGATAGATCCCAAGTAACATGTTCTTTGTACTTAGCTATATTCTAAAATGTTACTTAGCCAGGTTAGAAATACTAGCATGATTCAAAAGCAGTGCCTCACTCTTCTTGATAGGGAAATTATAGAGCTCTTGCTGTTCAATGCATAAAATAAGTTCTTCCTTAGAATATAAAAATAAGACTAAGCATAAACACATCAAAACAGGTTAAGGAAGAGTCCACATTCTAAATAATCTAGTCAATAAAACAAATCTAGTGTGCTTTGTTACTTTAAATAACATCAAAAACTATTATATACACATATAGCTAGTATATAATTATGTATGTGGCATGTGAGCAGGCCTATACATCTATACATACATATAGTTCTTTTCACATATAGCTAGTATATAATTATGTATGTGGCATGTGAGCAGGCCTATACATCTATACATACATATAGTTCTTTTCATATATGAACCTAAATAACTAAACTATTAGAATTAAAAGAACTTAAGAAAAATCATAATTTTCTAAGAACTTGAATTGGATATGAGTTGAAGTAAGTGGCCTCTAAGTCATTTATGTGTCACTTGGGGAAAAAATGGATATGGGTTGGATATTAGATGCGATCATTAATAAAATAAGCAGAGTGAACAACAATACATTCAGTATGACTCAATATTTTAAAATTATATGTAGAGAAAAATACCTGGAAGATATGTATTCTAATGCTAACAGTCATGATTTCTGTGTGATGAACATGTAAATAGCTTCTGTTTACTCAATTGACATTTATTGTTTCTTTTATAATAAAAAGTTATGAAAAAGAAAAAAAAAATGAACTTCAAATAAGTCGACTCAATACTTACTAGTCCCTATTTTCCCCAAGGCTTGCTAGCAAAATTATGAAACCGGGTCTGTATTTTTAGAATTAGTGAGGTAATACAGTTTTACCCAGATAACTGGAAAGAAATCAGGTTAGCCTTAAAAATGAAAAAGAAAAAAATCAAGCCATGTCTTGAACTTACTGTTTAAAAGCTCTTTCACGGCCTTCTGTTCCTTTAAGGAAGAATAAGCATTCCTCTTGTTTTCTTAGTTCTTCTGTCTTCCTTTCTTTCACCTGCTCTTCATGTTTTTTCTTAAGCCACAATCGAAAAGCTTCTTGTGGATCTCTGCTTTCCTGCTGATTAGAAAACAGACTTTAATTAATTTAGAGAAACCAAAACTACCTTCTGAGGCCCTGTCTTATGTGACCCTACAAGAACACACTGCCCGATCATCCATTTTTCATAACAGCACCAACCTCATCACCTGCATTCCAAGTATGCAGACCACCTCACCCTTGAATCAGCAATGCCGATTACCCTTCTGTCAGGAAATTCAACACTGAACTCAATGCCATCTGTTTTCTTTCAGAAATCTTATTGAGAGCATTGGGGATGTAGTTCATTGGTAGACCACTTACCTAGCATCTGTAAGCTCCCAAGTTGTATCCCAGAACCAAAAACAAAAGACAACACAAAACCACACATAAAAAAGGCTTACTGATTAAAAGTTGTGATTTTCAAAAGTTGGCCCCTTTGTCAAAATAATTTTGCACAAACACATACAACAAAGAACTGAAGAAAGGCTGGGTACAGGAAGTGAGTGGAGTTGAGGTGTGAGGGGCAGTTTCTAAAGGAGCTGATGGAAAATGGTGTATGCTATATGATCTAACACTTGTGCCATCCATCTTTTTATTAAAACTCAGCTTTTTTAAGTTTTAAGAATATCTGTCAGAATGTACTTAACTGCTAAGCCCATCTTCAGAACTGTAATTACTATCATGGAGGGTAGCATCAGGATTTTAGCTTCAGAGAATTTTCCAAAGTTGATAAAGCTCTCATTTAGGGGGAAAAAGGGAGAGGAAAGGGACGTATTTGGAACTCTCTAGCCTGGGAAAAAGTATGACTTTATTATGTGGACACCTAGCTAGAACACAAAAGGAAAGATGCACTCATCTAATGCTTGCCTCAAATGGGAGTTCTATGACAGACCTTTCCTCCATCTTACCTTTTCTCTTATCTGTAACCAACATTGGCAAGTACACTCCCATCTAATTTATAAGATTTATGTAATTCAGGATCTTGGATACATGAATGAACTTTAAGGAGAAAACATCTGGATCTAAAGGATGACTACTGAACACCTGGAAGGTTGGGAATAACTGGAGATAACACGAGGTGCATATGCTCTGGAATTGTGGATCAGAAGAGTCTAGCATTCAGGGATGTATGGGAATGATGGGTACTCCTGTTCTTTCATTCATTTGACAGGTATTTATAAAATATTTACTACATGGCAGGCATATAGGTATGGAGTTTCATAAGCAAAAACAAGGTTCCCTCTCTTATACATTCTATGCCTGCTCTGTACTACAGTAGCCACTTGTCATGAGGCTATTTAAATTATATTTAAAATTCATACCAAGTGTGGTGGCATACATCTGTAGCCCCAGCTACTCAGGAAGCTCAGGCAGGGAGATCCCTTGAGCCCAAAAGTTTGAGGTTAGCCTGAGCAACACAGCAAAGACCCTATTTAAAAAACAAAAAACCTAAAATTCAATACCTCAGTCACACTGGCTACATTTGAGTGCTCAATGGTCATGTATGGCTAGTGGCTACTGTATTGGACTGCACAGATACAGAACATGTCCATCATTTTATAAAGTTCTCTTGGTCTATATTATTCTATGTTAAGAGAAAAATCACTGATTGATGATAGATATATTGGATTCCTCCAGAGAAGTACAAGAAAGAGAGAGTAATAAAGGGAAAGGGAAAGAGAAAGGATGTTATTTAAAGAGAAAGAGGGAGGAAGTTTTGGGTTATCTGGGAAAAAAATATTTCAAGCATTATTAACAGTAAGAGCAAAGAACCTGAGAAGGGATTGTGTTTGGCATGTTCAATAAGTAGCAAAGGAGTCAAAGTGAAGCTGTAGCAAAGTGGCTGAAGAGCAGAAGATGAAGTAGGGAAGTAGCCTCAATCAGGTAAAGTACAACCTTGCAGGGCATGGTAGGAACTCTGGATTTTATTTTGAGATGAGAAGCCATTAGCGATTTCTGAGCATCCATGACAATCTTCCACATTTTAGAAGGATCATTCTGGCTGCCATGTGGAAAACACTGGGCAAGGGAGAGGCAAAGTACAAAAAGGGAACTGGTTATTATTTCATAGCAGTCTAGCCAATAGAAAATAGTGCTGTGGATTAGGGTAGTGGAATTTAGGATATACTTTGAAAGTAGAACCAACAAAATGTGCTCAGAGATTAGATTTTAAGTGTTGTGTTATGCTGTAAATGATTTTTGAAAAAAATTGTTCCAGGCTTTTTCTTATTTTATGAATCTAATATAAAATCAAATTTATATTTGAGACTTGATTCTACTTTTCCAGCAGAGGGCCCAAAGGATGGCATGATACAGCTCTGTAAAGAAATGTACTTCCTTAGGATTTCCTTTCATTGGCGGCACAGTTCCAAGTACTCACTCTCTTCATGAACATCAGCTAAAAACTGTTATATATATATACATATATATATATATTTAAAAAAAAAAAAAGGCCAGGAAAAAAAACAAAAAACAAAAAGCAAAACAAAACCATTGGATTCATACACAGGTGACCAAGTGGAGGCAAGGAAATCCTAAGGAAGTACATTTCTTTACAGAGCTGTGTCATGCCATCCTTTGGGCCCTCTGCTGGAAAAGTAGAATCAAGTCTCAAATAATTGCCTTTTTAATTGTATCCTCTAGTATTATAGATGTAGGACAGTACTGTATCATACTCTGTGAATGTGAAACCTCTTGTACCTGCTTTATCATACGTAGTAGTGACTGTGCTTTATCAGAGCTGTTTTTAATGATGTTACTCTAGAATGTTTTCTTTTCAGATGATGATTGAGAAGCTAATAAAAAAAAAAGGTGCCAGATATCACAACAGTAACAGAATTTTGCTGTTTTCTTGGGTTTTGTTTTGTTTTTGTTTTTTTACCCCCCCGCCCCTTTTTTTAATGGAGTGTGCTGGATGTCTCTATAATTTTGTTCAGATGACTGCAGAACCTGGAAAAGCTGTTGCTGCTATTGATGCATAACATACTGTTGTTGGTCTTTTTATATAAATATAAATATATATACATATATATATAATTTGAATTTTTGGAAACTTTAGCTGTGCTGTCAACTTTGGAAAAAGTATCACAGTTTACCGTGTTGAGTTGGCATTGTACAGAAATTAACAGCCATATTGGTCTAGAAACGTTAAACTTAATTTTTTTCCATTTGTACAGGGGTAACGCACTGTATTAAATATGTAAGTTCTTATCTACATGGGTTTGATTACAGAAACTAATAAAGTATTCTCTAAATAATGAAAAAAAAATTTATACATTGCAAAAAAAAGAAAAAGGAAAATGCAGCTAACTTCCCAAAAAACTAGTTGATATAATGCACAAAGAATTCCTAAATGTCAAAAGAAAAGGATCAATACTACTAATAGAAAGCTAGCAAAGAATTTTTCTATGAAAAGAAAGTTCAAACAGCATGTGTATGTGTCAGTCTTATAATAATAATAAAATCAGACAGCATTTCCTACTGACAAAGTTAGTAAAGATAAAAAACACTGGAAAGCACACTTCTTAATGAGGGTGTGGGATATAGAAACTCTCACGCACCATCAATGACAGTATAAGTAGTTCATCTATGAGAAACAACTTGTCAAATTTTTAAAAAGAAATACCCAGCAATACTATCTCCTCAAATGTAATCCTCCATTTAAACTGTTATATTTGAAAATTAACATGTATCCATTGATAATTGCTTATAGGATTTTTTAATACCAAAAAATTAAAAAATCTGCAATGTTAATAAACAGAGGAATGATTAAGTAAACTGTGATCTATCCACATAACGAAAGACTGGAAAATCTCCATCTACATACCAATACGAAATCACCTCTAAGATTCATTCAGTGAAAATCAAAAGTACACATTAGTGGATAGAATTCGGGTTCACATCCACATATGTCACGTTTATTTATATCTATAATTTATATATATATATTTATTTATATCATTCATATATACATAGATGAATGATAATACTCCTGGAAAAGCACAAAACATTGCCGATTCTGGTTGCTACTGGAAAGGGGGAATTTATTAGCTGGGGAAGGCAGGAAAAAGAATTCTTGGTACATTTTAACTTTTGACTTATATTGTATTGTCTATAGCCACATTACCCTGAATGTGCCCGATCTCATCTGAATCATATTGTATTGTTTGCAGTATTTATTGAACATAAACTGACTATTTTTAAAATGTTGCTTGTAAGAGCTTTTCAAAAGTTTTCATTTAAAATAATGGGCATGATAAACTCAGATGAACCAAAAAATGGGTATAAAAAGGCACATAAATCCCAAGCCCCTCATCTTCCTGAAAGGAAATCTGAATCTTTTTCATTACATTAATTTTACATTTTTAAAATGTAAGGTAAATCAAATTGCAACTAAAAGTCTAGCATCAAAATTATATATATATAAAGTAATAGCAAATAACTTTCTACACTGGGGGGAATCAGAAGATAAATATATTAAAAAGAAATATGAAAACAAAGAATTATAAAGATTAAATATGAATAATAAGAGTAATGGATAAAATATCTAAGAAATGAAAACAAAAGACTATGAATTTGAAATTTCTACATCCGGTCATGAATGGAGTAACTGATATCAGACCCCTTTTTCACCTTAATCAGCTGAAAAACCAGAAAAAAAAAATGCAGCAGCTGTGACTATTGACATAAATAAAAATACATGCTAGGGCTGTGGTTGTAGCTCAGTGGTAGAGTGCTTGCCTGGCATGTGCACTGGGTTAGATCCTCAGCACCACATAAAAATAAGTAAAATAAAGGTCCATTGACAACTAAAAAATATTTTTAAAAAATAAAAAAAACACATGCTAGAGCCCAATGTTCACCTGGCTTTTTACTTTCTTGTCCATAATATAGGAAAAGGGAGGCATGGCATAGTGCAGTTAATAGTCTCATTGGTTTCACAAAGCAGAGATGGGAACTTGGGGCATTTAGGACCTGACTCACCAGGTCAGGGCATTAGAAGAAAGGAGTCATGCAGAGGAGAGCTCAAAAAGACTTATAGGGGCTTCTCCTTGGCCTTAGCAAGGAATGGGCTGTGCATGTGTAAAACAAGGATCTATAAGTTCTAGCAGAGAGCTACAAGTGATGAAGATACCAGGAGTCACAAGTTCTGTGAGTCATTAGAGTCCAAGTTCAACAGAGTGGGGATACCTCACTGAATATTTTGGTCAACCACTTACAACTAAAAAGGACATGCTTTGGGAGTAAGGACTATGCTTTAAGATTAAGAACGAAACCAAACAGACCAAACATAGCAAAGCATAAAACCAAGTCTGACAGGATAAAGAGCATTCAATATTAACTTCCTACTGGAACAAAATCAAATACCTTTTAAAATAAAATAATGTAATCCAGACTCCCTACAAGTAAAGGTCTACAGAATATATTACACAATTAAAAAAAAAACATTGGACGTTAAGAAGAAACAAAGTGTGTGATCCTTGATCCAGAAAAGAGACCATCAACAGAACCAGATTACGAGAAGATACAGATACAAGGACTTTAAAACAGGTCTAACAATTTTAGGAAGTTTTAAAAATATGAAATAAATAATGTACAGATAAGGAATTTCATTGAAGAACTAGAAACTTAAGAAAACAAAACAAGTCAGAAAAACACCTAAATCCCCCGAGTAGTCTTAATAAGTGTAGAGGAAACTACAGAAGGAAGTGTCAGCACCTGAAGATGAATGAATAAAATTTATGCAAATCAAATAAAAAAGTTTTTTAAAAAATAAACATAAATTTATTAATAATGTGAGGTAATGAAAGCATCCTATCACATGTAAAACTGGATTTCCAAAAGGAGAGAAAAAAGGTGGTGCAAAAGAAAATTTCCAAGAAATAGTAGCCATAAATTCCCCAAATATGGTGTAAAACATTGACATACAGATACAAGGAGCTCAGCAAAACCCAAGTCAGGTTGATTCAAAGAAAATCATACATCTAATAAATTTTTGAAAACGAAAGCCACAAAATTTTTAAAGCAACAACAGAAAAAGACACACTGTATACACAGGAACAAGAACAATATAGGAATGATGCTTAACTTCTGGTTAGAAACAATGAAGGTCAGAAAACAACTGAACACCATCTTTAAAGTGCTAAAAGGTTAAAAAAAAAAAGTCATCCCAAAATTACATAATAAAATAAGCATTAAAAATTATATATTTTGATACATTCAGTGTAAATATTATGAGCCTTAGATTAATGATTTTTAAAACAATGCTGAGACACAGCTAAAAAGCCTCTAAGAAAATGTAACATTTTAAAAACATTTGACTAATCCATAATGTTTTAGTCAGATTTTTCACTATTGTGCCTCAAAGACCCAACAGACCAACTGTAGTGGAAGAAAAGTTTATTCAGAGGCTCATGGTTTCAGAGATCTCTGTCCATACAGAGCAGGAACATTCCTCAGGGCTAAAGGTGAGGCAGAACACCATGGCAGGAGAGTGTGGTGAAGGAAGCAGCTCACATGGCGATCAGGAAGGAGACAGAGAGGACTCCCACTCTCCAGATACAAGTATACACCCCAAAGCCACGGCCCAACGTCCACCTCCTCCAGCCACACTCTACCACTTCAGTTAATCCCTGTTGGGGGATGAATTCCCTGACTGGGTTAAGACTCTCACAACACAATCACTTCTCCTCTGAACCTTCTTGCATTGTCTCACGCATAAGCTTTTGGGGGATACCTCACATCCAAACCATAACACATAGGAAGGCAAAAAAGGATGAATAATGGGCTTCAAAAGACAGGGAACAGGGCTGGGAATGAAGCTTAGTGGTAGAATGTTTGCCTAGAATGTCTGAGGCTCTGGGTTTGAAACCCAGCATGAAGGGGAGGAAGAAGAGAAGCAGGATGATGAGAAGGAGAAGCAGCAGGAGGAAGAGGAGGAGGAGAAAGAGGAAGAAGAGAAGAAAAAAAAAATAGAAACAAATAGCTAATAACAGAATGGTAGACCTAAAACCTACAATATCAATAATTAAGTACAAATTAACTCCAACTAAAAGAAGTAGATTTCTGGATCCAAATTTATGCTGTCTGCTTGAATCATTCTCTAAATACAAAGCCACTTGGTATGGCTTCAGTGACATCAGACAAAACTTCCTTCTAAGAAAAGATGGGCATTTCGTAATGAAAGAAGGTCATTTATCAGGAAGACAGAAAACCCTAAGTGCATATATATATATATATATATATATATACACACACACACACACACACACACACACACACACACACACAATCCTTTAAAACAAGTGAAGCAAAGTTAAACAGAACTGAGATAAAGACTAGAAAACAATGATAAGTTGGTAGTGTTAACACCACTTTCTCAGTAATTCACAGAACAAATGGGGGGAAACAGAATGTGGAAGCTTTTAACATCACCATTAACCAACTCCATCATATTGATATTATTATAACCCTACATCCAAAGGCATAAAATACAAGGTAGGTAAATGATCATGGAAAGTTCACCTAGATATGCATATATTACTGAGCAAAGGAAACAAATTTCATTGCAAAAGAAAGATATTTTTAGCTATTTCTCCAAAAAATATCTTTAGCTACTTTTACTAAAATGGCAATAAAAATTCTATCACCTAAAATCTTTCTTTCATCTGATATAAAAAAGATCATTCAACAATATGCTGAAAATATGTTCTGAAGACTATGACTCACATTATATATAATGCCTCATAGCAATAATAAACAAAATGCACTTACTTATCACAATGTTATAATAAGCCAAATTAATCAACTACCAAAGCTTTAGTAGGGAGGAAGGTCATAAAAGTACTTCAGAAATCTCATTAAAGTCAGTTTTTTAGATAGACATGCAATGTATTGAAAAAATTTTAAATTTTTAAAAATTTTTAAAAATTTCTTAAAGTAACTACAAAGGAAAATATAACCATGATGTATTCTTACATAAAATTATTTGAAATAAATTATTTGATATGGTCCATGTTTTGAAAATGATATTTAAGGTTATGATTTCCGTAAATAAATAGAGTACAAAAAAAAAAAAAGGAACACTGAAGTATACATTGATTTTTACAAATACCTAATAAGAATTACATTAGGCTGAATACCCTGAGGCCTGAAGGCCCATCAGCCTGGAAACTAGCAGCAGTACAGGCACAGCTGTGTTTTTCGTGATCAGTGATTGGGAAACACAGGTTCCTCTTGTCTTCTATACCCTTAACCCTTACAGCAATGTGCTGTGATTCTTCCAATTCTTACTTCCTTCCCTCCCTCATAAACCTTGCTAGTGTGCTCTCTGTAATCTATTCAACAATATAAAAACTTCTTAACATCCTCTATCCTCCTGACCCACTAAGAGGGCCCTGGCCTTAAATCCCCTACTAATGCAAAGCCTGACTTGCCCCCAAGGAACAGCTTCTTCTCTCAAATAGAACCTATATATTATATATAGTCCACACTTAAAGGACTTCAGAGGGTACACAAAGATCCCCACAAACTATCCCATTTTTGAAATCAAGTCTCCCCATTCAGATCTTCAGTCTCAAAACCTCTCCTGATCACTACACAATCTTCCCTATTTAATCTATAATCTACAATACAATATCACTTGAATGTTTTGTAGGTACCTCAAACTCAACAACTGAAAAACTGAAATAATTTCCCATATCAGTATCTTCTTTACTGTTCCAGAGAAGCATCAAAGGGTGTTTAATAAATGGATACAGCAGGTGCACTTATAATATTCTTTTGAGAGTTTATTATAAACCAGTCCCATAAGTCACAAGGAAGTAAAAGGACTATATCCAGTCTTATGGGAAACAGGGAGCTGAGGAGGACCAAGTAAGTCTAGGGACTTGGGGGTGCATTCCCAGGGAAGGGGGGTCCTGTAAGGGAATCCAAACAATCTGATGAGACTCCAAGAAAGCATAACAAACAAACATCCCTGGGGAATCGGGCTCACATCTCTGTGGGGCTACTTCCATAACTCTGTGGCCACCATCAAAGAAGGGCTCAAATCCCTGGGGGATTCTAGGAGGTGGGCCCTTTGTGCCTGAAGGGGGTGTCCCTGGGCCCACAGGTGGGGGAGGACCCACCAGGACCCCCTCTGCAGGTCTGTCCCAAATAAACCTGTGTTACTGTTGAGCAGCCTCTCCTCTCTATTTCCTTCCCTTGGTTCTTTCCCTACAATCACGTAGTCTCTAGCCTCTCTCTCCTTCTGAGATGGTTACAAGATGGAGCTGAAAGTTCCAAGCCTCTAGTCATGGTTTAGTCTTTCTCTCCCAGTCCTACCCAGGAACCAGCAAGTTACCTCATTAGACAGGAATGTCTATGGGATTAAGAGTTCCCTGTCAGAACAGGAGTCAAAGACCAAATATTAGAATAAAAGACACACCTAGTACCCCTACTGTTCAGGAAATTACAAGTGTTTTGGGAGCTCTGTGCCAAAAACCAGGGGTAAAGACCACAATATGCGTAATTATTTTTATTTTACAAACATATATAAGTCCATGCTTGTAGAGAAGCATGTATATTATTATTTGAAAACAAAAAGATGAACCACATATACTGTTAAGTATGATGTGGGAAACATTTACTCTTAACGTACTGTTGGAGGGACTATAAATTGGTAGAACAATTTGAAGTAAATTTTACATAGTTAACCAAAAATTTTACTCTGAACATTCAAGAGCCATCAATTCTACTCTTAAAAGATGTTTCCCAGTAGAATGTACATCTTCTCTGTAGCACTGTTAATGGCACAATATTGGAACCTACCTAAACACTGACAAATGAGGAATGGCTTAATAAATTAACAGTGGAATACCACATATCTCTTTGAAAAGGAAAAAGAGATCTAAATGTAATAGCCTAGAAAGATATTCATGACGAAGTGAAAATAAACTACACCATAAAATTTTGGTCAAGTAAATAAACAAACATAAATAAGATGGATTTGTATCACATTGTCAAAAATGGCTATCATTGTGAGGTGAACCTGGAAGAGCTAAGAACTAAATTTTCATTTTTTACTTTTTATTTACTTATTTCAAAGTAGTGAGGATATGGGTTTTTTTAAACTTTTTCTTGGATTTTTTGTTTAAAATTTTTACAATTTAAATAATTCAGTGTCTTTGCTAGTTTTTATATAAGATTTCCATATGTCTACTTTAAAGTAAGACTAGTCTGAGAGAGAATTTATTTTTGCTTCATTTGAATAGTAAAGCTACACTATCTTGAAAAAATGAACTGGTATTTTCTGTTTTCCTGGGCTATGAACATTTCTGTTTGTTGGGTGGTTATTTGCTTGAGGTGCTGAGGATTGAACCCAGGCTTCACAAGCAAGGCAAGTGTTCTACCACTGAGCTATACTCCTAGCCATTATATTTTCATTGTGAAAAAGGGTTGCTAAATTGCCCAGACTGACCTCAAACTTGTGGTCCGCCTGTCTCAACCTTCTGTCTCAATCCCAAGTAGCTGGGATTACTGGTGTGTGCCACTGTGCCCAACTATGAAAGTTTGAATAAAATAGGAATCATTTTATTTTTATAGTTTCTTAGAACCTAATTATAAAGTCGTCTGCACGTTCCAACTTTTGCAGATCTTTCACTATTCTTCTAGGTCTTCCACAGGTTCTTAGTCTTATTCAGACTCCCTTCTTGTAAACAAGATTGGTTTTCACATCTGGGTGAACATGCTTTCCATAAAGAAGTTTTACTTACTCTACTGTTCATATCTTCAATTTGCTTTGCTCGTTGAATTCTCCTCATTTCTAGAACCTGCTCTCTTTTCTTTTGCAACCATGCTTTAAATACCATGTCATTCTCTTTTCTCTTTTCTTTCTCTTCTTCTATTTTCCGCTGTTCTTCCTAGTGGAAAGTATATGAAAATACATTAATAAAATTGTATGAGTTGTCAGAATGGAGAGAGATATTTTGATATCTAAACTTAGGATTCTCTGCCCCTGAAACTTTCCTTCTGAAAATTGCACCTTCTTAAAAAACAGAACTTCAAATATTCTTAGAGGAGAAATAGATAAGTTAAACTGTAAAGTCTATAATTACATAGAGATGATTACAGAGATGATTTTAGAAGTACTTTGGATCTCTCTTCTATGCAATTTTCCATCAAATTGCAGTTATGCAAAAGGAAAACCACACTCTAGAAGCAATATAATATCTTAATTTATATATTTGTATACAATTATGTGGGTATATGTTAATATGTAATACATATTAATGTGTACAATTTATAATGTTTTACGTTATTTTTAAATGTATTGTGATGAATAGTATTGTACCTATGAAAGGAAATGCCATAATCATTTCGAGAAGATACCAGTACACAGTTAAGACATGACATGCTCTCTGGGTCTTGCTTTAAAAATACAAGGAAAGAGGAGGAGGTGAATTAAATATGCCAAAATCACAATGACTTGAATCTGAGTGATGGGGATACAGAATAAATAACTGCCTTTATAGGTGTTTGAAACTTTTTATTAAAATGTTTAAAAATGTTTTTCAAGTAGTTTATGTTCAAAACATAACTTTTTTGCTAGCAGAAAGATATTTAGACATTGGGTTAATGATCAAGAATAAAGTGATAGGGGCTGGGAATATAGCTCAGTTGGTAAAGTGCTTGCCTTACAAGCACAGGGCCCTGGGTTCGATCCCCAGCACCAAAAAAAAAAAAAAAAAAGAATAAAGTGAGTTTTTTATCCAAATTATTCAGTTGATGTTATAAAAAGGAGTTACTTACACTTGAAGGGGGATGCTGAAATCAGTTGTTTAGAGCTATAAAACAGTAACCAAGACCAAAATAGCAGAGCACAGTTGAAACAGCTCCAGGCTAGGAGTCAGGCCTAGGTAACAATCCACCACACTGGCTTGGGCACGGTGCTGAACTTCAGCCTCCTTATGCTTGTCTATAAAATGGAGCTGCAGCAAGAAGTTCTTATGTCTCCTCCAGTTCTAAATTTTATCACTTAAACAAACTAAATTATTCAAGTCCATGATTAAATTATCCTCAAATAATGGAATTCAATGTGTTTTTCTTACATTTTGTCAAACTACCAAACTCTTCTAATTCCTTTTGATTGAACAAAAGAAAGGCAGTAAAGCAAAAATCTGACTAAACAACGTAATATATCTTTGGAAATATCTATATACTATTTTCTGTGCCCTAAAGTAGCCTACATTACATAAAATGTCAATTTATTAAAGATTACATTTTAAACTTGCTCATACATTTTCTCCCCCCCACCCCACCCTCAAAAAGGACTTTGGATTCCCCACGTGAACACACACAATATAACAGGATTATCTTTCCGAAGGGCTTATTTAGGTACACTACACAGGCGCCATCGGTCACACCACTGCCAAGGGGAGCACTGCAATGAAGCTCTCAGGTTAGAAGACAGCGTAGCAGCCCAAACAAGCAAGCTCTGGGTGTAAGAAAAGCCATGCTTTCTCCTGAAACCAACTAAGACTGTTTAAAAGTCTTAGCAAAGCACTTCAAGAGCATGTCTTGACCAAAGGGAAATTTAGTTATGAGGATCCTAACACAACAAAAGTGGATCCCAGAACAAGTATGTGTGACATCTGGAAAAGAGAACTACCCATCACATATGCAGGTTAAAGTTCACCATCAGGTCACTGGTGAAAGGGAGCTGAAGTCTATATAAAACCCCGTCATGATTCTTATAAAAATACGCACACAGATGTGTTTGTGTATAGCAAACAATTATTCAGTCCTCAACAAATTCTTCTCCATTGTCTTGAAGTTCTGATACTTTCAACTATTGTTTTATACCTGAATCATGTAAACCGGGTTTGACTGTTGAGTTCGGATTTTAGTGGCCAAGTGAGCAAAGCTCTGTAAGCACATGCCCTTCCGTGCTCCTGCCTGAGTCTCACATTCTGACAAATGCATTTTCATTTTTTCAGCTAATGTGAATTCCTGATCTAAATGTCAGAAATTTCCCTGATAATTTCTCACATGAAATTGAAAACACACCGTTTCTCAATGGATGCCAGAGAACTTGAACTTTGATTCCAACTTTACTACTAAAAAGTTGAGTGATTTTGGTCAAGTACAGTGTTCTTTTTATCTGTAAAATGATCATTAAGGTCCCTTCTAATTGTAAAATTTATCAGGCTATGATTTTGTTGAGATTTGGTATTTACTATTGGATTATTAAGTATCCCATTAGTCAAGAATTAGAGCACTGATATAATTTAGAGAAAACTCACCAGTTTAAGTACCTGGAATTTTCAATTATAAATATATAGATTTTCACTTAAGAGCAAAATCAAAAATCAAATATTTAATTTAAGATTCCATCCAGAATTTTGGGGATATTTTAAGCTCTACTTTTTCCCCCTTTTCTTTTCAATGTCTGGAACCAAACCCAAGGCCACTGTGCATGTTAGGCAAGCACTCTACCATGGAGCTACACCCTCCAGCCTAGGCTCTCTTCTTTATCCAAAACCAACATCAAGGGGTGGTAGATTAGAAGATACACAAAACACACACACATAAGAGAATCACAATCCAAGTCTACCTGTTGCCTGCCAAACCCCAACAACTCTGTGCCTTCATTTTTCCATCTGACATCTGTTTTCCTTTTATCTCATATCAAAGTTACTTTTAGCAGTCACAACTTCTCTGAGTCTCACCTTTAAATCAAAGAACTGAAAGAAGTCATCACTGAGATCTCCTCTGCCTCTCATACAGATGATTCTGTGTTTTGTGATGCTTATGAAAAAGGATCAAGGTAATCAGAGTGCTTGTTTCATAAATACACATTCTTAACACTTAACAATGAAAAATAAGCAAAATCGCCAATACTTTGAACAATGATTTCAGTTCCTACTGCTTTTTTAAAACATGGAAATATACTCTATTTTCAATATAATGTCCACTTGTATCCTTACCTCTTTCTTTAGCTTTTCTCTCTTTTGTTCTAGCTGTCTTTGGAGTTCTTTCTGTCGAGGGGAAAGACAGTATGTTGAGGTCACTGAAGATGTATTTGCAGATTGTGTCCGGTGGTGAGATTTTCCATTTCCTTTACTTCTGTCTGAGTTGGAGGCAAAGCTTGGACAAGTCTTGGGGTTGGGTGGTGGCTGAGGGACATAAGCCAATGGCTCTCCTGCTGAGTGAGTGACAGCATGAATCTTTACTGCAGGCTCTTCTTTCTTGACACTATTGACAGAGGAATTGGGAGATCTGAGTAACAACTGCGGAGGAGGTTCATTTTCTGTACTATTGATATTATTAATGGGGGGCAAAAACCCCTGACTCTCTATGTCTTGTAAATTCAGAAGTTCGAACTTCCCATCTCTCTCTACCAGTATCTTCCTATCTTTGCTCTCGTCACAGCTTCCATCAGTAAGTGACAGCAGCACACTTTCTGACCCTAACTCATTGGAAATATACAACTGTGAGAGTTTTCCACACGTATTTTCATTTTCAAAATAAGTTTTGTACATATCATTGTCTTCTAGTGGAGGAACTTCCAAATCAACTAATTTGTCCTTAAACTTAAGTTTCCTCTCCCTTTTATAGTTCACAGGTTCTTGATTCTGTAGAAGTTTGTTAGCTTGTATAATTTTCTCCATTATGTATCTCCTTACTTCCTCATCCTCTTCCTCCTCCAGGTCTTTCTGGCTTTCTAGTTTGGAATCCTGGAAAGAGTTTTCACTATCTGAATCTGATATAGGGTCCAAAGGCTGAATACTTGGTACAGAAATGAAATCATTTCTTCTTGGTGAAACCTCATCCTTCAAGGATGTGTCAGGATCAGAAAGCTGTTTGATGTGTTCTACTTCTGTTTCATTCTCTTTTGCTTCCTCGTTAACATTCTCTTCTTTCTTGCAAACCATCTAAAAAAAGGATATGAGGTTCTATTTTTTGTAAAACTGTTCATTTACTATGTGGACAATTCAAAATGGACTTTTTCTACTTCTGAATTTTATGAATGGGAACGTGCAAGTGCTTCCTGCTTGAACCACACAGACAACTCTACCGCCCTGTGTTCTGGACTCGCACCATTCCAGTCATGAGAACTTGGCTCAACCTTACCACTCCGGGTATCTCTGCCTCTACTGGTTCTGATTATTCTGTTCAAATTCATAAAGCTCCTTTTAAAAACTACCTTAGGAAAATCTTCACTTTTGATTCTGTGGTCTTTTGCAAACATTATCTACCCTGTCTTCTCCATCACTAAGAAAGCGAGATGGAACTAAGAACGTGTAAAATCTGCTTTCTTTTCCTTAACCCCCTTTAAATCAGGCCTCTTCTCTAACTACTCTGATTTTTAGCCTTCTAAAGTCACCTACTCATATCCCAGTCTCAGCTCTTTTCCTCAGTTACTTTCCCCACTTATTCTTACACGAACACATACACATAAAAATTATATAAATATGCATACACACTGTATATATGTAAAGAGAGAGAAAGAACCTATCATGATCCAGGAACTGGCTAATTTTCCTGAATTTCCCTTCTTCATCTCTCATAAATAGTATATGATCACTTTTAATGGATTCCTTTTTCCTAGAAGTGTTTTATGGTCAGTCTTTGACTCTTTTTTCTCTATGTTCCTTCCTTTAAAGAGCTAATCCAGTCTTCAAGTTTCAGATATTAGCTTAAATATTATATTTTTAAGGGATTTTCTTTATTTTTCATTGACATTAGAAGTATAACCCCATGATTTCACTCTAGAACGTAGGAACTGTGCATGCTAAGCAAGTGGGAGGTGTAAGTTTTTAGTTTTGAAGTAATACATCATGATTTTATTATTTAATAATTTAAATTATAATTTTGTAATTATTATTTTAGCTTTAAGTGTTATTTAATCCCTGTTATCTCATTGCCCCATGCCTTAGGATATAACATTTAAACACTTTATGCCTCAATTTTCTCATCTCTAGGATGGGAATAAGGTATTTTTCCAAGGTACAACAAAAACTTTTTGTGAGGTTTAGATGAGCTGATATGTCAAAATCTTCAAAAATCACAAAGCACTTTGTTAACATAATTATTATGAATATTGTTGGCAATTTATATATACCTCTATTATGTTGGTATCACTCTTTTCTTTTTCATTGATTAGCCACTCCAGGTCCTTTTCAAAATCATCTTCATATTCTCCATTGTCTTTTGATTCCGTATCTTTATTTTCATTCATTTTCTGCTTGTTAAAGAATAATGCTATAAGATTTTAAAAGATAAGGTATATGTAAGTCCACTTTAGAGGTAGAATATGGTATGGAGAGTAATACTGAAGGTAAGTTAATTAACACATATAAATGCACCTAACAGAATGTCAAAACAAACATATTTGCATATACCCTAATGAGAGACTTGCAATGGCATGACATTTCAATATGTGGATATTCCTAACAACCTTACACCACCCCACAGTTTCTGAAATGCTAATCTAGAAGGAGATTTAAAAAAGTAGATAAGAAGACTGAGGATTAGAAAAGGATTTCCACATCCCCTGCCAATCATTAAAACACTGTCCAGTCGGAGCAAATTATTTTTGGTTTGTTTGTTTTACCCACTTGCATTTGCTCATGTTCTAATAAAAATGAGTATAACGATTTCCATCCCTAATTTCTCAAACCTTCTAGTAATTCACAAGGCATATTTGTAATCTCAGAGCTTTAAAATTTTTTTTTAGTTCTAGATGGACATAATTATTTCATTTTTATGTGGGGCTGAGGATTGAGTCCAGTGCCTCACACATGCAAGGTAAACGCTCCACCACTGAGGTACAACCCCAGCCCTCAGAGATTTTTAATAAGTACCAACAAATTCTTACTATTGGTAAATGTTGATTTCCATAGAAGTATAAAATGTATTATATATAATATACATTTTTCATTTTAAAAACTTTCATACCTAATACTATCAAGAAGATAGTAACAGTAAATAGAATTTTCAGATAAAATTAAAGTTATTAATTATTCTACTTAACTAATCAACTGGAGAATTATTATTTCTTAAGTATTAGTTGTACTATAATTCATTCAGATATTTATTTCTTTTCAACTAAAAATACAAAATGAACTTTCTTAAAGAATTCAAAAGTAAGGCTTCCATAATTTTTAAATCAAATTTCAGGGCAATAATATTTTGGCCTGGAGAAACCAATCAATATTCAGAGTAAGTTTATTTAAGACTGCCTAGTTGGAGGACAGTTGAATCCCTTAAACTGTATCTACCTACCTACTAATTAGAAGTAAGGGCACAATGAATGATGCAGAATAAAGTAAAACTCAGTATAATCTGAAATAAGTAAATAATAGTACTTATTATCACAGTTACAGTGCCTTGGGATAATCAGCTCCTTTGCAGACCAGGGATCTTAAATTTATTAAGATGTTTAAGTGACATTACTTTTAGGACAAAACTTCTTTGGGACTCTTTAGTACGTTCCCTCATTTTTATAATAAACCTAGTTCTGAACTCATAAGTGGTTTCCTGAAAACCTGAGGAGTTGTGCTTTATTATTTACAAAGAATCCTACCCATGTGAAAACTCAGGTTTAAACTAAAACAGAAAAGTATAATAAATAAAAATATAAACATATTAGGTGTTATTAAATTGTATATTATACCTTAAAGAGAAAAGCCATAGTGAAGTAACTGAGCAGTAAAGGCAGCTGCATGAAATCTGAAAAGTAATCCTATTCCTGTAACTTCAAAAAAAAAAAAGGCACGCCTGGTGCCTCAAGCAAACAGAGGACACAAGCCATAAACTCTTGCCACCCAGCCCT
The DNA here is from genome assembly GCF_902686445.1 of Sciurus carolinensis. Taxonomy (NCBI): domain Eukaryota; kingdom Metazoa; phylum Chordata; class Mammalia; order Rodentia; family Sciuridae; genus Sciurus; species Sciurus carolinensis. Next base: position 113,937,496 of record NC_062224.1, on the reverse strand, counting down.
GGTGCTTTTAAAAAACGCGCCGCAGGACACTCGACCCCGCGGATTCTCTGATCTTCCTCTCCGGAGGCGTCGGGACCGCACGCAGTGGACACGCCGGAACAGAGGCACCCTACGCGGACAAGGCCTGGCCCTCCCTTCCTCCGTCCACGGTGCGTCCTCACGTTCAGCTTAAACACCTGTCGTCGGCAGAGCTCTACGCAGGTGGCTGGGCCCCGACGCCCGCTCCCAGGAACACGCCGGGAGAGGCCGAAGTCCACTCTGGCCGAGAGGCGGACGGAGCCGGCGTGGCCCTGGGTCCGCGGCCTGGCGAGAGTGACAGCCGCACCGAGCACTCACTGGCCCGTCTTGCCTCGCTGCCTCCTAAGCACGCTTACTAAAAGCTGCCGACTGACCGAAAGGACGTCAAGGCGGCTGCCTTTAAAGGCACAGTAAGTGCGTAGGAAGCACAATGGAACGGACTCCGGTCCTGGAGCTATAGCATGGCAGGCGCCCGGCTCCCAGGGACCAAGCCGGCACCTCTCGCGGTCGGAACTTGGCGGGAAAGCGATGCGGAAAAAACTCCAGGGGCCCCCCGAGGTCCCCGCAGAAGCCGCCCCGCTGCACTGACGCCCGCCCGCCGTCTGCCCCGGGGCGCCGCGACCCGTCCCGCCCCGCTCCCCGCCCTCCAGCCCCCTCCTGCCTGGGTGAGGCGCAGCGAATGGGGTCACAGAGGTGGCCGCGGGAGTCCTCGCCTCCTGCTTCTGAGCTCTGACAGCGAGGCGACAGAGACCCCAGCACTCGCTCCCGCGGCGGCCAGGATTGGGATGCCATGGCAACGGCGCGTTTCCGCGTCCTCCATCCGGGCCTCTCTGACGTCACGGGCGGGAGGCCTGCGCAGGCGCAGGCGACACCCCGCCCCTCCCGCGGTTGCGCATCCCCGCGCGCACAAAGGACCCGCACGCCGCGGTTTCCTAGGAGACGGCCGCCGCGCCGAGCACCCTGAACTTTCGCCGTGGTCGCGGCTGGCCCCGCATGGCTGTCTCGGTGGTAACTCGTGGTAACTCGGTGTCATCGTGGGTAACTCGCTAGATAATTTACATGGACACTTTCTAGAAGTGCGTTTCCATATACCATTTGCTTCACCGTTAATCTCAAAAAGCAGTCTCGGTTTTCATTGTGTTTTTGACCCTCAACTGTTTTTTTTTCTGAATCAAAATCAAAACTTTATTTACCCAAGATGACTGTCAAAGGAAATAGGATTTTTGTTGCACCTTCAGATTTATCAAAATGATCAACTACAATTTTCTCAAATCCTCCTTTAGCGTCTTTAGGTATAAAAGGAAAACAAGGTGAATTTTAGATTGTGGCGACAGATGGCAGGAGTTCAGAACTGTCCATTCCCAGGCAGACAAGAAAGTGAAGAAGTGAAAACCATTTCCTCAGTACAATCTAGGAAGTTCAGGTAATTTTCAAATGGTTCGTTAATAGAATGTTCGTCACTGGGTATGATGGAAAGCACCTTTTCTCCAAAGAGGAGCTACATAAAATTGAATTTTTTGTATTCCCCAAATTATAGAGTAAACTAAGTTTAAGAAAAAAAATTCAGGTTAAAATGAATTACAATATTGAGTGCACTTGCTAGCCGTTGTATAGTTATTGAAGCTAATGTTTCTACTGCTTCAGGACCCAGGCCAAACACTTGAAAAAGAAAAACAAAAAAAACATTATTGTTAAAAGTTGAGCATAGTTTTTGTCTAGAAGTAGAAGTAGACCCTAGGATTCAACAATCCTTGTTTAAAATGATCAACTACAATTTTTTTCCTTTTTCCTTTGACTACTCCCACCCAAATTTGTAAATGTTTATGTAAATATTAATTGGATAAAGCAGCATTGTTTTTAATAGTCAAAAGGTGGAAACAACCTAATATCCATCAAATGAATAATGGGTAAATAAATGTGATATATATCCATTTGTCACATTCACAGGGCAGTTGTGCCAGGGTAGTGAGGTAAGTTACTGGAAAGGCCAAAGAAAGTGCCGGGAGATGACATGGGACACATAGGATTAATTGGAGAAAGCTTACAAGAGATCAGTGACTGCCCCAAGAAATGTTCAGAGGCGATAGGCTGAAGGGCACCTGTCCCTCAGAGTTTCCCCAAGGAGTGCCTGCTCTTCCTCAGGCATTTTGTCCAGTGAAAGCAGGCTGGACCAGTGAATGTATCCTCTCCACAGTTATCTTCAGGTCTTCACTCATCACCACTGAAAGAGGGTTTTATATGTCAGCTGCAGAAGCAGTGAGATTCTGAGCATTAGCTTGCTTACTTTTCTTGTCTGAGCAGCTTACCAAGGAGCAAGAATGTAGTTTTCTACAGATAACACTAACTTGCCCTAGTTCCCAGTATCCCTCATGATACGTATCTGAACTTTTTGACACAGACTTGCTCTTGCACTCTTAACTTGGCTAGGATTTTGGAAATAGCAAGGGGGCATTTAGGGACCTGGCGTTTTACTGTTCCCCTTTTCTTTAGGGGCAGTACACCATTAAGTAGAACATTATTCAATAAATAAGAATGAAGTACTAGAAGAAGATTCTGGGAAGATGGTGAAATAGGTAGCACCAGGAATCTGTCTCCTCACCTAGAAGTGGTCATAAGTGGCGGAATCTCTCTCTTGTGACTATTCTGGAACTCTGAAGTCTGCTAAGGGCTTGCAGCTTCTAGGGGAATGAAGTACTGATAGTACAACATAGATGAACCTTAAGAACAAATATGATGTTATATGAAAGAAGTGAGTCACAGAAGACCACATATCATATAATTCCCTTTATGTGAAATGTCTGGAATAGGCAAATCTATAGAGACAAAAAGTAGATCCGAGATTGCTTTGGGCTGAGGCAAGGAAGTTGTTGGAGGGAAATGGGTGGATGATTACTAGAAGGTGAACTGTATGGCATATGAATTGCATGTCAACAAAAAAGATCTTATAAAAAAATCAATGACAGAGTAGGCAAACGATAACTGGAGAATTTGAAAATATTAAAAATGAGTTTTCAAAAACTGATTAACATATGGCTTCTATTTCCTATGTTAAACTTGTGAAATATCTTAATTTCTAAGTCTAGTTTCCCCATCTTCAAAATAGAGATAATATTTTTATTTAGTCCTGTGAGGATCATGATGTATAAAAGTACTCAGCAAATGGTGACTGTTTTCACTACATATTTTTCAAAAGAATTGACATAGATTCTACAATCTAATTCTGATAATCTAAAGTTAAAATAAGAAATATTTAAAATTTGTGTGAATTCCATAAGAAAGTATTTTCAGTGCCCAAGCAATTTTTTCATTACTGAGGGCTCTAGATGTTAATGTATCAATTTCAAAAATATGTTAAACATTAATTATAGAACACTATGTAACTGAGCTTTAAGAGTGGAATAGATTCATGACAGATGTGATTCTACAATCTGTATAATCAGAAAAATGAGAAATTATACTCTGTTTATGTATGATTTATCAAAATGTATAAATGCATTCTGTCATGTGCAACTAATTAGAACAAATTTTTAAAAAATTTTAAAAGACTAAGATTAAAAAAGAGTGGAATAGATAGTGCTAAATTCAGAAAAAATTCCCACTTGTATGTAGATCATAGTTCACAACCACTTAGAAACCCGTTGAAAATACAAACAATTGAACAGGGCTTGAAAGCAACAATACAAAGCTATTACAAAGTTCTTGAGCTAACTGAGCAGTTGTATGAAAGTCTTCATAGTTCTTTTGCTTATGTTTGTCTCATAAACTCAGATCTCTGAGTTCCCAGCCTAGAAGTTAGAACAAGATAATTTGAAAGAAAGAAGGGAAACAAATGGGTTGTTAAAAGCAAGTACACTGACTCCAGAAATACTTAGAAGGTTGCCAAACGACATGCAGGAATAAAAAAATAAATAAAAAGAATTAGAAACAGAGACAATGTAAAATAAAACCAAATTTTTGTCTAAGAGCACCAGAGACAACACTAAGTTGCAATATTGTACAATATTGACAATCTATAATTAAAAAAACCCAAGCAACTAAAAAACGGTTGATTTCATTTTATCAATTTTAAAAGGCAGAACAAGATTATGTTTCCAATTTTATTTAATTTTTCCTTTTGAAGTCCTTATACATGGGCTGACTGGGAGGTAATTCCTAACACCTCCACCACGCTACCCTTCCTCCCACCTGCTGCATGAAGCAGCCACACACTGAAAAAGGAGATAGGTTTGAACAAAGGGAGCACTGTGTGACACACAAGATGCAAACTCAACTCAAATACGAAGGGATTAATTAAGAGGAGGATGACAATAAAAGGTTTCTGCAAAGTGCTGACATCAGCTCTGACTTTTGGAGAATGAAAAGAGCTGTGCAAGAAGGGTAGGGCATCACACCCAGAGATGATTGCATTTCCAGGCCCTGGAGCCATCAACTAGTTCAAGGTGTTTAGGCAATTCACAATGACTGTCTCAAAAACATGCACAGTGGGGGCATGGTGTAAGTTGAAATCTATGCTTTATTGCCTATGACAGCCTCTGAGATACTGTAAGCATATTTTGAAAACCAGAGCAATAGATCTGTGAACAAATGTTTTCTTTAAAATTATCACTGTCCTTTGAAAAGTTAAGCATATCATTCATTTCTGCTAAGCTGCATGTTTCCTAAAAGAAGAGACTGAGTTTTAGGCATTTCTGTACACTTCATAGTTCAGGCATCTAAATACCTAATGAGTATTTATGTAGTTCACATGACTACTAATCTAATAAAATTAATGAATTTTAAAATTAATAAACTATTTTTTCTGAAAAAGTTAATCATTCTTATTTCCCTAAATTTCACCCTAATTCTTTATCAAGAGAGTGGAAGGAATTAGCATTTTGATGATCACAGAGAAGAGAAATTTCTTAAATGGGACATTTTGGAAAGTGCAGAACTTTGGTAAATCAGAGTAATCATAGACACCATGAAAACCCAAGATTCATGTTGAAGGGATTATGGAAGGATGCAAATGACACACTGAAATTTTAGAATCCATCAAGTCAAGATACCTATCTCTCTGTAGACACATGTCATTTGATGTCTTCTCCCTATCCCCTCTAGTGTGAGCCCTGGAACTGCTCAAGAGAAGAAAATTAAGGAAATGTAAGAACAAAGTGATGGAGCTGGGTTGTGGCTCAGTGGTAGAGCACTTACCTAGTACTTGTGAGGCACTGGGTTCAATCCTCAGCACCACATAAAAATAAATGAATAGAAAACAAGGTATTGTGTCCATCTACAACTTAAAAATATTTTAAAAAAAGGAATAAGGTGATTTAGGAAAAACCACATATGTGAGGAAAAGAAAGTTGTTGACTTTTCAGGTCTTTCATTTAGACTGGTTTTATGATTTTTAAAGTCTGTCAATAGATGGCAATTTCTGTTATAGGCAGGAGAAATGTGTTTGAAATTTATGATTCATCAAAGACTATGCTATTTTACAAATCTAAAATCATTGTATATGTAAATTAGCACTAAACATTTTCCCCTCTACTGTTTAATACTAGTTATGGTATAAATTTGGAATGTATATATTTCAAAATATGTTCCCAGAAACAGACAATGCTAACCCAATTTTCTGCATTGTTTTTTTCACTTTAGAAATAAATAAGTGCACAATATGAAAAAGAGTAGTATAAAGTTAAGCAGATCTTTTAAAAAGTGTTTTCAGTGCCTTTACTTAGAAAAGCCAATATTTAACTGAAGTAACAAAAAAAAAGTAGAATTGAGAAGTCATATCCATACATATCCAATAAAACTGTTCCAAGTAATATACTTTACAGAAGCTGTTCAGATTCTGCAGTCAAAAAATTTTCTAAATATCTCGGCAAATAATTGTACAACGCTTACATGGTAGACACTGTTCTATATACTTGAATATATCAGCGAACTCATATATTCCCTGGAAATCAGTAACCTTAACTACCTAGAACCCAATTGTTAAAAAAAAAATTTAAGATTCAAAAGACTTGAAAACAATAAAATAAAGCTATTTAAAAGCATATGAGTCATTCACAGTCCTTTGGCTTATTCTTTTTTTTTTTTTTTTGGGTGCTGGGGATCGAACCCAGGGCCTTGTGCTTACAAGGCAAGCACTCTACCGACTAAGCTATCTCCCCAGCCCCGGCTTATTCTTATTAGCCCAAATCTCTTGAGTTCCCAGTCCAGAAATTAGAATGTGATAATTAGAAAGGAAGGGAACTTAAAGAGATGGGATGTTTGAATGTGTCGTTTTCCTGAATTTTGCACCTATACATTCTATCTTTAATGTTCATTCATTTACAGAACCCAAGGACTTTATAACTGTAATGTATTAGAAACTGATAAATTAACACTGAGATAGTTTATGAATTTAAAAAGTTGTTCAGTAATATAGGGAATATTGTCTCTAAAAAGTCAAAAATTTAAATTTGCCTTCAATGAAAGAAGCTCACCTTCTATTAGGGAGAGAAAACAACAAATAGTAAACATGCTAAATAAGTAAATCATTTCATATAGTATGTGAGAAGGTGACAAATGATATGCAAATCATATATGTATCTCATATCTGGATGTAATTAAAATGATAATCTACCAAATTATTAAAATAGACATCCTTTTCATTTGCTCTTGTGAGTCACACCAAAGGCTGTGATGGGCTGACAGATCTGACTCCATGAAAATGTTCTAGGCCAGACTCTAAGGGAAATTACTAAACAGACTCCATTTTTCTCTGAGACTCCATGTTATGTAGGAAATAAACTTCTTCCATGGGAACAACCCGCCTCTGTGCCCATCATCAGTTACTTAGTGTGACATGTTTAACAATACAGAATGATAATTCCTATGTAAAGAAATATTGCTCTCTTTTGATTCCTATTGCTCCTAACAATGTACCATGTGAACAGTGATTGTGTGGATCTTAGTAACCATTCTTTAGATTGTACCCTAAGGGTCATTTTGACCCACTTCCCCCTCTGTCAATGATCTCATGATGTTAATGTGTAATTTGGAATCATAGCAACAGACACTTATGATTAATGTAATTTTTGGTATAAGAACACCTACAACCCTGTGGTCGGGGCTGTTCTCCCAATAGTCATTTTTTGGCGCATTGTGTGAGACAGTCAGCAGCCGGCTTAATAAAGACTCTCAAATTTGGACTTCTCAGTGTAATCGGTATGTTTTTAAGTTGTGCCCCAATACAAGGCTAAAGGTCATATGTTCGCTTTTGACCCTTAGCAGTGGGACAAATCCACTTCTGGCTTGCATCTCAGCAATACATTCCTTAAAACAAATGCTTTAAGTGAAAAAGTATTTAGAGTGTAATCATTTTCATATTTTCAGTAGATTTGCTCAGCACCATTTCATGTGCTCAGCTCTTTTGAGAGTATGGCCAGGCCATAGTTTAAAGGGCTTTCCTGCTGAAAGCTCTATCTTACTCTATGTGATCACGAATCCTGTGATCAGTGGGTAACAGAAGAAGAATTTAATGGGAAGACATTAGCATGGAAAATAAACAAAAGGAGTTTAGCCTTTGGGTAAACAACAAACAATTTACTTTTGAAATTATTGACAGTGATGTTTCTTTGCCTGATAAATAATTACTCTTCGAAAACATCTACCTATCTAGCTGAACACAGTAAGTGCTGTTCGTTCAGCCATTCTGCAGGTCTACTTTAGTCAGTGAAGAACAACAGAAATTACTCGTTCTTGATATTCAGACATAAGCATTAAACACAAAAAGCAAAAAGTAATAAAAGAGGGAAGCTAAACTACCAAGACTCCACATAAGGCATACAAATAGTATTGATGACTAGCCATGAGACTGGCCCTGTCTTGTTCCCGAGCTGTGCCACTGCAAAGAGTAACTGCCTCCGGTACATTAACAAATGTTGTTTAGTTGATTCTATTGCCATAAAAATGCTTTTAAATTAATATCCCTATATATTCATATTCACCTGTATTCTTTACTGTTACTAACATTATATCATAGAATTAAAGTACATTTTGGCTTATTGACAGTTACAGTTATAAAATTCATGTGTTTAAATTCATACTCAGTATATTCACAAAGGGATCTGAGACTGCTTGTAATCACATCCTAGATAGGGAGAGTTTCAATATGCTAATACTATAAGTCTGTTCAATTTCTGTAACTGAATTTCAAATTTTAAACAGTCAATGTAAAAAAAAAAAAGAGGTAAATTACACATGTTCCTTAGGGAAACCCTGTTGTCCCAGCATTGATTTTTTAAAATAATTCTTAGGTGGGGTTTTTACTAGGAAAAATGAGTGATGTGAGGAATATGCTTTAAATAGCATTTTTTTTTTTCAGTGCTGGGGCTCAAACTCCAGGGCCTCATACATGCTAGGAAAGTGATCTACCACTGAACTACATCATGAGCTCCTTACTAGCATTTGTATAGCAAAGGCATAGATTGGTTCCTACAGCTGCCTCCTACAATGATCTTATATTTAAAAAAATTAAACATAACTGTAAAGTTCAATACAGATGATTTTATATTATCAGATTTTCTTAAGACTAGTAATTTTGAAAAATTATACTCCACATAGTTGTTGTGTAATAATTCCCACCATTATGTACAACTATAATGCACAAATAAAAATATAGAAAAATTTTAAAAAGAAAAAATTTTACTTCAAAACCACATACCATAAAAATTGACTTTAAGTTTTTCTAGTCATTGCCTCATGCCTTCTAGTGACAAACCGAAAGCAGTGGTGGCTATATATCTTTCTTCTCTGGGGTTGTCAGATTTGTTAAACTCATTACAAAATGTGGATATGCAAAAAGAATACCTTTGGCATTAGCTGGTATCAGACACATCTCGTCTTCCGAAGCTGGATGCCAAGAGTGAAGTGTCCCATAGTAACATACTGCCACAACGGAGAAGTCTGGGACAGCAACTGGAATACTCTTTGAAAATGCAGGTCAGGAGGCTGGGGTTATAGCTCAACGATGGAACGCTTGCCTTGCATGTGTGAGGCCCTGGGTTTGAGCCTCAGCACCACATACAAATAGGTAGATAGATAGATAGACGTTTATCTACAACCAAAACATATTTTTAAAAATGCAAGTCAGATCACACTGACCCTGAATTTCCAGTGTTCCTACATAAAATATTGAAGTGCTGCATAATCAGGACCCTCTTTACACTGTTGTCTCAGCCCTACACTTCCTGCTCATTACTCAACCACCACCATCCTAGCAAGCTCTTTCCCATTTCTGGTATTTCCTCTGCCTGGTTTGCTCCTTCCTATCATTCAGATGACAGTGGACATTCTTGTTTCTGATCCCAAGAGGAACAAAGTGCCCAGTTTTTCATCATTAAGTTTGATTTTAGGTTTAGGTAATTTGTAAATGTTCTTTATCAAGTTGAGGAAGTTACCTTTTACTTCCAGTTGCTGAGTGTTTTTATCAGAAATAGGTTTTGGATTTTCTTAAATACTTTTTCTAAATTTATTAAAATGATCACATTTTTCTTCTTTAGTCATTGATGTGATTAATTACACTTGATTTTTTTAAATGTTGAACCACCTTGTATACCTATAATAAATCCCATCTGGTGATGGTGTATGATTATCTTTATACATTCCTGGTTGCATTTTCATTTTTTGAGGATTTTGGCATCCATACTTATGAGAAATTTTAGTCTGTGGTTTTTCTTTCTTGTAATAGTTTGTTTTTAACTTAGAGTAATGTTGGCCTCATTGAATGACTTATGATGTGTGCCCCCTGCTTCTGTTTTCTAGAGGACATGGTCAAGAGCTTGTATCTTTTCTTCCTTAAGCATTTGGTACAATCCATCATTGAAGCCATTTGGGCATAGTGCTTCCTTTTGGGGAAGATTATTATTGATTCCATTTTATTTAATAGGTATAGGTCTATTCAGATTGTGTATTTCAGGGAGTTAGTCGGTTTCATTCAAATTACCAAATTTATGGGCAAAGAGCTGTTTACTTTATTATCCTCAGGTGTCCACGAGATCAGTAGTGAGAATTACTCTTTCATTTCTGATGTGGTAATTTGTGTCTTCTCTGCTTTTTTCTTAGTTTGGCTAAAAGTTTATTAGTTCTATTGATCTTTTTTAAAAAAAGCCAACTTTTTGGTTTGTTATTTTTATTTTTTCTCTTGTTTCCCTTTTTTAGTTTGTTGATTTCAGCTCCATTTTTATTATTTCTTTTCTTCTGCTTGCTTTAGGCTTAAATTGGCTATTCCTTTAGTTTCCTAAGATGAAGTCTTTGATTATTTGTTATTTGATTATTTGATTATATTTTTCTATATAGTCATAAATTTTCCTCCAGTTGCTTTGGCTGCATCTCACAGATTTTGGTAAGTTGTATTTTCATTTATTTTGAAATATTTTCAAATTTCCCTGAGATTTTTTTACACGTGTTATCAAGAAGCATGCTGCTAAATCACCAACTATTTGGAGATTTTCCAGCTATGTTTCTGTTATTTATTACTAGTTTAATTTGATTGTGGTATAATAGTACAATTAGTATAATTTCTATACTTTCAAATTTTTAAAACTGTGCCCAGAATGTGACTCATCTTGATAAACATTCATTCAAGTTTGAGAAGAATATATATTCTGCTGCTGTTGAATGAAGTAGTCTATAAATGCCAATTAAATTAAGTTGATTTAGTAGACCTGGATCTACTTGAGAGTGCTATTCAGGTCAACTATGTCTTTACTGATTTTCCACCTGCTTGATCAATCAGTTAGTGAAGGTGGTGCTGAGTCCTCTGTTACTGTGGATTTGCCCATTTCTCCTTGCAGTTTGATCACTTTTTCTTTCGTGTATTTTGATGCTACATTGTTGAGAGCATATGTGTTAAGGATTATTATAGCTTCTAGGAGAATTGTCCTCTTTATCTTTATGTAATGCCTCTATTTTCACTTTCCTTGTTCTGAATTCTGTGTGTGTGTGAAATCAGCATAGCTATTTCATCTTTCTTTTAATTGGTGTTACATGGAAATCTTTCTCCATCTTTTTAATCTATATGTGTCTTTCTACTTAAATTGGGTTTCTTATAAACAATATATAGTTGAGTTTTATTTTTATTCATTTGTTCTGACAATCTTGTTGATGTTTTTAGAACACTTCTATTTAAGGTAACTGTTGATATAATTGTATTAATAGCTACCATGTTGCTAACTCTTTTCTATTAATTGCATTTGTTTTTAATTATTTTTCCCTCCTTTTCTACCTTCTCATTGTAATTGAACATTTTATACTATCTAATTTATCTCCTCTCTTGGGATAGAAATGCTACTTCTTTTAAAAAATGTTACTTGGGCTGGGTTTGTGACTCAGTGGTGGAATGCTTGCTTAGCATGTGTGAGAAACTGGGTTTGATTCTCAGCACCACATATAAAAATATAAATGAAGATCCATCAACAACTAAAAAGAATTTAAAAAATAAAATTAAAATTAAAAAACATTACTGATGCCCTAGAATTTGCAATATGCATTTTAATTGAATCTAAAAGTCAATTTCAAATGAAAATGTATTGTTTCATATGCAGTGCAGGTACATAGTAAATGCATATTCCAAATTTTTTCCTCTTGACCCTTGCAACAAAACTGTCATTCATTTCACTTATCCATATACTATATTCATCTGATACAGTTTCTGATATTACTTTAAATAGTTTAAAGCTTAGTTTTTAGGTAAGAGTAAGAAAAAGAAAATGGTTTATTTTACCTTCATGAATTTCTAATAGCCTTCCTTTCTTAATATAGATCTGTTTCTGATCTGTGTAATTTTCCTTCTCCCTGAAGTACTTCATGTAACACTTCTTTCAGGACAGGTCTGCCTGCAAAGAATTCCTTCCATTTTTGTTTTTCTGAGAAAGTCTGTATATTTTCTTCACTTGTGAAGGATAATTTCCCTGGATATAGAATTCTAGTTTGACCGGATTTTCCTTTAAATATTTCATTCCACTTTCTTCTGCTTATGTTTTTTTAAAGACATTCTTTTTTTCTAATATATATTTTTTAGTTGTAGATGGACACAGTACCCTTCTTTTATTTATATGTGGTGCTGAGGATTGAACCCAGTGCTTCACACATGCTAGGCAAGCACTGTACCACAGAGCTACAATTCCAGCCCCTCGTGTGGTTTTTGATAAGAAATCTGCTATAGTTCTTATACTTATTCCTTTATAGGTAAGGTTTCTCACATTTGGTTTCTTTCGAGTTTGTCTTTGGTTTTCTGAATTTGAATATTTGTCCAAGTGTAGATTTTTTTGTTTCTATCCCACCTGATGTTCTCTAAGCTTTCTGGGCCAGTGTTTTTCTATCTGCCATTAGCTTTAAGATAGTGTGAGTGCCACTATAGCTTCAAATATTTTTTCTGTTCCTTAACTCCTTTCTCCTTTTGGTATTCCAATAACATGTATATTAACCCTTTGAGCTTATCTCAAAGTTCTTGAATGTTTTCTCCTCTTTTCTCTCTCTCTGTCTAATCCTTTTTCCATTTGTCTTTTAGTGTGGGAGGTTCCCATTTATCCATCTTTTAACTTACTGGTTCTTTCTTTTGCTGTGCTCAGTACACTGGTGATCCCGTCCTTTCAAAGGCATTCTTTGTATCTTAACTGTCTGATTTTTCGCATTTTCTTTTGGTTCTTTCTTAGAGTTTACTTTTCTCTGCTTATGTTACCCATCTGTTCATTGTTTAGCTTTTCCATTAGAGCCCTAAACATACTCACTAAAAATTCCATTTGATAATTCCCGTAATATCATACCTGAGTTCTGATTCTGAACTCAGACATCCATCCTCCACACAAACAAGGCTCTTTCACTGTGTCCCCTTGGTTATGGAGAGTGCTCTGGGTCCACTGTGTAAAGGTTACTTTCCCCTTCATTTCCCCCTTCAGCTTTCTCATGCCCCCCAGCTGAAATTGTACCCTTTCCTTCTGCCCCGGGCAATCTTCATCCTACCTCTGACAATAGTTAGTCTCTTGCATTTAGCTTCTTTCGTTTAGCCTAATGTTTTGAAGTTCTTCCGTGTTGTAGTTATCAGTATTTTGCTTGTTTTTGTCACAGAATGATATAGTAGTTGCTGGATGGATATATCACATTTTATTTATCTACTCACCAGGTGCTGGACATTTGGGTTGTCCTATTATTGACTACTATATGTCATGTTCCTTTGGAAATTTGCATACCTCTTTGTATTCACAGATTTTCATTTCTCTTGGTTAGATTTTTATGACTGGAATTATTGGGTTGTATGTAATTCTTAAGAATCTGTGAACCAGTTTTTAAAAGTGGCTATACCACGTTACATTCCTCCCAGCAGTGTGAGAATTCTAGTTTATCCACATCCTTGTCAGCTCTGGGTATTTTCTGCTTTGTTAGGTGATAATCATTCTAGGATATGTAGAGGTGTCTCATTTGGTATTAATTTGTTTTTATCTAATGACTAATGATGTCATTATTTCTTAGCATTAGTATGTCTTCTTTGGTGAAATGTCTGTTAAAGTCTTTTGCCCATTTTAAACTTGGGTTGTTTTATTATTAAGTTCTAAGAACATTTTTATGCAAGCCTTTTAATAGATATATGCTCTGTAAATATCTTTTTAGCAACCTCTGACTTCTCTAAATTTCGTTTTGGTTTAGGTTTTTAGTTTGTTTTCTTTATTATCTATCCACCAATTCATCCTTCAAATGGTTTGTAAATCAACCTCAACTCTGACTTGATGGTATTCCTAGGGATTCCTCCAGCTTCTAGAGCCAAGCTCAATTAAACCACAGAACTTCTTACAGCACTTGGTACTCATCATAATCAGAAGCAGGGTTCCTTTCTAAATTGTTGATATAGTACACAGTTTAGGAGCATTTGGAATCAAAAAAGCAGGGGTAGTTTGACAAATATTAAGTGCCTCACTAGTATATATTTGATCCCTCCTTGGAAGTGAATCTTAGAGCTATCAGTAATAAAACCAGAGATTTCTTTAATTACCAGCTTTTAATACATGATCTCTAAGCGATATTCTCTAAAGATTTTAATTCCCTGAATTTGTATTGCTAAAATGTTTGAATCTGGGAAAAACAGAAATCTCTACTTCAGTCAGTAAACTCAGTTGAACATTTATGGGATATTGTGCTAGATGCTAGGAAATAATAATGAACAAAATAAGTTCCTGACTTCAAAAAAGTTTAAATTGTATATATACATGAAAATAACCATACACATTGTTGAGTGAATGTTAGTAGTGTAGGAACATTGGAGAAGTATTCCTACAAAAAATAGCATTTGAGCTAAACTTAAGAATGAGTTGGTTATCTGTGTTAGCTTTATGTCCCTATAACAAAATAACTGAGATAATCATCTTATAAAGAGAAAAGGTTTGTTTTGGCAGGCAAATTAAGAGATTCCAGTCTATGATCTGTTAGCTGCATTGGATTGAGTGTAGGCTAGACTTTATGGTGGAAGTGTATAGCAGAGCAAAACCACTAACCTCATGGCCAGGGAACAAAAGAAAGGAAAAAGAAAAGACAAAGATGCCTCAGTCCCCTTCAAGAATATTTCCCAATGACCTAGAGACCTCCCATTAGTGCCACCAGGGGGACCAAGCCTTTAACATAGAGATTTGGGGTGACCCTAAGATCCAAACTATAGCAACATCAAAGAATTAGGGGTGAGACTATTCCAGGCACGGTCCAGAATGCAAAGACACAGTGAAGATCCCAGGGGGTGTCAAGAGCACAGCCTATATCCTGGCGTGGTGTGGGAAGGCAGAGTGAGACAAAGCCAGAACTCAGGTGAAGGAAGACTGTAATGAGCTTCCAATGCTGTCTTTGGAGTTTTATTGACCCTCTTATCTTCCCAACATCACCAGTAATCTAAGGAGTGGTTCTCAAGTTTTTAATATTTTTATCATCCCACCAATCACTATACTGTCAAAGGACTTAAGTCCTCCTCTTAATTGTAGTCAAGTCCTAGTTTTTTTTTTAATTTTTACAGACTGCATTTTGATTCATTGTACACAAATGGGGTACAACTTTTCATTTCTATGGTTGTGCACAATGTAGATTCACACCATTTGTGTAATCATACATGTACATAGGGTAGTGATGTCTGTCTCAGTCCACTATCTTTACATGCCCCACCCCCTCCCCCCCATTTCCCTCTACACAATCCAAAGTTCCTCCATTCTTCTCTTACCCTCTTTACCCGCCTGTTATGTATCATCATCCACTTAGAAAACATTTGGCCTTTGGTTTTTTGGGAATTGGCTTATCTCGCTTAGCTTGATATTCTCCAACTCCATCTGTCACCTGCAAATGCTGTAATTTTATTCTTCTTTATGACTAAGTAATATTTCATTGTGTATATATGCCACAGTTTCTTTATCCATTCATCTACTGAAGGGCATCTAGGTTGGTTCCACAATCTAGCTATTGTGAATTGAGCAGCTATAAATATTGATGTGGCTGCATTACTTCAGTATGCTGGTTTTAAGTCCTTTGGGTATAAAGGAGGGGGCTAGCTGGGTCAAATGATGGGTCCATTCCAAGTTTTCTGAGGAATCCCCATACTGCTTTCCAGAGTGGCTGCACCAATTTGCAACTCCACCAGCAATGTATGAGTGTGCCTTTTTTCCCACATTCACGCCAACACTTATTGATTGTGTTCTTGATAGTAGCTATTCTAATTGGAGTGAGATGAAATCTTAGGGTGGTTTTGATTTATATATCTCTAATTACTAGAGATGTTGAACACTTTTCATATATTTATTAATTGCCTGTATATCTTCTTTTGTAAAGTATCTGCCAAATTCTGTAGTACATTTATTGATTGATTTCCTTGTATTTTTGGTGTAAAGTTTTTTTAAGTTCTTTATGAATTATGGAGATTAGTGCTGTATCTGAAGTGTATGTGGAAAAGATTTTCTCCCACTCCATAGACTATTTGCTCGTTGATGGAATATTCCATATATGTCTGTTAAGTCTAAGTTATTGATTGTGTTATTGAGTTCTATGGTTTTTGTTCAGTTTTTGTTTGGAAGATCTATCCAGTGGTGAAAGCGGTGTGTTAAAGTCACCCAGTATTGTATTGTGGTCTATTTGGTTCCTGGAATTGAGAAGGATTTGTTTGACATACGTGGATGTGCCATTGTTTGGGGCATAAATATTTATGATTGTTATGTCTTGCTGATTTATAGTTCCCTTAAGCAGTATGACCTTCTTTATCCCTTCTTACTGACTTTGGCTTGAAGTTCACTTTATCTGATATAAGGATGGAAACTCCGCTTTTTTACTGAGTCCGTGTGTGTGGTATGTTTTTTGCCATCCTTTGACTTTTAGTCTGTGGATGTCTTTTTCTATGAGATGAAGCTGTCTCTTGAAGGCAGCTTATTGTTGGGTCTTTCTTTTTAATCCAGTCTGCCAGTCCGTGTCTTTGATTAGTGAATTTAGGCCATTAACATTCAGGGTTATTATTGAGATATGATTTATATTCCTGGTCATTTTGGCTTATTTTCAGTTTTTAACTTGGCTTGATTTCTCCTTTGATTGGCTTTTCCATTAGGGTAGTTCCTCCCTTTGCTGACTTACATTGTTGTTTTTCATTTCCTCCTCATGGAATATTTTGCTGAGAATGTTCTGTAGTGTAGGTTTTCTATTTTTAAATTCTTTTAACTTTTGTTTATCCTAAAAGGATTTTATTTCATTATCAAATCTGAAGGTTAATTTTGCTGGGTATAAGATTGTTGGTTTGCAACCATGTTCTTTCAGAACTTGAAATGTGTTGTTCCAGGTCCTTCTAGCTTTTAGGATCTGGGTTGAGAAATCTTCTGATATCCATATTGGTTTCCCCCATATGTAATCTGATGCTTTTCTCTCACAGTCTTTAAATTTTTTTTTATTTTGTGTGTTAGTCATTTTCATTATAATGTGCTTTGGTATGGATCTGTTGTAATTTTGTACATTTGGTGTTGTGTAAGCCTCTTGTATTTGATTTTCCATTTCATTCTTCAAGTTTGGAAAAATTTCTGATATTATTTCATTGAATATGTTGTTCCTTCCTTTGGTTTGCATCTCTGTGCCTTCCTCAATCCCAATAATTCTTAAATCTGGTCTTTTCATGATATTCCATAGTTCTTTGAGATTCAATTCATGATTTCTTATCATCTTTTCTGTTTGGTCAAATTTATTTTCAAGATTAAATATTTTGTCTTCATTGTCTGAGGTTCTGTCTTCCAAGTGATCTAGTCTGTTGATGATGCTTTCTATTGAGCTTTTAATTTGGTTTATTATTTCCTTCATTTTAAGAACTTCTTTTTTTTTTTTTTTAAGAATTTCCATCTCTTTATTGAAATGATCTTTTGCTTCCTGCATTTGCTCCTTTAGCTGTTTATTGGAGTGATCATTCATTGCCTGCATTTGGTCTTTTATCTCATCCTTTGCTTCGCAGATCATTTTAATTACATACATTCTGAACTCCTTTTCTGACATTTCTTCTACCATTTCTTCTACCATACTGTCATTGATTTCTATTAACATAGAACCTTGATTTGTTTGGAGCACTTTCTTCCCTTGTTTTTTCATGTTGTTCGTGTACCTTCCCCTTTAGCAATGCAGATCTGAGGTATTGCATTTTACCCCCTGTAGGCTTACAGTGACCGTGCTGGTTTCCAATACCTCTCCTTTAAGGGGGAGCTCAATATTAATAACACCCAGTACAAACAATATGCAGCCGTAAACCAAGTAGCCCCATGAAGATGTTAACAGTTTTGTCGTAATAAACAGAGAAGATGAGTTCTATCATTATCTACAGTATAACCAATACATTTGCGATGAGTTCTGCAATTTCTAATGGTGGACAAAGAGGATGGGGAGAAGTATAGAATGTAACTGTTAATGGGATAAGAAGAGAGTGTATAGAGGTACTAGATCATAGGAAGAGTGAAGGCAGAATTAAAAGAAGTTGGTCATTAGCATGAGAAAAGGGAGAGAGAGACTCCAAGAAAACAGGTAAACAAAAGGAAAATAGAGCAAGAAAAATAAGGAAATAAAAATTTAAAAAGAAGGAAAAAAATCTATAATACAATAGTCATATACTATTCAAACTTGCCAATCTTCAGTGGCCTGACGCATGAGAGATATCTGACAATAAGCTTCCAATTTCCAGCAGGCAACTCTGGATGGAGTTGCCCCTCCTAAAGATGGCGGTTTCTGCTTCTGGGATAATCCAAGATGGCTGTACTGGGGCTTCCGAACAAGTTGGTAGATGGGGCGCCACAGTATGGGTGGGACACTGGCTATGAGTTTGCAAAGGGCATGGGTGGGCTGGGGTCTTGGAGTCCTGAAGGCCAAGTCCTAGGTTTTATGAGGATATTAATGAGTTCACAGGTATTGTATTTGTAATTTAGGATTAGTTTAAAAGACATAAATAAACAACATAGTGGGACCAATGGCAAAAGTTAACTATTTTTAAAATATTTTTTAACATTATAATGGAAAATTTAAAACTTTTTATGATAATTTATCAGATTGTGTATAAAAACCATTTAATTTTAGACATTGATAAAGTCTTTTCTTCAGGGCACTTTTTTTTTTTAATCTGAGAAGACTACAGATGTGTTCTCTTAGTGAATTTAACAAATTCAACTAGGTTTGTATCAACTACTTACAAGTTATATTCATGTTCTTTTATGAATCATTTGCTTTAAGAACATGGTCTATGTTGAGAATTTTATAGGTACATTTCTGTTTTTGCTGGGGGAAAGACAACTTGAAATTGTCCCAAACAGTAACAGCTTATCAGAAACATGTTTTGTGTTAGTGTGAATTACTGTTGGTGTATTTGTTTGTTGTGAAGAAGGATACTTAATATTCAATACAGTTTTCAACACAAAATAATTCCTTTTTTTATTTGTTCTTTTTAGACATGCATGACAATAGAGAGTATCTTGATACATTATACATACATGGAGTATAACTTATTCTAATTAGGATCCCATTCTTGTGGTTGTACATGATCAACAAAAAATAATTTCTAAATACTGAAATTCAAACATATCTCAACAGTGTAAAAATTATCTATTCAAGTTATTAAAAGGCAACTCGATTAATCAGTCCCCAACTCTTGTTACTCCTGGGTTCAAATATAAATGACATATTTTCCATCTGCCTACTTTATATCCATACTCAAGAACACTGGCAATGACATCATGTGATAACATTTTAATTTTAAAAGGAGAAATTGGAATAAAATTTGCTTTTATGATAATTATAAGACACAAGATAAATGAACAAACAAAAAATTCCTAGTCCCTCCCTTATTCAATTGATATCATGTTTTCCAGTACAAGTGCACACTCACCCTGTAATGTATTGGTATTCCACATTCTAAAAAATGTCTTTTTAGAACTATTTTTAAACCCTTATATTTAGAAAATAGGTGATGAATATACTTTTCTGGTTTGCAATTGGGAAGATATAGGAACCTCTAAAACTTGGTAAGTTATACTGATCAGACTTGACTTTCTTTCCTGACTTAACTAGACGGTGTACTCTTCAGTTTTAGTTTCTCCACTTCCTGCTGGATCATTCTTTCATTTCTTGAGTAGCCATAGTTTGCTTTTTGCTTCCTGTTTTCTGTTGCAAAACTTTTGATTTATGCTTTCTTGCTTTTTTCTTGGTTTAGTTTCAACTACTTGCAGGAACTGGTTAGGAACCTCATCTGAAGTTCTCCTTACTGTCACTTCATCTGATTGCACCTTCTGGGCAGTGGTCTGTGGTGGGGACTGCACATCCCTGGGTACCTATGAGCCAAAGCTCTGTGGAACCTTCCCAGAGACTGAGTGCAGAGTTGATGCACCTGAGCATCTCTCAAAGCCCAGTTTACATGCTCCTCATGAATGGATTTTAATACACATCCCAAATAATCATTACTAACAAAGTTATGTTTATTTAGATTTATTTCAATATTAACCCTGCCTTTTAAAAAAACTTACACTAATGTCTTTCATGTTGGCCCTTCCTATTAGGGTCCCGTTCCTTCCTCCTGGGGTATCTGTTGTTGGCATAGTCTTTTTCCATTGTTTTAAAAAATCTGTAATGTTTTCATTTTACTCTAGCTCTTAAAAGATCATTGTTCTAAAAATAAGATTGTTCTGGATATATAATTCTTGGTAGGAAATTATTTTCTCTCAGTAATTTGAGAGTTCATTGCATTGTCTCTGGCTGCCACTGTTGCTCTTGAGAAATGCTGTCAGGGACTTACGGTTCTTTTTACATGATCTGTCTTTTTTCTCTTGGGCTGTTTTTATTATTTGCTCTTGATCCTAATTTAATTGCAATTTTACTACTATGTTACTACTATATGTCTAGGTGTGGATTTCTTTTTTAAATTATCCTGCTTGGACTGTACTGTGATTCCTATCCCTGTGAATTCTTGCTTTTCATTAGTTTTGAATGATTCTCAGTCATATTATAGAATACTGGTTCTCCTCTATTCTATTTATTTATTCCTTCTGAGGTTGTTGACATAAGATCTTCTTTTTCTGTCTCCTACATATATCTTCTTTTTACTAAAAAAAAAAAAAAAAAAAACAAAAAAAAAAAACAAAACAACTTCTTGTCTTATTGCCATTTGCTAGTTATTTCTTCAGCCTTATCTTCCCTTTTACTAATTTTTTCTCCAGATGTTTAATTTGCTGTTTAACCTAACCCTTCAACTTAAAAAAAAAAAGTGTTTGAAGAGTGAAAAAAGTTGGTGAATATATGGGGAAGGACATAATACATAGATGTACAGTACAAAGAATTATATAGAAACACACATCCCATATTACAAGTCAACAATAAAAGTGCCACAAAACCTGTATACCCCTTTCTTAAGCACACCATTTTTTTCACAGTACTCCCTGGAAGTAGTACTTCCTATGATAATCTTTCCTTTGTTTTATACTTTTACCACATGTATATAGATTTAAACAATATAGTTTCTTTGCTTTAACAAGTAGAATTATATTTGATATATTCTTTTGTGTCTCGGTTCTTTAGATTTGTGTCAAGATTCATTGAAACTGTTGCTTATAGCTCTGATTTATCCATTTTAATTCCTATATAGTCACATTTCAAGGACTCAGTAGTTGCAAGTGTGTAGTGACTCCCATGTTGGGCAGTGCAGCTCAGGAGTGCTATCTGGTAATGGAATTGCTCGGTCAATGGGGTATGTGTATCTTTGACTTTAAAAATATTATTTAAAGTAGTTGTGACAATTCATACTCCCACCAGCAATTTATGAGATTAAGCATTGAATTTTAGATTCAAAATTTTTATTTTTTAAAATGTTTATCTGTTTGTTACAAAGGTAGAAATGAACGGCTAGATGAAAAGGTGCATAGGGCAAGGTCCAGAAGGGTGCCCAGCATAGTAGCTTCTGCCCCTGTGGAGTTGGGTCGAGTCACTCTTCTGGCACGCTGATGTGTTCCCCAATTTGGAAGTTCCTCAACATTTCCATTTTTAAATCTCTTTAAGTTCTTTTTCCAGTCAGTCTTATCATCTCTGTTAGTCTCTTGGTACTTGCTCATTGTGTCATCTTTTGTACCTAAAAATTTGTGCATATTTATACTCTGTATCTGATAATCCCAGTGTCTAAAATGATCTGCCACCAAGTTTCCTATTAATTACTGTGCTCTATTGTGGATTCTTGGGGCTTGTGGGAGGATAAAATCACATACATGGGATTAGAGTTGGCAATTACTAATAGCAATGATTATTTTTTGTGTTTTATTTCCTCAAATTTCCTATCATGAATGGTAATGACTCCAAAACCATGTAATAATATTAAGATAACTCTGCAATCAGAATATTTGCTAAACATAAACTCATATGCACTTCGAATAGTACTTTAGTCCCTTTCTCAGAGGCTGGTTATTGACTATTAAGGGGTCCCCTTCTTTCTGCTTTTCTGTTGCTCACTGTGCATAATTCCATCTGTGCAGTGGCTTACAAGGCAATGCTTTTCCCTAGAGACAATTATAAAATATTGCTTCTGAGAGAATCCAGGGGTTTCTACTCATCCAACACCACCTAGCTTCCATCCAGAATCCCTGGCTTCATGCTGGAATCCTTTCTCCTGTAGATACAGTCATTTTTATAAAAATGTTTATGAAGGAAAGCCTTTGGGTAAGCATGGAATGGCTTACACCAAAGGAAAGGAGCCCATAGTGTAGAGAAAATATCTAGATGGGAAGGAGAGGATCAGAACACTAGCAGGGTGGTGGGGGGACTAGCAGGGAGCTAATTATGGGAGTTAGAAACAGATCTTTAAGCCTATTGGTGGTCACCTGGATGATTCCACCACAGACACTTTCTATGGCCTATGCTCTCTCTTCACTAGTCCAGCACAAGATAGTGGCAAAACTTTTCAGGTAGCTGTTTCTGTGCAAGATCTCAGTGAGTGCTGATCTAGCGTTCAAGGTCTATGCTTGTAACCCTCCCAGGACTCCTCTAGGTTTTTGGCGTCCAGAACAGAAGGGTGATGGTTAAGTCATGCAGTTTGGAATATTGAAAACAGACAAGAGGAGTTGGAGGCGGTAGAAGATGGAACTATATCATATAGGTGAGCAAAATTACGGGGTTTAAATATTTAAGGATTAGTTTTTGTTACTATTTCAGCATTGGGAGCAGAAGGATGAATTTTCTTAGCTCTGATTTTTTCCCCTCTAACGGGTAAGATTATTCTTTTGCAAATGGCTCTTGCCCCGTTCGATTCATTTATTTAAAGGAAGACAATTTGGTAATAAATGATTTCAGAGGGCAATTTGTACGGCCCATCCTGGTTACGAAGGCATTTAGAATGTCACGGAGAGCCACCGACCTTCTTTCCTGTCTGACATTCACCCTAGGTTCCCTGTGGTTTTCTTTTTCTTTTGAGGAGTTTCAGGCAACAGCCAGCACACAGGCCTGCTCCCCAGAGCCCGGAGTCCCCCACCGCGTTGGCCAGGCTTGGGAGCAGCTTCCGAGGCGGCGGGGCGGTGCACCTGCCTCTGCGGCCGCCCTCGGGGAGCGCACGCGGGGTGTCTCTGCGGCTTTGTCCCTCCCCTCCTACCACCTGGACCCCAGGGCTCCTCCCCTGCCTGCCACCTACCCACCCACTGCAGGCTGACAGCTGCTCTTCCCCGCCTGGCTTTCTTCCTGCTGGAGCCTTTTCCTGAGCAGGATCTACGGTCCCCCGCCCAGCTCTCGCCCTTGTCAGGGGGACGCGGGCGGAAGTGACCATCAACTTACACAGTAGGGAAGGGATCGGAATCTTGGCTTTCCTACTTCACAGATGTGTGATGTTGGGCTGGTTAAAATTTCTAAGTCGCCATGAAATATGGGCACATTCTAGAATGTTAATTTAGCAACAAGGAACCTGTCCTATTTTTATTTCTATTGCTCTAAGGCACAAAAGTCCTTCCTCATCCACACAGCCAATTCCAATAGCAGTTCAACTAATTGGGGTATCTGTCTATAAAATTTATCCTGTCCACCGTCGTCAGACCCGTCTTTATTCCTTGCTGGTTGTACCTATTATGTGTTCCCCTGCTCCCAGCATCTTATGCCCTTCAGAAACCTTTACAGTTATGGCTCTTTTCCCACAACAGTTCCCCACCTTTTCCTAATTTGTTAAAATCCTACTCAATGTTCATGGCATGCTTAAATTCCACCTTCTTCAGGAACCACTTTTGATGTAGCCAGTGTCCTTGCTGTTCCTGACAGAAGCCTTTTCACTAAGTTACCTGTCACTTTATCTTGGATTGCAATAGTGTACTTGTTAGTCCTACTCACCTTTTCTACTGGAACATTTTAAGTTCCTTGGGAGCAGGAACCATGACTTTCATCTTTGTATTAACATAAATGCTCCAAAATATGAATAAAAAAGAAGAGAGGTGGGTTTAAAAGCCTCGTATTTACATTTTGATTGCAACTAAACTTGAAGAGTTTTGAAATTGATAGCTAAAAACTAACGGTAAATGGAAAGAAAGGGGAAATGAGTTCATTTCCCAATCCCCTACTCAGGGTCTTGGTGATAGGTGCTTTCAAATGTGTTCTCATTTCCTCACAGTCCCGTGAGGTAGCATCTCATTTACAGATGCAGAAACTGAGGATAGACACAATGACATTCCTAACATGTCAAATTCAAGATGCAAACCTAGTATTTTGAAATCTCTTCTGACAGCATTACTTACTAAAGTAGAATTAGTACAAATTCCTTTACAAGAATCAAAGATGATGTCCACAAAGCCTCTACTTGAAGTATAACATGTTAACCAAGTGGCAGATGTTAATTGTAGGGAAGATGCCATAATAACTCAAACAAGTAGATATCTATCATTCAAACACAATACTTTGAATAAAGATCTGGTGGACTAGAGATCTGTCATAGACATTTTAATGTTTCAGATGTTCTTCTTGAATAATTGTAGGTAACTGAGTTCATCTTTTAACCATTTAAATGATGCCATTTATATAATTCAGTATTCACATAGCACCGGGATGTGTTTTGCAACAAAGAAAAAAAAACATGTCCCTGCCCAGAAGGTTTGTAATCTGAAAGGCAATAAGATACTGAGGATGTACCTACAGGAGACACACAAAAATTTAAACTTTGTTGTTTTTGTTTTTGCATGAGTTTTCCAGATCTTTGGTGATAATCAATGAGATCCCTTCAGTAAATTTTGGGATGGGATATTAAAATAAAAGTTGTCATATGTGAGTACAGAGAAAAAAAAACTGATTTGGTTTCTGGGATATGATAGATGATTCTTAACCAATGGCAAGAAGATACTTCTCTGAGTATCAGAATATTTGGGGGTGGAACAAAGAGGCTATGGAGTCTTAAAACAAGATGGTATTTTCAGCGCTTGCTTTGATATGATTTGCTTTATTTAAAAAATTCAGTTAACATCAAAGGGAATGTAGGTCTTCATTTTCTATAGGAAAGAATGCTTTTTTTTTAGAGATGAGAGGGGCCAAGATGAAGATCAAGAAAAATCAACAGTGCAATGCTGTTGTTTTGTCTGGCAGTGCAGTGCCAGAAAAAAAGAGACAAGAACAGAAACAAGAGGGAAAAGTTAAAGGTGAGATCATAAAGCAACGGAAGAATTCACAGGATGACTAAAGGTAGTTAGAAGGTCAGACGAGGGGAAGGATTGATATGAACTTTGTCCTAGGAAAAAGTAGAATATTTAAAGATGTAATGAAAAGCTCCCATTGAAGCAGAAGATAAATTTAAAATGATTTTGATTAAAAAGGGAAAATATACTTTAAAATATGTTTTAATAAAAATAATTTTATAATCTATACAGATTTGAATAAAAAGTTACAACAAATTATTTTCACTTCTTTGCAAAACTGTATACAGTACAACTAGCACACTGGGTTTAGCATTCTACAAATATGGCCACTCTAAGAGGCAAACATATTTTTGTCTTAAACAGGTAAAGGCTCAGGGTAGTTGCCACAAACTGTGAATTAAATACCAGGGAAATATTGCTTTGGTAACATGAATAAATTGATTGTATCATAGTCCATTTTACTTTACAAAATTAAATAAAAATTCCTCAAACACTATTTTTCTACTTGTTTCTGGGTAAACAATTCCCCCTATAAAGCAAAAAGGAATCAAAGCAAAAACCAAAAAATAAAATTGCAGGTTGCTACTTTTATGACATCACTTCCCCTTCCCTTCTTTGTTAGTATTCTTTTCCTTTCCCTTAATTGTTAAGGAAGGTGAGTGGAAAAGATCTGTTTTATCCTCATCCATTTGCTTCTGGGATTCCTACTTAAATCATATGAACATATCAATTTTTCAATCTTGACCCTATTATTAAATGCTATTTAGCTATATTGTTCTAAAAGTTAATACCCCAGTTAAAAGCGCCTACCTAGATTCTTTTTCACAATAAGGCAACAAAGTTGGCTTTAAAATAGTGTTCATGTCTCACAAATATTAGCAGCCCATTGGGAGATTGACTTCAGAGTTAAATGCACACAGAACAACTTTTTTTTTTTTTTTTTCAAGTAACTTGGAATCACTTAGCAACTTTTAAGCAAATATTCAAGATGATCTGCCTTTAGAAACAAAGGCAGACCTAAGGTACAAAATGCAGGAATCAAATCTAACCTAGTTCCTGCCCACTGAAATAATTAAAAAGAGGCTCAGTTTATGAAAAAGGCCTTGGAATAATCCAACTCCTACTGACATCCTTATCTTGGATAATAAAGTAAAAGTAATATAAAAGCTATAAATGGGAATGAAGTTAGTTTAAAGAAAAAAAGACATTCATTTTATTTTAGAAATAAAAGGGAAGGAGAGAATACAAAATGGACTAGTTTTATCTTTAGCCCACATGAGTTTTTCATCATGGAATTAATCCTTCATACTGAATTATAAAAGACAAGCAAACCTACTTTAAGTTTTCTGGTTAGGTCTCTTCATTTAGATTACTGGCAGGCTTGAAAACTTGCTGCCTTTTCTAAGTGAGCTTCTCTGGGAAGCATATGAATAATGCAAAAAATGTACTTCTAAAGAAAGTTTTCAAATACATAATGGTCAAGATGGGAACCAAAAACATTCATACAATGAATTTTTTAAAAATAACTTAAAATGAGAAATAATACATACTCCTTACAGGACAGAACATTAAATCAGAGCAAATATTGCCAATGATAGGATCAACTTTCATCTTCAGAAACACAAATGCATGTGAGTAACACAGAGATCAGAATGAAGTCGAATAGAGGCAGGTGCTGATAGGAAATATTTCTCTCAAGGCTTGTAACATCTTATGGCTTCTTTGAAGCCCTGGTCAACCAGGCCAAGCATCTGGCTAGTGGATACAGAGATCTATAAAACACCATTCAATTGCTAATCAAGTATACAACACATGTGCTGCTTGACTGCTTTTGATTACTTGGTTTTCAAAATCAGAAAAATCAGAAAAGAGTTATCCTTAAATTGGCTCTCAAAAATAATCCATGGCTCCTCTCAACAGGATCATGATACCAGAAATATAAGGTGTTAGTTGAGTGACTGCTTTGAAGCCATGAAATGCATATTCATAAAATCTGCCTACACCTTAAAAAATTAAATACATCCAGGTAGTTGCTATGCAGAGTTCTTGCGAGAAGCAGCAGCCCTTCAGCAGTGTATTATGAAGTAGTTACTGGAGAACTTGATTCTTGATCTTCTTGCTTTCTATATTTCTTGATAACACTGACTGCACCATTAACCAGGAAAACCACAGCAATGAATGCAAAATAACTGGCATAGATCAGGAACTAAAAGGGGGGAAAAAAGTAGCAATTTACATAATTATTAGAGATGAGCTGTTTCATTACATATGTGTGAGCATTATATAACTAAAGTTATATTCAGAGCTTCTCAATACAACTTCAAAACTTGCATGCTTACACTATGTGCCAGGCACTGAAGACTCAAAGCAGTAGCCTAGCATGGTAGTTCTGAATTCTGACTTCATTCCTTACTAGCTCTGTGACCCTGACTGAGATACTTAACCTCTGAGCCTTGATTTCTTCATTTACAAAATGGAGTTCGTAACAATTGCTATTTCACAGATTTGTTGCGAGGAGCCAATGAAATGTAAATGTTTATTAGCACAAGATTTCTGCTGTTAATAATATGGTAAGTTAGCAGGTGTGGTGGAGCACTCCCGTAATCCCAGCTACTCAGAAGGCTGAGGCAGGAGGACTCAGGTCACCTGAACACTGCATGAGACCTTAGAGATGTAGCTCAGTATTAGAGCACTTGGCTAGCATTTGTGACCCCTGGGTCTAATCCCCAGTACTACACACATAAAATGAATAATATTTTTATTGTTGTTGCTATTATTATTATAACTGAGTCATGGTCTGTGCTGTGTTTTGGATCTGAATGTCCCCAAAAGCTCATGTGTTGAAGGCTTGGTGCCCTGTGCTACACTTTTCTGAGGTGGGGCTTCTGGGAAATGATTGGATCACGAGGGTTCTGACTTCATCAGTGAATTAATCCACTGATGGATTCATAATTTGATGACATTCCTGGAGGTGATGGAAATAAGGAGGTGGGACTTAGTTGAAAGGAGTGGGTTATAGGAGGTAATGTACTCTTGGGGACTATATCTTGTCCCTGACCCCTTCTTTTCTGGCTTACTTTCTCTACTGCTGGCTGCCATGAGGTAAACAGCTTTCTTTGTCCACACCCTTCCACATGATTTATTTGCTTCACCTGAGGTCTAAAAGCAAAGCGAAAATAAATCTTTTCCCAGTTAGGTTGATTCCATCAGGTACTTTGTCACAGTGATGAAAAGCTGATGAACACAGTCTATATCCTCAAACTGACAGTTGGGTACAACTAACAAGCCAAGTTCTGAAGATCAAGAACTTCCATTCTTTTCCAGAAGAGGGCAGGATTACTTTTTTTTTTTTTTGCGGTGCTGGGGATCGAACTCAGGGCCTTGTGCTTGAGAGGCAAGCACTCTACCGACTGAGCTATCTCCCCAGCCCCTAGGATTACCTTTTATAAGACTTCCCTAAGACAATTTTCTAATGTTATTATATAGTTTATCAACATCATCATCATCTAATTCTTAATGACTTACTACACTTATAAACTGGTTCAAAGACACAATAAGAGTATGGCCTTAAATCTCCGGGTCAAGTTCATTTAAACTTGAATACATTTCTGATACGAAGTTGATTAATTACTAATGGCAGTTAATTTCAGCATAGCCACAAAATTTGATTATTCTATGTGTAAACCCACCATTTCTACAAGGATGTGCTATCAAATTTCTACTTCAAATGTCAGCCATATGTCCTTCAACTGTAATAGGCTGGAATTCTTCCTTACCAAACAGGATGACAGAAACTTAGTTTCCCTCCTATTCTCCATTCCGAAGTAGGTTTTAGGGTTAGACAACTTGTTTAAATTCTAGCTCTTCCATACACTGATTGGATGATCTTAAGTCATTTGACATCTCCCAGACTCATTTCTTGATATTTATTCCTGACAACCACCTTGCAAATTCTATATAAAGCACCTGGCACATAGAGGGCACTGAATGCACATTACCCATTATTATCATCCCTCTTTAATAAAACAAGTTAGTTATTGCTAACATGTTGGGTCTTTGTGTTCTAAGAAAACTGATATGTAAATATGATTGTTAGGTAGTATTTATGGAGGGAATAATGGAGAAGGAATCATTTGAGCTAAATTGGGCTGGGACTCGGGGTAGGCACTTCTTGATTCAGTTGCCTACTGTAACGAAGTACAGTGCAAACACTACAAGTTCACAATACATGAAGGTATGCAGAACTGTATGTTTCCTGAACAAATAAAGGTATTCATTTTGTTTGGGTGTCTGTGCAGATCTTTTCTCAATAAGTCATATGTTAAGAAACAAAATGCTGTCTGTCCACTGCAAGTCATTCCATTGGTATTTGGGTAAGGGGTGCTTTAGATAACGAGAGAGGAAATAGGACTGAGATGATGAGGTGCAGCATCTCAACCACGAAGATATATTATTCCAGGCATCAATTAAGAAGGAGCTGGGGAGAGCTCAGTGGAAGAGTATTGCCTACTATGTATAAGGCTCTGGGTTTGATCCCTAGCACCCCAAAATTAATGAGAAAGCCAAAGGGCTAAGCCTAGAAGGAATTAATATTACCTCTCTGTTGAAATAGTCCCTCTAGGCTAGTCATACTCAAGAATGCTCTAGGGCCTCATCTAAAAGATGATGACCTCAACATCCTCCACACAAAAGAACTAAGGACTAGGTGACTGGAGGAACAAGGGAACACTTTTTCTTTCACTTTATATCTGCCCAAGTTTTTTGGCTTTGTTTTCATTAAGCATGTTCTACTTCTGTCACCCTGACCACTTCAGGCCATCTTCAATGCCGAAGGAAAGAGCTTACCTGAGTGGTAATTTCTAAGCCAAGGCCACTGGCATCGACCACAGTTAGAGTGAGCAGAGTCTGCAGTGCCAGGGCGATGAAGGTATTTACACCAAACACCAGGGCATAGCGCTCCATGCTGAGGTTTGCAGCGATCTGAAAACTTTTTTAAAAAGTAAAAGGAGGATGAATAAACAAGGACTGCTTCTTGGATAATTATAATCTTTAACTAGGAGGAATAGCCCCTTCTTTCCATGTCAATTCTCTTCCCAATCACATGAAAAAAATTTTGTTGCTGAATGATGTAAATTCCATGCAAAGATCTAAAAACAGGAATAAACAAATTTCGCCTACATGCTTCCTGAAGAGAAAAACGGATAGAGCATACAGTACAATGCCTCCTCCCACTCGTCTCTTTTAACTAGAAATTTGAATTTCTTTGTTTGTTAAGCAACCAAAAAGTTTATCCTGTCACACCTTTTCCTTATGCTGTTTTGGGCCAAAATACATACGTTGCTATCGTGATGAGTAACATGTAGATGGTTCTGAAGACAACATAGGATGCATAGCACACCCAAATGTTACCCACAGTGTCCATGATGTACACTGCAGCAGCAATCAGGAGAGAACACAGAGATAGTGTCATTTCTCCCCAAGTTGACCAGGATATTTTTATATAACCAACCATAAACACAGCAATAGCACCTACAAAACAAGAAGAAAATACTCTAGTTATTTCACTAAATAAACACATTTTGATAAAATTAATTTATATTAATATAATATATATAATATATAATATAATATAATTTATATTAATTTTATTTATATTAGATTATATTTTAATCTAATTTAAATTATCGAATTTTATAACAAATCAGGTCAAGATTATGGAGGGCCTTGAAACTCAGGCAGAGAATTTTGGACTTGATGGAATAAACAACATGGAGCAACTGAGAAACGACCATAAACTTAAGTAGAGTAGCTGGCACTGAGATGGAGAAGCGGGATACAGGCCTTAGGAAAAATGTCAGAGAGAACCAGACTTCTAGTTTGGCAACAGGGCAGCAAGAGTATTGCCTCCATCAAGCCAAGGTGCAATCTAGTACACGTGAAAGGGCTTCTCTACCCTTTTGTTAAGATGATGCTGCTGCTGAGAGTTAAAACATATTGAGTGCCGGTTAATAAGTGTTTATAGATATCACATAAAACCTTCCAACGACCTTGTAAGTAGGGCCACAAATAAGAAAGGGACAACGGAGTATAATGTGAAGGACACGGGCTCTAAAGCTACTTGCCAAGCTCAAATCTTGACTTTAGTGCTTGACATATATCCGACTGTAGGCAAATTAACAACCTGCTATCTCAAGTTTCCATTGTAAAATAGTGATGATCAAAACTACCCTAAGATTTCATCTCACCCCAATTAGAATGGCGATTATCAAGAATACAAGCAACAATAGGTGTTGGCGAGGATGTGGTGAAAAAGGAACACTCATACATTGCTGGTGGGGTTGCAAATTAGTGCAACCACTCTGGAAAGCAGTGTGGAGATTCCTCAGAAAGCTTGGAATGGAAACACCATTTGACCCAGCTATCCCACTCCTTGGCCTATACCCAAAGGACTTAAAATCAGCATACTACAGAGATACAGCCACATCAATGTTCATTGCTGCTCAATTCACCATAGCCAGATTGTGGAACCAACCTAGATGCCCTTCAGTTGATGAATGGATAAAGAAACTGTGGCATATTTATACAATGGAATATTACTCCGCAATGAAGAATGATAAAATTATGGCATTTGTAGGCAAATGGTCGAAATTGGAGAATATCATGCTAAGTGAGATAAGCCAATCTCAAAAAACTAAAGGATGAATGATCTCGCTGA
Source organism: Sciurus carolinensis (assembly GCF_902686445.1). Lineage (NCBI taxonomy): Eukaryota > Metazoa > Chordata > Mammalia > Rodentia > Sciuridae > Sciurus > Sciurus carolinensis. Next base: position 113,905,639 of record NC_062224.1, on the reverse strand, counting down.
TAAGCGGATGAGGACATATAATGGGGTTTGGGACGGGCTAGCATTAGGTTTAGGGTTAGGTTTAGAGTTAGGCTAAGGAGAGCAGTAAGAATGAAGGAAAGAAGGACTGTGTAGAGGGAAAAGAGGGGTGGGAGGGGTGGGGAGGGGTGGGGGGGAGGGGAAAAAATATAATAAACATCATTACCCTATGTAAACGTAAAAAAAAAAAATAAATTAAAAAAAAAAAAAAAAAATAGTGATGATAAATGCACCTATCTCAGGAATTGTGTGGAACCAAGTTAATATACGTAGACCACTAGAATACTAGAATAGCACCTAGCACATGTTAACCATCAACATTAGCATGGTATATTGCTACTTAAATTTCACATCAGTGAAAAAGACAAAGATAATGAGAACCTTGGATAAGTAAAACAATTCTGAAAATCACTGTATTAGTTTTTCCTGAAGCTTACAAAAAATTCAGGTTTGTCAGTCATAGTTCCCCACCACTTGAGCCCTTCTAAGTTCTCCACTACACAATAAAATCAGAACTCAAAATAAGGAAATCGCTCCTTGAGGCCCCTTCAAATTTAGGAGGGGAGAATAAATCCAGTCACAAATGGCCTAACTACCAGGGGGTTAACCATCCCACTCTGCTCACCCAGTAAGGTTGACACGGCCTCCACACCACCATTGTAGATTGCAGCATGGCGAGAAGGCATCACCTTCTCCCACAGGCCCTGTGTGTAGTTCACAACTTGAAAATAGCCACAGGTGGAGAGGGCCCACCACACAGACCAGCAGAGAAGAGGGCGGGAAGAGTAGCAGGTCAAGAAGTCATTCCACAGCACCTTCAGCACAAGGAGACGGTCTGGTCTGGACTCCTAGGCAGCAAGAGGAAACAGCTTCAACACCCTGATAGCAACTATATAGAAGGCTGGACTTCCTATTTAACAGACTTTTTCTTTTTCCTTGTAAAAACAAACTTACTTTATATAAATAAATAAGTAAACAAATATTAGTAATTACATTTATCCCTGGTAGGGGAGATTACTCACAAATGACTATCTATAGTAAAGGCACAATGACTAATAATAACATTAATAACAACAATTAACATGGACTAAGTACCTACTATTTAAAAGCTTTATACTGCCTCATTTAATACTCAATAGATACACGAATAAGGAAACTAAGTCTCACAGAATTAAATAACTTGCCCAAGAAGTATTAGAACTGGAGTCTGCACTTAACTTCTTTTTCTTCAAAACCCACTACACCCTGCTTCTAGAAATCTCATATTATTAAATACCAAACTAGAAGCATTAATTTTGTAATTATCATTTTTTTACAGAACTCAAAGATTTATAACACAAAGAATGTGTACTAATAGCAAAAGATATCATCCACAAATAAAAGTGTGGTAATATTAAAAGAATCAACTCAAGTATTAATGATAGGCCAATCCCTATGCTAAAGTAGTTTTGTGTGTATCTTTTATATGTGTGTGTGAGTGAGTGAGAGTGAGTGAGTGTGAGAGAGAGAGAGAGAGAGAGAGAGAGAGAGAGAGAATATTGGGAAGGGAATCTAGGGCCTCATACATGCTAGGCAAGTGCTCTCCCGCTGAGCTACATCCCAGCCCCTTAATTATTTTTGATGAAGAATTCAAAATATATTAGGTCCAGCTTATAAGCAAGTACCTGAGTCCAGTTCTAGTCACCAAAAAAAAAAAAAAAAAAAAAATTAAAAAAAAAAAAATCACTGGCTTAGGTGGCTTTTCTTCTTGCAATATTAGCAACCTTGGCCCCAAAGCAATAGGCTCTGTGAAGAACTCACAAATAACTTGTGGACTAGGCTGTCAGTTTGACTCCTACTTTACTCTTCCTTTCTATAAAATCAAGATCAAACTACCCATTCTTCAATACTTACAACTATGATTTACAGTTTACTTATGGATTTTGATTAATTTAAATGGTCTACAATCTCCAGTATCCATATTGTGACTTTTCTTCAAGTTTGTCCAAGAAAAACAGCAGTATTTTCAGGCTAGTCAGAACAGCTACCAAGCAGCATTACCAGCCTGCTAGGGGATCAGCAGCAGAGCCTAGGATATCAGAACTGACCTGAATCCGAATTTTCATCACACTATAGCCAACCTGATGGTCTGACGATAGTGTCACCCTAGTGAAAGACTTTATGGATCAAAGTATAGAGAGAAGTGGATCTCATGGGTGCTCTTAAATTATGTTCAGGATTATTATCTGTGCAATTCTACATAAACTGCTAATCTATGATTCCAATCTGTATGGTGAGAGGACTAATGAGACCTGGTCCCTTTCAAGATGCTCTGATTGTTCTGTATCTATGATCAGATTCCATTCTAACCAAATTTTACAACTCTTCGGCATATAAAAATCTGACATTTCACATATCTATAAATAACAAATTTCAGGTTGGTTTAGGACAGAATTTTTTAAACTGTAGGTCATAACTCATCAGTAGGTAAAACATGGATTTAGTGAACAATGGCCTGAATTATAAAAAATAAATAGAATGGAATGTATCAGAATAAAGTATATTGTTGAAAAAAATTTTTTTCTGTTATACATAAAATATGTACCTATGTGTATGTACTGGTTGCTGTGTAAAATGTTCTTCCTGGGTTTCTCATTCACATTAAAAACACTAGGCCTATAAATATCTATAAAAATCTTTAGAATTATGGTTTCGCTAATATTTAAAATATATACTTATGCCTAGCCTGCAAGAAGTCTTGGGTTTAAGTCCAAGTGCACTGCAAAAATTAAAAAAAATAAAATAAAATAAAATTTATATGTATTATATGTTAAGTGTATCTATTCAGTCAAATCAATTTGAAAACATTTGGAATAGACAAAAAGAGTTCTTATTTTGTTTCTACTACATGAGACCTATTAAATGATTATATATACTCCCCTCCCCCAGCAACCCTTTGTTGACTTTGCAATGTCAGCTAACAAATTCTGATGAAATCAGCATTTCATTGATATTCAATCCCTTGTCATTTTGTCCAAATCTGGCTGTAGGTTCCCTGGTGATCAAGGGGAAGTCTCATGATGAGTATCAACCAGGCTCTAGAGGGTGCCTCAGGCTCCTGGGGACAATAACCTAAATTCCAGCTAGTAACCCGAGATGAAGAATGGGGTAGGTGAAATAGAGAATTTTCAATAAGGACATCAGAGGTCACCTTTGAAACCACTGGGTAAACTCCAGGTAGTGGAGTCTCTGTTCATGGTGGTTCTTTATTCTCATTCAGTTTACACAACTTTCGGAGCTCAGTATTAAGTCTGCCAAGCCCACATGCAAAGCTGGAATGTTAATAGGCTTATTTCCAAATACGTCCCAGAAAATGAACCTTGCCCCTTATAGGTTATAACCTGATAGAGGGGGTTAAAAAAAGTGGGTGACTGGGGAGGCAGTTCATCTTCCAGGAAAGACAGAATAAGCAGATGAATTATTTTAAATGTCATCTCTCTTTATAATCACACTTTTAGTATTTATATCATTATCTTAAGTTTTCTCTTGTGATTTTCTTCCTTTGTATCATTCATTACTATCCTACTTTGGCAAAGTGTTATTTGAAAAATAACACACTATATGCACAGAAAAGGAAAACAACTTTCTATCTTTAAAGGCTGTGGGCTTCAATTCAGAAACTAGAAGTAGATATAAAAGATTTATCAGAATCACTTCATCTGTTCAGTCAGCCAAAATTTTCTGAATGCTATCTTTACATTCTATCAAGCACTGGAGACAGAAAGATGAAGCAGACACAGCCCCTGGAATCCAAGACATTTCTGACATGAATAAACAATGCTGTGCCAGTCTGGAGGTCAAGCACTTCAGGGGAAAACCTGTCATTCTTAATATAAATCAACTGTATCTTTAATTAATGAATGAATGAACCAATGAACCCACTCATGACAAAACCTCAATCTGAAAACATCTAGCAAGAGGGGGTTCCAATCTGTCTTACCACCAATAGTCAGTCCCCAAAACAGCAACTACAAAAAATTTTAAGGCTGAACTTACCGGTTCCTCCTGGGGAGGCTCCTCCAAATTTAGAGGGATTTTAGACTCAATGTCCTCCCACCCAGGAAGGTGGTTAGAAGCAGGCATGTCAGAAACGATGCTACCATTTTGTACCTTGATGCCATTTACTCCCTGGCAGGTGGAAGGAACATGGTGGAAGAAGAGGCTCTTCTGTGGCATAGGCAGGAACCAGGCCACAGCAAAAGCCACGGAAACACAAGTAAGAGAGATGACATTCAGGCTGAACAGGGCCCAGCCTGCTACTGAGACAAGGATCTGCCCTAAGACAGAGCCCACAGTGAAGCCCACCAAGGTGGCACTTCGGCAGTAACTTGTGACTTTCTGGTACATGCCTAGGTCCACCACACTGTAGATGTAAGAGTAATAGGCGATTTCTGTGGCTGTGGCGATGCCATAGAAGAATTCCAAGAACTGAATGGCCAGCAGTCCTTGGGCATAGAGCAGCATGAACCAGGTAACGATAAGGCTGAGTCCCTGTAGCAGAACAATGGGTTTATAACGGAGGTAGTCTGTGGCAAGAAACACAGGAAACAGCAGCACCAGGTACGAATAAGTCCAAACTGGATAAATTTCATTGAAGACCTGGTAAAAAGAAAATAAAAACCTCTTAGTGATTGAAATACTCAAAAAGAATTTATTCTTATAAAACAATCTACCAATGCTTCAAATACCACATTCTTGCCAACCAAAGAAACCTTGGCAATAGCAGTTCAGATATCTGTTTGAAATATCCTTCCCCAGCTCTACTCTCATCTTTTTCCTAATAAAATCTCTCCCATTCATCAAGGCTCTTTAGAATTCCTTCTCCAGGAAGATTGCTGAAGTTGATATTCAAAGCTCTCTTGATACTATCTTGTGTCAGTGTCCCCAGTTAACTTATAAAACTGATTCATAGCCATGGCTGTATACCTCCCAAGAAGCTTTAAAAATTTTGGATTTCAAGATTTTTTTTAAACTTCCTAGACCCACTGTCTTGTAGGTTCTTTAAAGGGAGACCCAACACTCATCTGTACACCCTAATAGTCAGCATGCTTGAAAGATACAAGGCTCCAGGCCAGACATGGTGGTGCAAGTCCGTAATCCCAGTGACTCAGGAGAATGAGGCAGGCAGATGGAATCTAAGTTCAAAGCCAGCCTCAGCAGCTTATCAAGGCCCTGTCTCAAAAAAAAAGGGGTGGGGGCTGGGGGTGTGGCTCAGTGGTAAAGTGCCTCTGTGTTCAACTGTCAGTACAAAACAACAAATTATCTACTTGATTAAAAAAAAAGATACTAGGCTCCTTTAATGTTTTGGAAAAAGTACAGGACAAGGAGCTTTGATCCTATTGACAAATTACATCTCTCTAATTTTAATTTTTGGGGCAGAGGAATAGGCAGAGAGAGTGAATCAGTCCTAGCATCTTGACAGAATAATTCTCTCTGGATGGTAGGATTATAGGCAAGTTTTATGTCCTTTTTACTTACTTGTAATTTGGAAGAAGATAACAGTTTTTCCATTTTCAACTTTTAAAAATTAATTTTTTACTTGACAGATAATTGTACATATGTACATACTTATAGGACATAGTGTGTTGTATCAGTAAATGTACATCAGTAAATGTGTAATGACCAACTCAGGATACTTAGGTTATCCATCAACTCAAACTTTTTTTATCATTTCATTGTGAGGGGAACATTGGAAATCCTTTCTTTTAGCTATTTTGATTTACATATTACAATGTTAACTATAATCACCTTCTATGTAATAGTATACCAGAACTTATTACTATTTTCTTTTTAATGCATATTTTTAAATGGGAATAAAATTTAAAATGATCTTTAAAATAAGCATTAAACTAGAATGCTCTAGCTGGAATTGCAATTCTACTACTTGCTGTTTATGATGGTATTGGTCCTGATGTACTCACTGTAACTTGAGAATACAAGTCAAATATGCACTTAGCACATCTAGTCTACCAAGCAACATCGTCCAGCAACACAGAGCATTGGCCGTTTTCCCTTGTGACTGTCTGTCTGACTAGCTGGGAGCTATACTCAACACCCAGCATCGTCAGAGAGCAAGGAACCATGCATTGCTTAGCCTGGGAAAAGATCAAAATGCAAATGTGGAGTATGCTCTCTATTGAGTGTGTATTGCTTTTGTACCATCAAAAAGTAAAAAAAAAAAAAAAAAAACCAAAATCCTAAGTTGAACCACTGTATAGTAGGAACTGTGCAAAGAATATAGAATAGAGGATGCTAGATACTCGAAATGATGAGGGAAAGGTAGATAAAAAGAGGCTAGATAAAGGTACCAAAACACAGAAGGAATACATTCTAGCATTCCACAGCCGACCTATCATATATTTTATGAATAAGTAGAAGCACAGTGCTCAAAGCTCCAAACATGAATTAATGGTAAAGAGATGGAAATGCAAACCACCCTGTTTGGTGCATGTTGTGCGCATGTGTTGTGTACTGCACCTCATTAATATGTATAATTATTGTAGGTTAATAAAAAATAAGTTAAAAATAGTTTCTATCACTCCCTTACTCCATCTTTTGTTTTAGGACATCAGTTGACCTTTTTACTTCCAGTAATTGTGCTTAGACATGTTATATACCTTTCAATAATGGTTGTCCCTAAATGATTAACTGTCAAGTTTTCATTATAAAAGTTCTCTTCTTTTAATTATCAATTTAAAATATTTCGTTCTCATAAGAAAAACAATTTAGATAATGAACTTGAGGGAAAGTGACACTGTCAGCCTGGCAATGCCAGCCAAAACATAAGGGGGGGGGTGTATTGGGTTGTCTTTAACCTACTATAATTAATAGGCCTACAGTCTTCTATTAGACACCTGCCCATGGTGAATGGCCCGTTCACACTAATATCAGCTTCCTAACAGTAAATCTCCACTGATGTGCTATACATCATGCTATGCACTTCACCTAAATTACCCCCAGTTGATCCAAGCAACAGCACTGCAGGGTAAATGCTTTCACCATCTCTATTTTGCAGTCAAGGAAACTTGGTCTTAGAGAAAGGTTAGGTGAACTATCTATGGCATCACAGTGAGGACTGGCAGAGGGAAGATCTAAAGCAGACATTCAAAATCAGGTATTCTGAATCCATCACACTGCAACACCTGGTTTCTTCAGTCAGAAAACTGTTATTAACCTCACAGCCTCCCAAGGTACTTGAGGCCTGCAAGTGCTTTTACAGTCTACAAGGAGGTGAGGTTTTGTGGGGCTTCCCCCCACCCCGATATTGGGTATTGAAACCAGGGGTGCTTAACCACTGACCCACATCCCCAGTCTTTATTTATACTTTATTTAGGGACAGGAATGCTTAGGGCTTTGCTAAGTTGTTGAGGCTGGCTTTGAATTTACAATCCTCCTGCCTAAGCCTCCTAAGCAACTCTCCAGCCATGGAGGTGACGTTATAGGACATTTGTCAAATAAAAACTGCAATACTGCAGACAGTCTCCAGAGCTTAGCCACTGTGTCCTCAAAGGAGATCATCCTTTCTTTCTCTTCATTGCCACCAAGGGAAGTTGTTATACCAGAAAACACTTCTTGGATAAATATTTTGAATCTTGAAGGGGAACTTCCTATAGGCAAAACTATACAAATTAAAGATCTTTATTATCTATGCCCCAATTTCTTACCTCAGGTAAAATCTGCCATTTGATCAAAGGGAATTGAGCTTATTTAAAGTATCTTTTGTAACTTTGGATCAGAGTTTGTGCTTTCTTCTAAGATATAAAAAGTCAAGGGAAAACAATTGAGACTTCATTTTAAAATCAAGTTTCAATTAAACTATTTAATAAACACCTATTAGCACAACACTGTTCTCAATCCATTTAGAGGTGATTAAAAAAAAAAGGAAAATGCTCTCTCCAGGAGTTCTGAACCTAGCGAGAAATATGCTAGGTTCCACTTACAATGGAAATGGGAAATAAGGGGTGCTTTGAGGCAGACGTTGAAGGATGAAGAAGCAGCTACAGAAAGGTATCAACAGATATGTGTGGGAAGCTTATTCCAAACAGAGATCACGTTTTGGGATACAGGTGATGGGAGTTAGTGGATATGTGGGACCCATGATTGTAAGATCAGTCTGCATGAAGCCTGGCTATGTGGAGGGCGAAGAGGGAAAAAGAGGGAGTGGGAGACAATGCTATCAAGGAGATAAAAATCAGACTGTTAGGCTCTGACTATCAAGCAGAATATGCACAATGATGAAAAAAATCGAAAACTGTAAATGTCTTTCAAATCACATATGACAAAGAGGTAAGGTTAATAAACTGTTTAGAGAAAAAAAACAGTACTATTTTATTGAAAGTTTGGTTTTCAACTATGAACTTTAACCTGTTTAAAACTTATGAAGTGGTAACTATTTTAAAGTGAATGTTATTCCTAAAATTTAAGGGAAAAACTTCCTTGGAGAGTGCAAAGAGAGAGGAAATGCTATTTTTTGGACTTAGGTCATAGTACTCTATTTAAGGTGATCTATTTGGGTCCTTCTGAAGTCTTCTGGGGAAATTCAAACTTCAGTACATGTGACACTGAAAGTGGCTTGGTATTTAGTTGCTTACTAACTTAACTGTCAATTGCTAAAAGCAAGGATTCTGTTATTAGTTATCAAAAAAAAAAAACCTAGGGATTTTCCACAGAATAAACAGAGCCACACTGCTACAAACAACAGAATCAGCTCTGAATCCAGGGTCCTCAGAAATGGCAGACTCTTATTCCCAGACCACTAGATTTCTCTTCAAACCCTGCCTTCCTCCGCACCTGATATGCAATAACAGAAGCATGCCTATGTTTCTATTATACAAGCAATAAATATTTACTGGGCCTGTCACTCCTGCTTCATTTCTATTTCCCCGAACATATTTTATTCACCCTAGAAAACTTTCTGATAAGACACATGTCATGACAGCACACAGTAACTCTGCCCAAGGCACATGACAAAACAGATCAGCTTTCAAATATCAACACTGGGGACATGTTTCTTCCCTATGTGCTTCTCTGTCAGGCAAGGTGCACAAACTGCAGATCGCATGGCAGTTCATATGAAACTTTAATTGTCAGCTGCTCACAAGCTGAATTACTTCTGTCTTAGCAGCCAACCCTCAAGATTCAGTGGTTGGTTGGGGTCTCCAGAATCATGTTTTCTGAGGTCAGTACAGTAATTTTCTTCTTGTAAAATCATTCTGTTCTTAAGAGATGGTCCTTTCCACTTTATTATTGGTTTTAACCAGTATCAAAATTCAAATGGGTGATGAATAACTATTACAGCTCCTTGTGTGGTAATCCACAAGACTGAGACACAGATGATGAAGAATTGGGCAAAAGTCAGCTCTACACTCACTGGGGTGAAACAATGTCAGACACTCAAATGAATCCAAGATTTCAACACTGATTCCATTCTCTCTCAAGTGCCCTTGGAAAAAAAAAAAGGCATACTGGAACAACAAACTGGACTATGAGTAATTATATCCTGCCAGTCAGCAAATGACTCCCATAGTGCCACCTCTTGCTCTGACCTGTCATGCTGGGTAACTGAATTGCTATTCAAAAGAGGTGACCAAGTACTAACCACACTAGGAAGAGTAAGGTTTAAATCAGAGGAGTAATCTGTAATAACTGGAGCAGGGAGGCAGGGTGGGATGAAAGGGAGGCATAGAAAAAAATCAACAGCTAACCAGCCACCACTCAACTGACAGGAAGGTAAAGACCAGACCTCAGCTTTCACCTTTGGTAGTATTCAAGGAAAAGGTGTTGAATATGCTTTATTTTGGCTCTGTGGTAGCACTTTGGGTTTAACTTCTTTTTCAGCTTATATGTCTAAATGCGAAAACCAAATACTGGAATTGACCATGCACTTTAAGAGTTAAGCGTGTCATTAAAGTACATTATGATGGGCTGGGGTTGTAGCTCAGTGGTAGAGTGTTTGCCTAGCACGTGTGAGGAACTGGGTTTGATCCTCAGCACTACATAAAAATAAATGAATAAATAAAATAAAAGTATTGTGTCCATCTACAACTAAAAATAATTTTTTAAAAAGTACATTATGCACTTCTGAAATACTTAAAAGTCCTTATCTTGGGTAAATAAATCAGCAAGAAGATCTTGACCATGAACTATGTGCTCTCAATTACCTGAGCATCAGGTACAGAGCCTTCAAACACCTCACCTAACAGTTGAGGAGCAAAACTAACATCTGTGAAGCAATAATTCACAATGCAGGAAAAAAAACTAGGATTAAGTGCCAGTTTATGCGATACCACCTGCGTTTGTCCCAGGAGATGGGGCTCACTGGGGCGGGGAGGGCTAACTTTGGATACACCCTCACCTAATTAAAAACATGACAAGTGACGATGATGGAGACTTGTCCAGTACCGTCCTTATCCGAGCACATCCACCCTGTCAAAGGTGAACAAAGGAGGGCATGGGAGGGAAGGGGGTGCAGCAGGTCGAGGGAAGGCCCTTTCGGAAAAGCAGCGGCTGCCGCCTCCAGCCAGTGCGTCCTCACCCGCTCTCCACTCGTCCCGGGCACCGCCCGCGCGTTCTCTTTATCAAGACGCGATGCCCTCCTCCCGCAGGGCTGCAGGACGGTCGGCCAGCCGGGCCGGCCGCGCCGCGGCGCTTCCTCCCTCGCCAGGGCCCCGGCCCGCGGGCTGGGCGCGCTCGGACTCCTGAGGGCGAGGGAAACCGGCAGAGGAGGCAGAGCGGGGCGCCAGCCAGGTCGACGGCCCGGACGGCCCCGCGCCCGCCCGCGCCTACCTGCCGCTCCGTCAGGTTCTTGTCGGGCCCCAGCAGGTAGGGGGTCAGGAAGGGCTCGGAGGGCCGCAGGCTGGCGAAGAAGCCGTAGGCGCAGAGCAGCGCGGTGGGCAGGAACCAGCACTCGCGAGGGACCCGCGCGGTGCGCAGGAGCATGGTGGCCGCCGCCGCCGCCGCCCGCCGGGACACCGGGCCGGGCACATCCATTCGGGGCGCGGGCCGGCCCGGCCCCTTCCTTCTGCTCCGCCAACTGGAGGGAGTCTCGGGCGGCGACACCTGCAACCTCGAGCGACACCTCTTCTCCGCAGGTCAGGCCGCTCCCGGCCGGCCGCCGCAAGGCGGGGCCTTCACTCCCTCACGTGTTCTGCGGAGTCTCGCGGCCGTCTGGCTCCTGGACCCGCCCCCCCGCCACCGCCTCCAGGTCGGGGCCAATCATGGCGGGCGTCCGGCACTCGGCTTCTCCCCGATTGGTCGGCGGCGGCGCCTCGCCAGGCGCTGACGTCGAGGGGGCGGGCCGCGGGCTCGTCAGGGCGCGCGTGGAACTGGCAGCGCTGCGGGAGGCTTGGCCGCGCTGGTTCCCGCTCGCCGACGCGCGCCGCCAGTCGCTTTCCTCACCCTTGGTTGTCGTCCTCTTGCTGGAAAGACGTGGCGGCGGCGGACAGGGGTTCGCCCTCGGGGCGGGGAGCGGCGGACCTCTGCCCGCGCCGCGTGTAGAACTGGGTCCCTCCGCCCGGGCAGGACCCGCCGCCGCGTCAAGGCGCCGCGCGACCCCGAGGGCGCGTGAGGAAGAGCGAGCGGCCGGGCGCCGCACCACCGCCCCCGGGGCCCTGGCGCCGCAGCCGCGCTGGGTCCCTTTACCAGGGACACACAGAGCCATTAGACTCCCAGCCGTATGTGTAGCCTCGGGTTGAAAGAAAGCGGAGACCCGAGTCCCGGCACTCGCGAACGACCGATTTCATTCAAAAACAGGCCGACGGAGCCACTGCCTGGGCGTGGCCTCGAAGGCACAGCCGGACCGGATCGCCAGCGCCTGCCCCTCGCCCTCCGCGGGCCGCCGCCGGGCGCCGCCTGGCCCCCAGCTCCCTGCAGCCCAAGCGGCGCCTCTTAAGGCAGTGTTTCCCGGCAGTATTTGTAGGGTAGCTGATCCCGCCAGACGCCTAAGCAGGTGTTGTTAACCTTGTTTTGCTTTTGCCTATATTACGCAAGCATCAGCCGCAAAGCGGATGGAACACCACACTAGGAAGGGCAGAGATTTCTAAGGCCTTACAAGCGAGAGCGCCAACACATGCGAGTTGATCAACCCGTGAAAAAATACGATTCATGGTATTTATACCTCTCGCTGAGTCTTTTCAGAGGGTCCAGGACACCCTGAAGGTCCTCAGGACCTTCTCAGAGGACATCCAAGGTCAAAACCAGTTTCATAATCGTACAAAGGCTTTTTTTCCTTTTATACTCGGGAACAGTATCATGCGATGATACTGTCACCTCATAGGCGAAGAGAATGTGTACTTGTGCTCTCGTGTTTAAAAAAACTTTCCAGGTTTAATTTATTGTATGGTAAATGTAAATTGATAATGACTTACCCAAACCGAAAATCTTAGGATCCTCAATTACAAATTCCTGAAATCAACAAGTTTGAGAACTACTGATCTCCTGCAATACAATATTCTAGTCCCCTAAACTCCCATGTAGTATCTGCTTCTCTTACTATGATCAGAGAACTTGGTCCTGTTGGCAATTGCTTTGCATTTACATTAATTGCTTGAAGCAAAGAGAAGAGAGGAAGGAAGGAAGACGGGCAGGGAGAAGCCTCAGACAGAGAAGACTACCTACCAAAAGAATATTTCTATCCTTTCCCTGAGGCTTGGAGACTTGAACTATGTCAATCTGTAAACTACTGGGTTTTTTTTTGTTTTTTTTTTTTTGACATAAATCTGGTAGGCCCTTCAAGTCCTTTTTGCAGTGATGCTAAGCATAAACAAATAGCAATTGTTCTTGAATTGGGTGGAAAAAGTTTTCTTCTTATTTTCTCTCTAAGAGGTCATGATAGGCAGAATTCTAAAACTGACCCCAAATGGCTTTCGCCCTTGTATTGTCTAGCCATTTGTGTGGAATGGAGCATATGAATTCAATGAAATGATATTCCTGTGATTATCTAACTTTTTATGGCAAAAGTCAGATTATCCATCTGGTCCTAATTCAATAAATGATTTCTTTAAAAGCAGAATTTTCGGAGAAAAAATTTGATGTGCTGCTGCTGGAAGGGACTATGCTCCAAAGAACATGGTGTGTCTGTGGCAACTTCTGCTGGCTTCTGGTTGTCAGCCGAGGAGAAAGCAGGGACCCCAGTCCTACCTATAAGGAACTGAGTTCTGCTACAAACCCCAATGAACTTGGAAGTGGATTCTTCCTTGGAGCAACTGGAGAAGAGCTTGGCCTGCTCAACATCTTAGTTTTGGCCTGTGGAACACTAAGCAGAGAACCCACTCAAGCCCACCTGGACTTCTGCTCTACAGAACTGTGAGTTAAGAGATATGATTTTTTTAAGATGCTAAATTTGTGGTAGTTTGTTGTTCAGCAATAGGAAACTAGCACAGTGGCAAATAGGATATATTTTTAAATTGAGGTAATATTCACATAACAACTTAGTGCCATTAGTATGTTCACAGTACATTCACAGTATTGTGGAGCCGTTCTTTCGGTCTAGTTCCAAGACATTTACAACCTCCCTTTCCATAAAAGCTGGACAGGAAACCCTTACCGTTAAGCTACTAGTGACTGCTCCTCCTCCTTCCAGCCCCTAGCAAACAGTAATATGCTTTCTGTCTTTATGAATTGACCTGTTCTGGAATTTTCATACAATATATGACCCTTCTTGTCTGGCTTTTTTTCACTTAGCATGTTTTAAAGGTTCATTCATCTTGTAGTATGTGTTAGTCCCTCATTCCTTATTATAGTGGAGTAATATGTGTATGTACTACATTTTGCTTATGTATTCGCCTGTTGATGAACATTTGGGTTGTTCTTGCTTTTGGGCTCTTATGAATAGTGCTGGTGTGCACGTTCCTGTGCAAGTGTTTCAATGCCTGTTTTCAATATTTTGGGGGTACTTACCTAGGAGAAAGATCGCTGTATCCTATGTTTATTTGAGGACTTGCCAAACTAAATGTTTTGCAGAGAGGCTCCACCACTTTACATTCTGCAAGCAATGTACAAAATGTTCCAATGGGTATGAAATAGTATTTCATTGTAACTTTGATTTGTATTTCTGAATGAATGAGTGTGTTGAGCATCATTTCATGTATTTGTTGGTTATTTGTACATCTTCAGAAAAATGTCTATTCAGGTCCTTTGCCCACTTTTTTATTGGGTGGTTTATCTTTTGTCATTGACTCATAAGAGTTCATTAAATATTCTGGATACTGTGTTCCCTTATTTGGTAGGAGTAAATAAAATATTGAGAGATATTTTTCTCTTTTCATATGTAGAAATGTGTGTTTTGCAAAAGGTAGGATTACTTATACAGTTATACCCATTTCTAGTTCTTGTTTTTCTCACTAAGGAATAATTTACAGTGCACATTCTGAGTAATAAGGTATGTCTTTGATTCTTTTAAATACCTACAAAATATCCCATTGTGTGGCTGTAGTATAATTAATTCATTGTTTCTAGTTTTTGATCACTGCCAACAATACTGCGATTAACATCATTGCACAATATAACTATGTCTTTTAAATGTAATTTTAGTGGCATTTATTCCCAGGACTGCGATTGCTGAGTTAAAGAGTGTATGCATTTTTCATTTAATAGGTGTTCTGTTGTTTTCCATAAAAGCTATAATAACTTACCATATTTACTAGCAACATATGGGAATATTTGTTTTGCACTGTATCTATGATTGCAGGTAAAATCAGTCACATGAGCAGAATTTTCTCCTGCTGATATCAGAAGTCAATTTGAAGGATGAGAAGAATCTGATGTGTGACTTTTACATTTTTGCTTGTCTAGTAGGTGCAAATAAGTGGTTCTCAGTCTGCAATGATTTTTGCCTTCCAGAGACATGTGTCAATGTCTAGAGATAGTTTTAATTGTCATGACTTGGGGGAGGGTGCTACCAATTTGTACTGGGCAAAGCCAGGGATTCTGCTGCATATCCTGCAATACTCAGGGCATCATCCAAAACAAAGAGTTATCCAGTTCAGAATCCTGTGAGGAAGATGAGAAACAATGTAAAAAGTTGAGAATTCCTGGTACAAAGATTTGAAAATATTTAAGGGTGAGTTTGAGCATCTTTCTGTGTTTGTCAGACATTTGGATTTACTCTTCTGTAAATAGCTTACTTGAACCCTTTGCCAATTTTTCTTTTGGCTTTTCATCCTTATCTACTTATAAGAGCCCTTTAAATTTTATAAATCCTTTATTTTTTCTCTTCATTAAAACCTTTATATTTCAGACGGGCAGTGGCACACACCTGTAATTCCAGTGGCTCAGGAGGCTGAGGCAGAAGGATCACAAGTTCAAAGCCTGCCTCAGCAACTTAGTGAGGCCCTAAATAGAACAGAAAAAGGACTGGGGATGTGACTAAGTGGTAGAGTACCCCTGGGTTCAATCCCTGGTATAAAAAAAAAAAATCCAAACCTTTATTTTTTGAATATATATATTTTTCTAATTTTTAAAATGTATTTAGCCAAATAGTAAATCTTAATGTAGATCATAAAGCAAGAAGATCTGAACAGATGGTCAAACTATATCCTTGGATGGAAAATAGCATCATAAGAATGTTCTTTTCTTTAAAAAAAAAAAAAGGTGATGTATAACTTTAATACAATTCCAACCTGAACACTATTCAATTAAGAATACAAAAGTACCTTGAAGTTTATATGGCATAACAAAAAAGTCTAAGAATAGCCAATAAAATTGTTTACAGTAAGATTAAAGAGGAACCTTGCCTCACCGGATATCAGAACATTACTTAAAGGCCCTGAAATCAAATCAGTTTGGCAAGATCATTAGAATAGACAGGTACATAAGTGAAACAAACCAGGGAATTCATAAATAGTTCTTATTCTATATGAAAATTTAATAAATGACAGCTGTTTTGTTCAATTAAATGAAAAAAGGATGGATAACTTAATAAATGGCTTAGCATAACAATTTGTTCCAGACTTGATTTGTTCCAGACTTGATTTCTTTCATCTTAATAATCTTAAAGCACATATAAAAACAAATTCTAGATGCATAAATGACTGAAATGTAAGGAACAATTTCCAAAATCTAAGCGACTACATG
This sequence comes from Sciurus carolinensis, assembly GCF_902686445.1. Taxonomy (NCBI): domain Eukaryota; kingdom Metazoa; phylum Chordata; class Mammalia; order Rodentia; family Sciuridae; genus Sciurus; species Sciurus carolinensis. Next base: position 113,889,511 of record NC_062224.1, on the reverse strand, counting down.
TATACTTTGGGATTCAAGTAATGGAAAATCACTAAAATATAAAAAAATTAAAGAGAGTGATAAGACAATATTTATAAATTTGATCATCCCAAAGAATGTGCTGGACTGATACCATAAACCTTGTTTTATTATCTTTTGTTTTTCTAGCATGGCATCTGGCAAGTTGAAAGAACTTCATGAATCTTGGTGATTGAAGTTCCCCAGTAGATCATTGATTCTGATGCCTTAAATGGTTCATTCCAAAACCTCAGGGGCAGCTGAGTTAGCAGGGACCTACAAAGCATGGGCGAGTCAAACATTTTTGTCCTGTGGAGTAGTGCAGGCAGGAAAGGAGTACTGATTCATCCCCATGGAGTGGCATATAGAATTTTAGAACAGAAGGAAGAAGTAAGGTCAGCTCTTCTATTGCATTACTTTCCAGAGGAAGACTTGAAGTTACTGAGATGTTAAGGGATGTAATATGATATAATCTAAAAAATGCTGTTGGCCCAGTTTGAACTTCGTTTTACAGTAGAGATGGTGGACTTCAGTAAGAATAATTGTAATCACGGAGTGCTCATTTTGGAAAGAACATTGAAGTTGAAGCCAAGAAATGTGAATCAATTTACCAGCATCACCTCAAGAGTTAGTGGGCTGTGCAGCCTCACTCTCATACTGCTCTTCCTCGCCAGGACACCTCTGCACTCTCCCTCCCCGGTACCATTTCTTTACTCTCTCCCTCTCCATGAGTTCTGCATCCATGGATTCAACCAACTGTGGATTTTAAATATTCAGGGGGAAAAAAAATCATGTCTGTACTGAACACATGCAGACTTTCTTGTCATTTTCCCCTAAACAATACAGTAGAATAAAATCATCTCTAGATTACTTATAATATCTAACACAATGTAATGCTGTGTAGATAATGTATATGAGAGGATTGCACAGTTTTACATAAATATTACACCGTTTCATGTAAGTAATTTGAACATTCACAGACTTATCTGTGATGGGTCCTGGAACCAGTTCTAAATGGATATGGTGGGACAATGGTACCACACCACAAAGCAGTTCTCCTAGAAAACAAAGTATTGAAATGCCTTTCAAAATGTATTTACTAGAACTTGTATTTTTACTACAGTCCTCTAAGTGTGATAGGTAAAAATACACATATTCCTCAGTTTATAGAAGGGAACTCTGAGAGGTCACATTTATTCTCTTAGCATGAGTTTATTGGGTGCCTCAGGCATTGCATTTCATGTCATAGGAAAACAAAGATAAGACCTTCCACAATCTCAGGGGGCTCATATGATGAATCAGTAGTGAATCAGTTACCCAAGTCCCACTCCAACCTGTGCCTCTGAAATCCCCCTAAATTCACAACCCATTTCACAAACAGAAGCCAAGTTGTGTCCTGACAATAATCATAGACTGAATGACTATGCTGCACTATTCAGTAAAACACCAGCTCAGCTCATAAGTACTCTCCTCCCTGTTTCTTAAATACTTGACCCAGAATTTTGTAGGTAGTCATTAAGACATTGCCCCAAAGCGTAGCTGTTTCATGGAGCAGCCCATCTAAATTAGGGCTGCCTACTCATCAGCTGCTGGACTGTGTGGGCTGGGAATGTGGTTCATGCAGGTGAGGCATTGCCACACCTACAAGTCCCTGTGGGAAAATGCTCTGGAGCATTCCCAGTGTACACTGTGCAGATCATTCCTCTCCTGACTCTGCCTGTCTTCTGTCACCCTTTGACACCTAAATTGGAATGCTACCATCACTCATCCATCTCAAAAAATTCCATCCTCTGTGAAAAGTTAGCATACCCCAAAAGAACCTATCTGTTGTAACCATAATTCAGATATAATCAAATAACTACCTTAATCCTCTACTTGCATTTATTAGAGTGTAGTTTTCTTTTTTCTTTTCCCCTTTTGTGGTACAGGGCACTTTACCAATGAACTACATTCCCAGCCCTTTTTTACTTTTTCTTTACTTGTTGGTACCAAGGGTTGAACCTGGGGCACTTAACCACTGAGCAACATCCCCGGCCTTGTTTATTTTTTATTTTGAGACAGGGTCTCACTGAGTTGCTTAGAGACTTGCTAAATTGCTGAGACTAGCCTTGAACTTGTGATCCTCTTGCACCAGCCTCCTGAGCTGCTGGGATTACAGGTGTGTGCCACCCCGCCCCACTCCAATTGCAGTTTTCTTGCCTCTAGTATCTCTCCAGTCCAGGCCAATCTCCATACCACTGTTCAAATGATCTTACTAGAACCGAATATTACCCTTGTCCTGTCCTCTGATTAAGAATCCTTGGTGCTACTCAATAAAACAGAATCTTTTTAATTTCTGACTTTTGATAAACCCTACAATCTCATTCTCTACTAGCCTGTACTAATACGAGTTTTTCAAAGTATTTTTTCAGGAGTCTTATCTCCTCCACCACTACCACCCTAGTCTAAGCCATCATCATTTCCTGCCTGGGCTACTGCACTATCTCCTTATATCTTTTTTGGCACCCATCTTTCCCCCTATAGTCTGTTTGCACAGCAACTAGAATGATCTTCCTAAAGCCTAAATCAGATCATACTGTTCTTCTGCTTAGGTCCCTAATTCTGCTTCTCATTGGATTTGGAATTAAATTCCAAGTTTTACTATGGCCTGTGTCTTAGTCCTTTTTCTATTGTGGTAACAGAATCCCACAGACTGGGTAATTTATAAAGAAAAGAGATTTATTTAACTTATGGTTCTGGAAGTCCAAGAACATGGTGCTGACATTTGCCTGTATGTGTCTGGTGAGGGCCCTCTTGCTGAGGTGAGGTCTCTCTACAGAGTCCTGAGGCTACATAGGGCCTTATGTGATGAGAGGGGCACATGGAAGAGCCAGAGCCAAACTAACTTTTATGACAGACCACTCTTGAGATAATTCATTAACTCATGAGTCCATTAGCCTCACAAATAGATTAATCTACTTGAGGGCACAGAATTCATGACTTGATCACTTCTTAAAGGTCCTACCTGTCCCTACCTCTTAATACCTTATAAGGGGGATTTCATTTCAACATGAGTTTTGGTGGGGACATTCACACCATAGCAGCCTGTGAGTCCTGCCTGATCTACTCACTCGACCTCAGCGTGACTGTGGCACATCACTCTCCATCTTCCCTGGGAACCAGCCACACTGGCTTCCTCATTCCTTGCATGCAGCGAGCACACTCCTACCTGAGGACCTTTGTGTTGCTGTTCCTCTGCCTAGAGCACTCTCTTCCTACCTATGTGTACGATGCCTGCCTCACTACTTTCATGTTTCTGCCTCCTTAAAATAGCATGTGTCCCATGCCGGCCACTCTGTCCTCCACTCCGCCTCATTCATCCCAGCACTCATTCCCACTTGCTGTGTTACATGCTTCCTTCCTTCTCCCGTCCCCCGAAATGGACAGCAGGAGAAGCGCTCGACATCTGCTACAGCTGCTTGCTGATCTGGAATGGAGCTTGGCAAGCAGGCTCACACTCAGTATGCATTAGTTGAATGACTAAATGAGGTGTCAGTTCCTCTTGGCACCTCTGACACCTCCTGGGTGCTTGTTCTATTCTCTGTTCCCTTCTCTTTAGTTATACATAGATAGTTGTCACATTTGTCTCTCTTACCCCTTGCCAGTCTATGAAATCCTCAGAAGCAGACATCTTATTCATCTTCATGTCAGTCCCGGCAGCCAGCACAAACTTGTTGAGAAGGAATAGAAGAAGTGAAGGTGGAAGATGTGTGGAATGGTACAGCCACAGTGGACATATGCGACACCTTTATTAATCCCACCTTCAGGAGGCTACACTACTATTGAATTCTGGCATTTTTCATTGTCAGTGCCCAAGGCAAAAACAATCTCCTTCCAGTGTACCATTTCCCAGATTTCCCTTCCCTTCTGCTTTCCTGAGCCTCTGAAAGCTACCTTGGTGGCAAATTAGCAGAAAGTTTAAAAAAAACAAGCCAAAATGTAACAGTTCTCACGAAAGGCCTTAGCACAAACACTGGTAACCTGTAGAATTCAATAAGAAAAGAAAACTGATTTTCTTAGAAACAAGACTTTAATCCATCACCCAACTGGGTGGTAGGAGTCTGTGGACCTCGTAACAACTCTACAGGTCAATCTAAGGAGGAAGTTTATTGCAGTAAAAATGCACTGGGTTGGAAGGTGGGAGCCATGAGTTCTTGCTCAGGTGATTATACAAATAGGCTATGTGCCCCGGAAAGGTAGCTGCACTTTGCAACTCAGATTCCTCTAATGTAGGAATAGGAGCTACATGATCTCTGGAAGTCTTTCCAATAGACAACCGGAAGTTCTCTATTGATTCAGCTGGGTGATTGCAGCCAAGTGGCAGCAACAGATTGAGTCCTGGAAGAGGAATGCATTATCTCTTGACATCCATGACTTTGAGTGACAAGGGTATAATGACAGAGTCCGACACCTGGCAGAGCCTCCACCCAGGCATCAGATGCTGTTGTACTCCCCTTCTTATCAACACAACTGCCTTTGGCAGCCAGCAGCAGCTGGGCTCTTACCAGGATGGAAGAGGAGAAGAGGGGAGGGTTCAGCCTGCTTCTAGCCACATGTGAGAGGTACCTGGGAAGGGCCTACTCAGGTCTGTAGACTTCCGACATGGAACTCTGCTGTTGGATTTTTCTCTGACAACTAGAATTCACTTGGTGAAGGATGCAGGGTGGGGACTTCCGAAGTTCCCAGGGAGGTTCTGGAGGTTGCCAGAAGCATAATGAGAGCAGACAGTTACCAGTGAGATGGCAACCTGTATGCACCATCTGTGACTTAGCCGAAGCAGCCTCCTCAATGTCCTGGATCAGACAGACTTCTACACAGAGCAGTTTCACATGAGAACAGAACTAACTGGACTATTCAGCCATGCCAGGGAGTAAAAGATTTTTTTTTTCGATATACTTTTCTTTCTTTCTTTCTTTCTTTTTTTTTTTTTTTTTAAGAATGCTTCTGAACTTTGAGAGAAAATGTGTTAAATCCTGTTTTATAAAAACACACAGCCTCTTGTAACCTCTGAAAGCAGCTTTCACTGTCACATGTGAATGAATCACATGTTGAGAAATCCTGAATAAACTGAAACAAGGGTGTGTTGATTTCTCTCATCAAATATTCATTGGTGGAAACATAATTGACCCAAGCAACTGGTCTCAGTTGAGGTGCTCTGACTTTCTCAATGCCACAGAGACAGGCCATGTCTATTAAAGTGTTTCTACCTTGTCTCTCTCCTCTCTCTCACTCTTAACTGTGTGTAAACACATTCAAACACACCACCACATACTTATATTCTCTCCTCTGGTTTAGTTATTTTTCATACGATTTGGTGAAATATCTTGAAATGCTCTTTGATGAATGAAGGGTTCAAAATATTCATGTAAAGTCCTCCCAGAGAAGAAATTAGTAAGGACATACTCTTCCTACTTCTTAGTCTGAATACTGATTCAGGATCCCCTCTCCAGGTTTTCATAACCACAAATTCCTATTATGTATCTTCTTCTCAACCTTGATTCTGAGGGTTGAAGATTTGTGGCTGAAATTCCTATCAACAGAGGGAGGATATTTTGGGTTCTGGTTGAGGCCATCTGTTATGGGGCATGACTTATCAAGCCACATGCACTCATGCTCAGCCTGTGTCACATCCTGCCAGGTGAATAATTTCTAGACCTTGTATACATGATGTCCTCTCTGGAACACTATAGGGATTTTTGTGATCAGGATTGAAGTGTGGTCTTTATCTTTTCCTGTCTCTTCTGGTGTTCTGAGCTATCTAATAAGTGTTCCTTGGTGGACAGATTTCCAAGCCCTCATGACTTACACTTTCAGCCTTCATTAGAATTTTTTTTGCAGCTCATTTGCAGGTTTATAACATCACACTTAGCTATAGATGAAGCATTCCATCCTCACCATTAGCCCAGTTCTTCTAATTTGGTGTAGAGATCTTTAGATGAAACCAACTCTAGAGTCTATCATGATCCACAGGATCAAAAATGCCTAACTTTGTATTTGAGTATAGATATCCCTTAAAGAGATCTCTTGGTTCATGCTTTTGCATAACCCATACCATTTTGTATTTCCAAACTAACCTTCTCTGGCTATGCACCAGAACTCCAGGGTGAAATCTCTCTCTACCTCGAATGGTGAGAGAAGATCTGTAGACCCAGGATACTGTCTGGTGGTCCACCAGCAACTTTGACCCTCCAAGTTCTTATTCTGGCAAGGAATACCTTCCTGTGCCTAGCCATGAGGGTGAGGACTTAACACAAGAGAGAAGTGCATGAAATTTGTGAGCAACAGATTATTCTGATCTTTCCTTTCCTCTCCCACTTTACCTAAAATGCCCTGGCTTAGTATGAAGAGCTTAAGCTCATCATCGGGCAGACCAGGGTTCAGGTCCTAACTGCCACTGCAGCTTTGACAACCTTGGCAAGGTACCGTTCCCTTGTCAGGCTGCTTTCTCATGTGTAAAACAGAGAAAATACCTACTTATTAGCCTTGGCAGAAGGATTAAATAAGATTATACATGTTAAGTGCTCTGCGCAGTGCCTGACACAAAATTGATCTTTAAAAAATAAGATCTGTTATTACGTAAGTACCATGCTGGCAGCTTGCAAGTACTTAGAAGAGCCCAAAATAGGAGCTCTTTAAAATGCATGTGTGGATAGAACCTGCAGAGTACATTTTCAAGTTTAGGTTTTGTTTATTTTGTCAGAGACTGGAACGTATGCATGAGCAGAAGGAAAAGGGACAGAAGAGATTCAGGGTTTTATCTTTTTTAAAGAACTTTTTAATGACTTTATTGAGTTATAATTTTCATCCAGTAAAACCCATTCATTTTAAGTGTTATCTTTCAATAAGTTTTGGCAAAATATACAACTACATAATTACCACTGTAGGATTAAGGATTTTTTAAAAAAATAGGCCACTAAGGTCGTAGAAGCTGCTGAAATCTGGAACTGAAACGCAAGTTTTGGCCTTAACTAAGAAAGAAGGTTCATCTTTCTCCCTTCAGGGAAGGAGGTAAAGTAGATGGAAATGCAGACAAACAGACGCGAGTGCTGGGTGGAGGGGTTCCCTGTGTGGTAAGAAACAAGGTCCTGAGAAGAGGTAAACCAGATGGTCAGACTGTGCAGGTGCTGGGGAGTAGCCGACAGGGCTGTGTGCAGATTCTGTGCTGCAGCCCATCCAGCTGGGAGGAGTGGGCTGGGGACTTCTTAGGGTGGGGAGAAGGGCAAGGGATGGAAACAAGAGTTTTCCAAGTGTCTGTAAGCAGGGTTGCTGTGCCCAGGGTGTTCACCCCTTAGGGAAGAAGTCAGCAGAGGGCCTGAGACAGCTGGCGCCTTGGCGGATTCTAAGGTGGGTGGGATGATGGTGCCGAGGGCTGAGACACACTGGAGATTCTGCCCAGGGGCTTTAACATTCAGCTCAGGTTCTTCCCACTGGACCAGCTGCTGAGGTAGAGTGGAATACAGACTTAGAGAAGGTTCTGGAAAACCACATTTAACGTCCTCCACATTCACGTAAAATCGAGGATGTGAGGAACTACAGAACACTGTTAGAAAGGGTGTTTTTAAAAGGATGGCATTAGTTTTAAGCAGGGCAGTACTTTAGAGGTATCTACACATTGGAGGACAAAATGTGTTTTGATAAAATAAGCCACAAAAATTATTATTTCAAAAGTTCTCTTACTATGAGATAGGGAAAAACCTTTCATCTTGTGAATGTTGAAAAGGAATAGTGAGTAAAGTGTTAGGGAGAGGAGTGTGTTGGGGGAGGACAGGAAAGGGTTAAGTATAAACCCGACTGTGTTTACAAAGCTGTGATAAATGGTCCCTTCGTAAAACAAACACCTGGTTTAGGGAGCTTATTACATTTTGTTTCATAACCTAGGTTATAGTTCAGATGATTTCAAATCTGGGAGAAGCTGTTTATTTAGAGTCTGCTGTGCTGAGTGTATGACAACAAACCACAAAATGTTAAGAAGTTAGTTGCCAGTTAGGTGTTTTGACGCACACCTCTGATCCCAGCAACTGGGAGGCTAAGGCAGGAGGATCACAAGTTGGAGGCCAGCCTGAGCAACTTAGCAAGACCCTATCTCAAATAATAAAAAAGTTCAAAGATGTAGTTCAGTGGTAGTGTGCCCAAGGTTCAATCCTCAGTGTGGGGGGAGAAAAGCTAGCTACTAAGAAGAAAATAATACGTAATTAGTCAAATGGAGCTTTAACAATTAAGAATTTGTCAATAAGTGTGAGTTTTCTCAGGACTCTGCTGGATGATGCTCTCTACAGTACCTAAAACTTCCTTTTTCTATAAATGATTAGCAGTAAATATTGTGTAATTGAGTTGAAAGACTCCAAATGTGTTATATTCATTTTCAGGAAAGATATTGATTAGAATTGGCTAATCTGCACTAAATGAAGTGTAAAAGAAAATCAGATCATGTCTATACATGTAACATTGAATGTTGATATCTTTACCGCCATCTATGAAAGACTGAAGTATTTTACTACCAAAATAGAATGGTTCTCTTTTTCTATCTTGTAGCAAAGAAGTTAGGTTAATGGAAATAATTTTCTCAATTTGTGTATTTTCCTCATTAATCACTGAAATATTTGACTTCTATTGATACTTGCTTACAATAGAATATGATGCTGGAATACAACAGCTTTGCAAAAATGTCATTGTTATACCTTGCAGAATGTGCAGTCTGAGCTCATTGCCACCAAATGTCTGTAAAAATCATGATTTAGAGTATCCAGTATTTGCAATATGAACTGTGAAAACTGAAGGAAAACTATACTTACAGACTGTGAAGTCTACCTTTGGCACAACCAGACCACAGAGAGTCAAACAGTAGACCACGGAAGAGTAGCCTCTGAAGACCAGCTGTACTGAACAGTGCTTTGGTGGAAGCCTTCAGCTTCTGAGGGCTGCACAGGGAACAGTCTGCTCTTGCTGAAGGCACCATGCATATTACATGGTGACCTCTTTCTAAGGTCCCTTGGGAGAAATTTATTTTTAATTTTACTCTGAAGAAAAGTGTGCTTCTTTTGAACATTTTGGGGACATTGTATTGTATAACTAATAAGGTTTTCCTTTCTGCATTGACTATTAAAAATCCTTGGTTGATCCCAAGTTCATTCAGAGCAAGGTCAAGGGCATTCTGGCAAGCATTATCATGGTGGCCTCTTTGTGCTTCCTGTTTCTGTTTCTAGCTCTAGTTTTGCTTTTTCTTTTACTTTAACATGTTATCAAATAGCATTTTGTGTTTTTTTTTAAGCACCCTGAAATATTAGGGGAATGAGATAAAAGATAAATACCATTCATTCATATGTCCATAAAACTATATTATCATTTGGGATTTTATTTTTACTAAGAGCACTGACTTTCCAATTAGCTTTTCATCCAAAGAAATATGAGCATTTTTAATTTAGAATGTTGGCTGCTGAGAGGGCAAAAAGAATGCTTTATAGTACCTGGCAAATAGCAAACCATACAATCACCACCAGCCAATACTTTTTAATGACCTATTTGCTGCATTGCAAAAAAGTACAGTCTTCACAGTGCATAGAACAATCTAGCATGCTGACCTTTCTTCCTTAGTCTCTGGCAAAAATTATTCACCTCTCTTGGTTTCAATTGCTTCACTGATAACCAATAATTTTTTTTCTTGTAGAGAAATGTTTTACTTCATTCTATTTAAAATTTCCAATTTTTGTGTGGATATTTTTTTCTGAATCTTATATGAGGTCTAGACTTAGTAAGTAAACTAATGTTAATTGTCCCTACTCCTGAGAAAAACATAATCAGTTCAGTTAAATCCACTGAAGAAAGTCCATGCAAATTATTCAGTTATTTGTTTAGTGGATAATTAAGGCTTGACCTGTGTGCAAGTCCCCAGAACTCTAAGTGCAGTTGACCGCCACCTCCTGGGAGAAGCATCAAGTCACAGGTAGGAAATAGAGCAGCAATAAAAAGTAATGAGTGGTGGACGGTGGTGATGTTTGCACAGTGGGAATGTACCTGAGGGACTTTGATACAAGATAGTTAAGATAAATAGACTGGTAAACCTATAACCAAGGTTCATGCCAATAAAAAGAAGGTAGAGTAACAATTATCTGTACATCATAACACATTAAGAAGCTGTCCCAAAGTGCAAAATGTGAAAGTGCAGATGATTTGGGAGTGGTTAGGATGTGGACTTATGGTAAAACAAAGTAAAACCATTACATAAGCACTTTGAGTTCTTGTCATCTTTCAAAGATCCCCTGTGATTATCTCATCTCTCTGTCAGTTCCTCACATGTGACACACATTTATCCATCTTCTCCCTACTCCAGTGCCTTTCTCCAGTCACCCTAAGCAAACTAAAATCATGTCCGATGTAGTCATCTTCCATAATACTCCAAAGGTGAGCTGCTTTCAATCTGGTCATCACCATCTATCATTCCCAATTTGCAGGTTAGGGGTGTTTTGTGTCCTGGTGTGTCTCCTACCCATCCCGATATTGCTGGGTTCACTCTGGTAGCTATTGTTGTTTATTTTTTTTTTTTTTTAATTTTTTTTCCAAGACACCGGGTGGAGGATAATTTATTATTTTTATGTACAGAAACCCAACAGCGTACATTTATCCCAGTTCTGTGGCAAGGTCTTTAGCCTTTGCCTTTCCCAGCTTGGCGATGCGAGCCACAGGTTTTGGACCCAGGATGTTGCCTCCCCAGTGGTGATGGATCTCATCATATCTGTCATTGTAGTTGGTTCTGATAGCTTCCACCAGCTTAGCCAGAGCTCCTTTGTCTTCCGAATTCACCTGTGTGAAGGCAACCGTGGTGCACATCTTCCTGTGAACCAGATGTCCCAACCTGGCCTTCCCCTTGATGATGCAGTAAGGGACTCCCATCTTGTGACACAAGGCAGGCAGGAAGACAACCAGCTCAATGGGATCCATGTCGTGCAATCACCACCAGCTGAACCTTCTTGTTCTCTACCAAGGTGGTGACAGTATTGACCCCTGCTCGAAGGACTGGTGGTCTCTTTGTGGGGATATCCCCTTTGCCTTCTTCCAAGCCTGGGCCAACAGCCTCTGCTTCTTCTCCTGCTTCATCTCTGGTCTGTACTTGTGGGCCAGCTTAAGCAGGTGGGTGGCTATTTGGCGGTCCAAGGCCTGGGTGAACTGGTTAAATCGCAGGGGCCACTTTCAGCCGCTCATAGAGAATAGCCCTTTGCCACTACAGCCGGATGTAGCAGTGCCACTTTACAAAGCGAGTAAGGTCCCTTTTGGGCTGGATGTCTGTTGCAAGCAGTGAGTAAGAGAGGAATCAAATTTGGTTCCAACAGGTGGATTTTATTCATGCAGTGCACACTCAACTTAACATTCCTAGTAATAGCAAGTCACAAATACATTGAAGATTCTCTCCCTTGTTCACCTAGAGCCTGGTCCCCATGGACTTACTCAATGCAACGTCTCAGCCAAGAAGCCAGTCAGCAAGACTGAGGGGATTCTTCTCAGCCATAGCCTCTCTCAGCTCCTCAGATGTCTTTGGATGTCCTCGGGTGTCCGATAAGCTGGAGGCTGGATGGCAGTCATCATCGCCAGAGAGGTGGTTAGTTATCTGGCCTCAGTGACAACGGTCCATCAGCAATCAGTGATAGTGTGGACAGCAGCCAGGGTAGTCAAGAGACAGAGCGGTGTGTAGTCCTCTGGTCACGGTACTGCTGACAGTTTGCTCCAAAAGTCCAGGGGTTTAAGTAGTGATTTTCAACCCAGTCATGCTCTGGTCTTTATTGATAAAGACCAGAACACGACTAGACTAGGAGCCCCGACTCAAATCACAGATAAAGGTTCATGTCGGCATTGTTCAAGAGTGTCATCCTGCCATACAGCAAGTTTGTCACCAGGAGCCTTTTATGATTTTAGCTTTACAAGTCCAGGCAAATACCAAATATAGCTTATTATCACTACAAAACACACAACTATAGCAATTCCTATTATTTCCTTGTCTCTTTCCAATGTCCTGTCCAATGCCGAAGTTTTTCAGCCTCTTCTTGGACAGCGGGTTCACAACCTTCTTGGCTTCCTGCTTCCTGACCACGTCGGGGGCCGGAGCCACCTTCTTCCCCTTGGCCTTCTTTCCTTTCGGCATCTTGGGCCGCTGGAGGAGAAGGCTATTGTTGTTTATTTTGACCTTACAGACACACTGGATTTATGACCATGGTAAGGAGGGAAGGGGAGGTGCGTTACCAGATTGAGCTAGAGATAGCAGGGAGAATTGGTGGGTATTTTGGGGAAAGTTTATAAGGTCCCAAGTTGGAGTGCAAAGCTCTTCTCTTCTAGTCACCTAGGTCAATTCTTCTCCAGAAGCTTTCAAAGTCTCACTCCACCCCTAATCCTCGGGGTATAATCTGTTAGGCATAGTAGTTTTATAGTCTCTGTTTGTTTCTTATGTTTATTTGTTTTCCCTGTTACACTGAATGATGTGCTGAACAATCCAGGGAAGTCTTTTATTTCCTTTGTATACTCTCCCTTCCAAAGCTTATCATAGTGCTTTGTTGTGCAGATAGAATGGCTTAATATTTTTAAAGAACAAATTAAAATGTTAGTATATCTAGAGAAGTTAATTAAAATTATTGTTTTAATTTAATAATTGAAAAAAAATTTAAATTATTTTCTTCACATATACCAAAATGCAAAATACATGTGTGTTTTGATGCTAACAGTTCATACAAGTCAGAGGTAGAAAAATCCTAAAGCTCTGTAGTCCTTCCCAGCATAATACCTGGGAATGAAAAACCTTGTTATCCAGACGTTGACTATGTGTCACTCCATACGTAGTCATTTTGTCTGTGTTTCGCTGTCTGTCCTACCTCTAGGCTATGAGAACATAAGAACTTAGAAGAATTAATCGTGCAGAATTTTCCATACAGTTTGTCTCTCTATTGGGGGAAAACATAAAAAGATATTTTTAAGTATGTTTTAGGCTTGCTGCTTTGGGGCATGTGCAAATTGTACAGTCAAAAATATTGCCTGTGAAGTGTTACTTCTTGGTCTAACCAGAGAAACAAATGGTGAAATATTCATGGCTCTTGGGAGGATCCACACTATTTGGCTCTAATTTTGGTATAATGGTCCCAAACTCAGAAAAATGGTGCTTATTTAAAGTCATTTTAAAAGTAGACTGGCATTTGCTGAAATAATCCTGGAGAAATGGCTCCATGTTTCTTGATGCTGTTTTGAATTGGTGATTTGCTCATAGCTTGTCTTGCCCAACTTTCAATTGGAATGACTCATAATGTTTAAAGTTTTATCGCTTTGTTTCTCCTCCCAAGTCATGATTTCCCTCTGAGTCAGTTTGCTCCTTTCCATAGCAACAGCTATATTATGTCAGGAGGATAGAACATGCAGCCAATGTTGAAATTGCATCTAAGTAACTTCAAAGAGAGGAATAAAAAGTGGAAGTGTCTTTTACTTCAAAATCAGATGTAGCCCAAACATTTTATTCATCCCCAAATGGTTCATGTCTACCTGTCTGGGGGGATGAATAAACATAAACATAAACATAAACATAAATATAAGTTCCATTGTATGGGAGAGAAACCAGACTGAAAGAGAAGCTGGGAGTATGATCATCTGGGATTATAGGCTGTGACAGTCCTAAGCAACAGCCTTGGGCAAATTGTTACCTTTGGGTCCTTATTCTTCTAACACATTGAATAACCAATTGGGCCTTATGCTCCATTGCCATCTTCTCCCTTCCTATTATGACATATGTTTTAATTATCCTTTTTGTGTCCCAGTAGCTTCTAGATCAAGAGAAATCCTGACCAATTCAGCAGTAGAGAGCAGGTTCATTATTTGACGGGCTCATTGCAAAATGAAAACTTTGGGTTTCTTGTTTAAAAATGAAGGACTTCAAGGGGGATGACAGCAGTATTGACCTAAGCATGGGGTCTTTCTGTGCATGGGCCTTCTGTGACTGAACAGAGACTACATCTGTGAGGCCAACCATGGAGAAAAAAGGGAATATTTCCTTTAACTTCAGACACTCTTTTGCTCTTAACAAAATAAAAACCTTAGAGAACTTGTGGTGGAATAGTGACATGAATCATGAAAGAGAAGAAACAACAGAAATACCAACCAGAAAGCCAGTGTTTGGGAGACTTTGGAGTTCTCATGCGCATTTGCAGCGCTCACCTGAAGGTGCTGTAGGTAACTTTATTAGTTTATGAAGATCCAATGAATATCAGCTTCTGGTATGCACATCCTAAGTAGCTCCTCCTACTCTGAATCTTGCCTGACCTGTTCTTGTTAACTTGCATTAACCAAAAGAATGTGACGTAAGTGAGGCTGCACCTGTTCTGGGCCCAGCCTTCCAAGGTACTGGAAGCCTCTGCTTCCTAACCCTCAAACACCTGCTTATAGGGTCTGAACCACCATATAAAAAGTCTGCTATGCTGTTGGAGACATCAAGTGGGAAGACTGTGTGTGGAAGCCATGTTGTGAGAAGAGGACCTGAAACTATTTGGAGAGGGGAGAAGACTGACTGTAATAACACTGAACTGAGCTTCCTGATGACTCCGGCTGTAGCTGTTGTCTTGCTATGACCTCAGGAGACACTCAGCAGTAAAACTGCCCAGCTGGGCCCAGTCAACCCACAGGACCATGAAAGATGATAAATTTGTTGATGACATTATTGTTTAATTTTTTTGTTTAAAATTATATGTGTATATATATTTATGGTATACAGTGTGATATTTTGATATATGTACACATGGTAAAATGATTACATTTAGCTATCCATTATATTCCTTACCTCAGATACCATTCGTTTGTGGTTGTTGTTTTAAGCATTGAGTTTGAGGTGATTTATTTCACAAAACTAGATATTCTCCACAGTGACTATTGTATGTGACTTCAAGGATGCCAAAACCTCCTGGCCCCACAGTGTCTTCAGGATCACTGGATCCCAAGTTCCTAGGGGAGGGAGTGTTGAGAAGCTGCTGGAGGAAAGAAGAGGAGATTGAGGCCACAGAGAAAAGGGCACAGAGAGAACACCTTTACCGTGTGCCCATTTGGCCAAGGGCCAGTTACAGCAGGAATAGCTGCTTTTGAGCCAGCAGTTTAAATAGTGTTTTACGGGTATAAGCCTTCCCTTAGGTGAACCTGTGCTGAGACAGTGCCAGCCAGAATGAAGTCAAAGCCATTCTGTTTCTCCCACAGTTATTTTGGTTTTGCTTCATGTCTGTTTTAGTCAGCTTTTTTGCTGCTGTGTCTAAAAGATCTGACTAGAACAATTGTAGAGGAGGAAAAACTCACAGTCTGGGGGGTCTCAGTTCAGACAGCCGGCTCCATTCTCAGGGCTTAAGGTGAGGTGGAATAGTGTGGTGGAGGGAAGCAGCTCACATGATGATCTGGAAGCAGCAAGAGATTCCATCCACCCCATACTAAATATGTACCCAAAGCAAGGCCCCAATGCCCACTCACCTCCTCCAGCCACACCCCACCTGCCTTCAGTTACTACTCAGTTAATCCCACCAGGGGGTTAATTTGCTGATTGGATTAAGGCCTTCACAACCCAGTAATTTCTCCTCTAAACCTTTTTTGCATTGTCTCACGCAATGAGCTTTTGGGGATCACCTCAGGTCCAAATCATAACAATGTCCACCAACTGCTTGAACATTAATACTTGCAGCCAGTCCCAAGGGAGACCAGGACAGATGCACAAGTCTAGTGGGACACTCAAATCATGTTTCTTTCTTTGCTTATGTAGAAGGAGCATATCATCATCATACAAGAAAGACAGGGCACTTCAGGCACTTATTTCACATGGCAACATTGTTTTTCTCTCTATCAGAAGCTACAAACCGTTTTTAAAAATCCTTTTTCCTTTGTTCATAAACACATTTTTTTTTAAAGAAAAGTGTAAGAATGAAAGTTTTCCGGGTCTATAAAGGGCTTACAAAAGTAATCACTCTTTTATTAATGTGTGTAGGATTTGAAAAAGCTATAATGAAGCATATTACCTACATGAGTATTACTTTATATAGAATTTTTAATCATTGTAAAAGATGTCATCTTGTTGGTTCATCATATTTTCTCATCTATATTCAAATGAATGTAGAAATAATAGCCACTGTCTCACTGAATGGCAGCAATGAGTTGCATTGTAAACATTTCTTATATAAAATTTTATTCTCTAATAGAAGAAAAGAAATAATGGAAAATTGTTAATATTTAAAATAGTCATAAAATACACTGTCCTCATTAAATGATTGGAGGTATTAAAGAGTTTCTTTTGTTTTTTCAAAGAATCAATTCTAGTAAATGTCACAGCCAAAGAGCTCCAGGCGAAGTGCGATGCTTTGGTTCCATGTTTTAGGAATGATGCGGATGAATCTGGAAATAATTGGTGGATTGAAAAAATTCTTAACATGTCCTTTGATATTACTGTTTCCTTCAAAAATCTGAAAGCAAAATAAGAGAAAATCCTTAATGCTGGTAGAGTTAGTATAAAAATCTTACACACATTTTAAAAAAAATTTTTTCATTGAACCTGAGGGCATCAAACAGTGCTCTCACAGAGATGATCCTCACTATGAAGTCACAAGCCCGGCAGACTCCTTTAAGGAGTCATACCTGGAGAACAGAAAAGCAGTAATAAAATAAAACTTAAAAATTGAAAAAAAAAAAGATTTTTCATTTCATCAATGATCTGAGTCAAGTGAAGGAAAAATAAATCTGACATGGTGCTGGGGAGCAGCTGCAAAACCATCTCTGCTCCTCACCCCTTTGTAGCTGTTGTGACTTTGAAGAAGTTAGTTGTATTCTCTGGTTCTCCATTTCCTCTTGGCAAAATGGAGATAATAAAATTCTGTGGCACAGAAGGTTTGAAAGTGTACATATGATGAGTGCCAATAAATGTCAGGTAATGGACACCAGTAAATGATTAGCTATTACTGGCATTTAAATTAAAAATATGGTCAGGCATTTTTGTTCATCTTTTTTAGAATATTCTTTATATTCTCAACTGAACTGTTTTGTAGGGTGTTTTTTTTTTTTTTTTTTTTTTTTGTTTGTTTTTATCCCATCCTTAGCAAGTTCTCCAAGATTGACACACACACACTGCAGAAGCCAAGTCACTATGTGGTTATGACAGGATGCTTACCCTGTTATAAGGACAGCCTCATAAAGTGAAAAATGGGTACAGATTCATTAACAGAGAAAGTGCTGAGCACCTGATGAGAATTCAGTAGCTCTCGGTTCCTTTCCCTGTGTAGCTTCTCCTCCTGGCTTCAGCCCAATTCCCGTTCCTCAAATACTAGGCACATCTCTGTGGTGTTGCCTCTGGTAGCATTTTAAACCACCTACTAAGATGTAAGAATGTAACAGAGCAGTTCGTCTTGCAGGAAAGCTAGTCTCCCCATCAGAAAGGATAATAGTTGTTTGTTTAATAACAATATGGCATACAAAGGTTTGTAGTCTTGGGCATTCAATCAGTCACAAATACCAAGTACATCTAAGGCAATGTTAATGTGGTATCATTTCAGTGGAAGGCTTTCTGGATGCCTGTGCCGTCTTTCTCAACCAGACTAAGTAAGCCATCCCCTGGTATTTTGTCCTATTTCACAGGCGGTGCAATCAAGGCAGAAAGGTGATGTGCTTTGTCCCTGTGCCAAGACCAGGCACCTGCAGACTAGGATTTAGAAGATGTAAAGAGGTGGTACACATTGGTGCACATGTGTAAAATGTAAGGCACCTTATCCTTCTAATCATGGCCCCGTTTTCAGAATGCCTTCTCTTGCCAACATACCTTGTCCACCATGGAGGATTTCTGCCTGTAAGGTTTCCATTCCACACCCTGGTCACTGTAGTGGATGGTGTAGCTTTTCACATACATTTCAGAGGACAGAGACTTGCAGCCCTGTGTTACAATTGCAGTTATCTTCTTGATTTTGAGCAGATCAATTTGTAACCACTGTTTGTTGTTATTAGCCTATGAAATGATAAAAACACAGGGATAAGGAAGATGTTGCAACCTTGCTTTTTTTTTTTTGAGACAGAGATATTCAGAAATGCACAGAGCTCAGAGTTTTCCTTTTCTGTCTCACCTTTAAGATTCAGTCTTTTAGAAGCCTTCCCTGTCTCTTCTTGTTTTTGCCACAAGTATAAATTTCTATTGATGTATTTTATACAATGTGCAATAATTATTTGCACAATAATTGTTTGTGTCCTTTACTGGTTGAGAATAGGGACTTATTTAGTTTTGTTTCCTGGTATTCACGACAATGTGAGGAATACAGTTGGTGCTCAGAGAAATAGTTGTTGAATGAATGAATAAATGAATTTTCCTTCAGAATATTGCTAAATTATCTGAAAGTCCTTAAGCGAGTTTGTTTAAATACTATGATGAGCCAGGTGGCACACACCTGTAATCTAGCTGCGCAGGAGGCTGAGGCAGGAGGATAGCAAGTTCAAAGCCAGTCTTAGCAGCTTAGCCAGACTGTGTCTCAAAAATGTGTGTGTGTATGTGTGTGTGTGTGTGTGTTTGTGTGTTTGTATATACACATATACACATTTCATTCTAGTAGAAGGTTAAATGAAACATATTTCTGACTCAGAATTCCAGATTGTAAATGGCAGAACTAAAAATTTAAAATAAGCATCTTATCTTTGGGTCTTCATTACATCACAGAGACTAAGAGCAAACTATATTAGAGAGCAAATTTTTTAAAAGGGTATAAAATGGAGGGTGGAATAACAAGGTTTACAATGTACAGGTCCAAAGAATTTATCTAGGAAAGCTTTGGATGACAGCTCTCTTTATTTTTTATATTATTTTATAAGTACAATGTAATATTATGATTTTAATCATTAAACTTCTCTAGGTGCCAGTTTGCCTCCCTTCAGAGTTACAAAACGAGGTGTTTGGGCTGCTTGCAAAGCAGGAAGGAGCACTGACCTGCATCCTGGAAGAATGGAATTCCAGTCCTGGTTCTAACACCAAAAGCAAAAATGACTTAGTCTCCTGAGCCTTTAGACTTGAAAGGCCTAGGCAGATGCTTCATTAACCCCTGCCATGTTAGCATTCTGTGATCTCATGATGGGCAGAATGAGTTTGAAGGCACAGACATTTGTTCCCAAGACTGGGCTGGATCTAGTAACACTACAAGTCTTTCCACTCTAGAGACCTAATTCAAGGGCAGGGTATGGAATTCTACAGAGGACCCAGGAAATTGGACCCTAGCTACCTTAAGAGAAGGAGCTAGGAGGATGCTAAATTGGGAATTTGGATTTAATTGGCTAAAGGGATCATAGCTACCCATAGCTACCCTATGCCACTCTGCTTCTTCTGGTCAGTTGAACAAAGAGGTAAAATAAGTCAATTATTAACAGTTATCCTAAAATTAAGTCACCTGAATTACTCAGGGATTGATATCAGGGGCAATATAACTCTCTTTATGGTGTCTCTTTATCTTAGGTCACTGATTTATAGTCCTGATTTTGTAACCATGACTCCAGTTGTGTTAAGGAATGTTACAACATTCTTGAAAAAAATTGGAACAAAAATGTTTAGATGGCACACTAAAGAAAGTGAAAAATATTGCTAACTTGTAAAGAAAAAATAAGAAATGTGGTAAATCTAAATCATTCATTTATCAGTAATGCATACTGGTCTAAATCAGGAACTGGCAAATCGTTGTCATGCGCTTGCATTTATGTGTTGTGTGTGCTGCTTTCAAGCTACGATGGCAGAGTTGAGTAGTTATGAGGGAGAATAAATGGCTCAGCAAACCTAAAATATTTACTATCTGGTTCTTTGCAGAAAAATGTCCCCTCCTGGTTTAAGTTAAGGCTATAAAGCAGAAACTACAGAGATGAGAAATGACTTCTCTGAACCAAAGTCAGAGCTATAGCTATTGATCAGCAGATATCCTAGACTTTCAGACCTAGGATTTTAATCTGCAGAGACAGGAGATGACACTCCTGCTTCCCTCTGTGGTGAGGCCATGTTTTCTTCTGGGGGCCAAGAGGACTGCATTTGAAAGGTCTGCATCACCTTAGCTTGCCAGGCATTCACACGGCCCTGGGCATTAAGACGAGCTAGGGAAGGCTCCCAGTAATCTCCCCACCAAGATTTTTTAAACGAGGAAGCTGTGATTTGCTTGTTTTCTATCTTTCCACTTTCCATACCCAGAGGTGTAGAGCATCCTGTCAAGAGAAAAGGAATGTAATGAGTTATGCAGCACCAACATCTCCTGTATGGTGTTTTACACTGCAGAAGACACAGAGAAAGCATCTCTACCAAGTGTCAACAAAACAACACTGAACATTTATTGAATTCATGTGCCAAATACTACTCTTGGGCTTTGAATGTATTATTTAATGCTCATAATTATCTCCATTTTACAAATGAGAAGACAAAAATACAGCAAGAAATAGTAACTTGTCTAACATTACACAGCCAAAAGAATCAGAAACTGAGTTTAAACTCACTGTGACACCAAATACCATGTTCTACATATTTAAACTCCAGTGCCTCCTTCATTGAGTGGAACCTTTCATCTTTGCTTTGAGGCAGACAATATTCTAAACTATCCCTGTGTTGTTATGTGCTGCACAGTGACCTTTGGGTTAATGGTAGACTACATGTACAATAGGTCCCATTAATATAATGGAGCTGAATATTTTCTGTTGCTCAGTGATGTCATAGCCCTCATGATGTCATGACACAGCATGTAATTCATGTGTTTGTGGTTATGCTGGCAAAATAAATGACTGTTATGCTGATTGTATAAAAGTACAGTACATACAATTATGTATGGAACGTGATACTTGATAAGGGCAACATGTTACTGGCTGTGTATTCACTTTTAACTATTATTTTAGAATGTACTCCTATGTAATAAAAATAACTTACTGTAAAACAGTGTGTCATGTTTTGCTGGCAGTGGCCACACACATCTTGTTTTCTGCTTCTCTTGATGCAATCAAAATGGCATCAAGTGATTGACTTGTACCGACTAGGTTTGAGGTTTTCACAGACACAAACTGCCTCATGGTGCATTTCTCAGAACTTATCCTTGCTGTTAAGCAATGCATGGCTGTGTGTAGAAAACACTGTTTCTTCTCCTAACAAAAGCTACAAAGAGAATGTAACAGATCCTTGATAGTGACCATTTAGTACTTTCCTTTCAACTTTTTGAGTGTGACTCATGTTATGCACCCTTTGGAATTTTGCCAAGGGGTAACTTGGCAACCAGGCAACCAGGCTGACCAGTTGTGTAAGGAGCATAGCTAGTGAGTGAGCCTCACTGACTGCCCATCCCGGGATGATTTGTTCTCGGTAGTGCAACGTGCACTCATTTTCTTGAAGTGATATCACCGCCCCCCTCTTTCTCTGTGTGTGTGTATGTTTGGTAGGTTGGGGGTGGGTGACAAAAACCCTAAAAGGAATGGCTACTACTGATGCTAATTATACATAAGGAAGTGAAGTAAGAACAAAGTAATGCTTCTTGCATAGAAAAGAGATATCTAAATAAATTAACAGAATCAGACATCACAGGATAATTTGACTGTATGATCTGAACAAATCTACAATTTATGCCATTTACTGTATGGAAAGAAAAAGCCCCAGTTATTTACAAAACTGTTTCAAGGAGTAGTACTACCTGCACAAAAGTTGCCTTTTATATGGAGGTGTTGCATAGTGCAGCTATCTGGACATTGGCAAAATGCCCACGTCCATATCCTTCACAAGTGTCAAGGGTATACTGCTCCATTATCTGCTTTGATAAGAAAGTGATTCCAAGGTTCAGCTGCTTTCTCCACTGAGCATCCCAGCTCCTTACCTGCCCCTAGGGAATGTGCTGTAACTTCCACCCAGAGCGACACAGTGAGTTTCCCCTGTGTCTCTATTCTGACCCCTCACCCCAGTCCTGAGGGGCCAGGATCAGCCAAGTCCGGGGCCAGTTGCTTTACTGGATTAGCTCAGAATGTTAGGCAGATGACATTATTTTCTGTGTGTTTTGAAGTGAAAAATGCTGGAAAGCACTGCTTTAAGTCAGAGAAGAATAGTTGATAAAACTCTTAGGCATCCTCACTAGCTGTAGTAGAATTTCATTATGACTATTTATGATTATCTAGACTTTTTTTTACACTAAAATACAGCATCCCCTAAAATATAGCAACTTACAAAGAAAAGACTTGAGTACCTACATAGGTACAAAAGAATATAGAGTGTGACCTCGAAGTTGGAAAACAGAATCAGATTTCAAATATTCATTGAACAGCAAGATACGTGAGTAACATTGTCGAATATTTTTGTTACATAAAAGTCTGTGTAGCCTGGAGGACTTTGGAAGAGTCAAAATTAGTTCAAATCTCAAGTATTTCTTGCTGATGATGGATTGATGGAACTAATTTCAACCTAGGACCCTCCCGTTGTGGGTCACTGAGAGTTTACCTGAGTAGAGCCTCTGATTATGGAGATTTTTCTGGAAGCGTAATTCATGGAAGAGATCTAAGAATTCTGCTTATCCTCCATGGCCCCCAGTCTTGTGCCCTAGACAGTCAGTGAGAAGATAACGCATCTTTGTGCCTTACCATTAACTTCACAACCTTGCAGCTCCAGTCGAAGGGTAGGTCTGTTATAGGATCTTGTTGGAGAGATCCTTATATATCTAGCCACAATAGGTGGATCAAACTGGTTCTCTTTTATTGTAGAGGCATCTGAATTGCCATTAAAATACTACAAGAAAAGAGGAAAGCTTAGTCATGTAACAATTCTCAATAAAGTAATTTTATAATAATATTTTGATTTAACAGTATTGTAATGTTAAGTTTTCATGCGAGCTGAGACATTCAAATCAATTTGATCTTAAAAAAAGAATTGACTTCTGCCAGGTGTGGTGACACACACCTGTAATCCCAGTGGCTCAGGAGGCTGAGGCAGGAAGATTGCAAGTTCAAAGCCAACCTCAGCAACTTAGTGAGGCCCTAAGCAACTTAGTGAGACCCTGTCTCAAAATAAAAAAAAAAAAACAAAAAGGACTGGGGGTGTGCCTCAGTGGTAAAGCACCTCTGGGTTAAATCTCTAGAACCAATAATAATGATAATAATAATAGTTATTATTATTATTTATTATTATTATTGACTTCTACTTCCAGGAAGTTGGTATAGACATACTTCGCCTTGTTTCCTTCACTACATACAACTAGAATCCCTGGACATTGTACATAAAAGAGACAGAAGAAGACTCCGAAAGGTGGAGAGAAAAGAGGACTGACCAGGGTTCTCAGGGCCCAAGGGACAACATGGAGGTGGGCTCCCTGAGTTTCCTTTTTGCCTCATATATCCCAGTCTGGAGAAGAAATTGGTAATGTGGAGACACCATTGGGTATAGACAAAAAATTACTCAACAAAAAGCCTGCTTTCTGTCATCAACGTACCAGGAAGAGGCAACCTGGCAAAGAGTTTTAGACAATAACTGTTTTATAAAAACCAAGCAGCACGAGAAAACTGTGGCCCCTTCCCACCCACAACAGTCAAGGTTGAATGGGGAGCCAACGCTTAGGGTTGTGAGACTGAAGAGGTACCCTCAACACCCCTGTTGGGGCTGTGTTTGAGAAGGTGAAAATAGGAACCCAGGACTTTACCATCTCCAGCCCCTCATGAGGCTTCTGCCCCTGCAGCAGAGAGGAGAAATCTCCCCTAAGATGCCCACGAAGCCCATTGGGAAGCCTGGACTTTGACCTTCACCTGACAGTAACCAGACTGCTCCAGCAGTGTCAGGAAATTCCTGTAGGTCCGAGCAAACACCAGTAAGACTGGAAACAGAAAAACAGCAGAGAACAACCAACGAAAGAGCTGGTTCTTGGAGACCATAAACATAAATGGGCAAATAGAGAGCACGCCTGATAAGCTAAAAACAAGAGGAGAGGCAGTTCACAACATCAGGTGGAAACAGGCACTGTCAGTACAGGCTGCTGACTCAGACGGTGAGGGCAGATCCCACAGACACCTCCACACACATGGCTTGGGACCTCAGGAAGCAAGCCGATCTATTAAAAACGAAGCATCACAACACCCCTAATGTGAAATGGATCATTCGAATATTGTTAATGAAATTGAACTTATGATTTTAAAACTCCAAATGAAATCCCCAGACCCAAGAAGGTTTTGCTGGAAATTTCTACCAAATGCTTAAAAAATTAACACAAATTTGTAGAAATCTCTTTATATGCTCATCAATTTCTTCTGTGAGTTTGGTATTAATGTGCTGTCAAAAACAGGCAGTACCAAAACTATGCAGTGATATCACTCAAGAGTACAAATCCTTAAGTTACAGACCCAATTGCAGTCTGTGTTTTTTCTCCCAATGTGGAGTAATAAGAACCATAACTTAAGATTTTTATGATTTTATCTGTTATATTACAACTAATTTGGCTATTAGAAATAGCTAAATGATAATGTAGAAAAATAGTAATTAGTAGATGATTTACACAAGATATAAAATGAGACAGATTCAAGGTTCCTGGTGTCATAATGGCAGACAAGATCACTGGTGTCCTTGCACTCAGGTCATTTCCTCTGGGGAGGGGAGTGGGGGCAAGGGGCAGGAGCCAGACTGTATACCAGCTGGGGACAGTCATGCCTCAGGCATGGCCCCAAGTGCGTCTGAGATCATACTGCCTCAGAGCATCACTGGCATAACCCTACTGTTTGCTTCAGGTACCTTGAAATGAAGAACAGAATAAAATACAATAATGAAATCAGAACTCTTGGTGGCCAGTTTCTAGCATGAGAACCCTGAGGAATAAGAACAGAGATTCTACTCTACTGTACATTGTCTGCCAACATGATACATCTAGGTGCTTTGTTTGATGATGAAGGAATTTTTTTTTCAAGTTTTGTGGGGTTTCAGAGTTTCAGCAGCTCTGCTGATCCTTTTAATTTATAATACATAAACCTATGATATCACCTCATTCCTCCCTAGGACCCTTAGAAAGCCATTCACATTTCTAGCACCCACAAAGCTAATTTAAAAAGAAAATACATATTTAAGTTGTAGGTGACACAATCCTTCATTTTACTTTTATGTGGTGCTAAGAATCGAACCCAAGGTCTCATGCGTGCTAGGCGAGCATTCTACCACTGAGCCACAACCCCAGGCCCCACAAAGGTAATATAAAAAGGGCACAATCAGAGTAACCATGGGGTGAGTCTTGAGATTCAGACAGAAACCTGTATACATACCATCACATTCTTGGTGCTGTTCCCTTTGAAGATCTGCCAGTTGGTGCGGTCGGAACTGTAAGCCACCTGGTACTCAGTAGTGTAGCAGGACTTGAGGTAGTGTTTGGCTCCTTGGGTCTGGATGCCTGTGACTACAACTTCCTTTTGCATGTCCACCTGCAGTGTAGGAACACGAGCAAGCAGAAGTCCTTGTCAATGAGTCACATATGACCTTAACTCCTGGTGCAGTCAACTCTCTTCAGAACTCCAGAACCAACCTTACGGTCTCAGCAAATTCATAGATGCAATCCATATGTAAGCACAGAGTGCCTGACTTGAACCCAGCTAAACCACTACCTACCGTTGTCACTTTGGGAAGTTATTTATACCTCTCTGTCATTGGTTTTTCATCTATAAAATGGGATATTATTAGAACCATACTCAGAGTATTGATTTTGAAGATGTAAAATATTGAGAATAATGTTAGCTGCTGTTTCCCCTACTAACATTGAAAGAACAACAAAAAGAATTACTAAATCACAGTCATTTTATTATAATAGTAGTAAACATTATCAGGTTAATAAGACATACCTGGATCCAAGGCTTAGAGGCAAATTCGGTTGCAATTTTTTCTACACTCCAAGCATTATATGATCCAACATTGTTTAATCTTGCTAATTTGGGCTCCCAATAATCTAAATTCAAAGGAAAGATAAAAGCTTATTCTGAATTTTTGAAAAACAACAATAGATAATTAGCAATTTCTTAAGGGAGTTAAGTCCAGTGGGAAAACAGATCCTTGCAGGGTCTGCTCCCTTTAGGAGAGCAGGCAGTTGAGAGGGTCCTGGTACCAAGCCAGACCTCGGTGATGGAATCTTCTTTCAGCCTGTGTTTGGTCAACTGTCAATCACCTCCCACCTTTTCTTGCACACAGGTCAGCCTTGTGTTTTCTCAGTTCTGTTGGTGTGGCTGGCTGCTGACTGCCTCCATACCAGGAAGGTAAGGGAGGGACCCAGATGGGAACCTCATCATTCTCTTGATCAAGGCCTCAATCTTGGAAGGATTTGCAGCAGACTGAGGAAATTTAGGTGTGCCTGACATAGAGTGGATGGTCAGTAAAGCTTCTGGAGTAGATGAATGGTTGGCGCAGGCAAGGGGCCTTATTAATGGGGACTATAACTAACAGGCTCTTAGCACCTACCCTCATGCTCCTCCCACTATCACATGAGCACCCCAGATGAAGCTGTCTTATTATGTTGAGGAGAGCTGACCCACAGTGTTGTCATGTATGGTTCCACAGAGTGTATACTGCACAATGTGAGTTGCCATTCACAAGCCATGATGCTAATACTTACTCAGATACTCAGAAGCCTTGATCTGTGAATCAGATATGATACCAGTGCTTAGTCCCATTGGCATCTTACATTCTATGAAAAACCAAACAATGATTAGTTTTTGCTTAGAAAATGTACACAACAAAGTAAGAGATCCTTGGTTGGTAACTGCTTCTACCAACCTTGTGTGGAATGGACTTAAATATGTTTCATTATAAAATAGGAAGTGCACTAGCAAGACTAGTGCTTTAATTTTAATAGTGCCACCCCAGAGGAAAAGAACTGAAATTCTGAAATGCGGCTGGTTTTTAAACCTACTTCTACCTGCTTGGATCTTAAAGTAAGCTATTTTACAATTCTAACTTCTATCCCTCGTGAGACTGTGTTCTCAAACGTTGACCGGAAGTTACAGATTATCCCTACGCCACCAGGGAAGAGATTGCCAGCCAGGGCATGGCCTGGATGTGGCACAGTGGTGCTCCACAGGTGCTGTCAGTGAAGGCTTGGTGGGTGGCAGATGGAAACTGAGTTTCTTGAACTGATGTGCCAAGTTTAGTGACTATCTCCGTCATTTTGTAATTCCTATTACCTTTCCCCCTCTGTTTTAGGAACCTGGAGAATTTCTTAAATATTCTTTCTGGCAGAAAGATCAGGAGGAGGGATGATTCCCCAAGTAAGAGGCCTGCCTTTGTTCTGAGCCATCTGGCATGGTTTCAGTGCCATCAGACCTGGGGCTGGAGTAAGAGCACCTCTGGCTACAGATCACGCCTTTGTCCCATGGGATAATCAGGACTGAACATTCATGATCTAAAAGTTGGGGTGCTCTCCTGCTCATGAGCAAGACATGGCTCTTGGGTGGTACCTTTGTCTATGATGAGAAAAGGTGTCTGCATGCCCACTCGCTGGTTTTCTCCAACTTCTGTGTCTAGAAGCCACCAGCCAGGTTTTGATGCTTTCATTTCAAGAGTTGTAAATGAACCTCAAATAGAGAGTTAAGGGCAAAATTATACACCCAGAGATGAACAAGTTAATATTATGATTGACAGCTCTCCAAGGGTCCTACAGCCCCTGCATCACAGAGGCTGTAGCACAGAATTTAGGAGTCATCCGTTTTCTAGGCAAGCCTCAAGTTGCAACTGACAGAATCAAAACAACTATAAAACAACACACACACACGTTACTAAAAATGAACCACCCCACACTGGAAAGCAGCTTTCACTTATCTAATGTGATGTTACAGGTCACCCATGGCCAACAAAGTTTCATAGTTCCAAGTATCAAAGTAACCTCAGGCCTCAAAAATATTGTTCATGTTTCCTTCCTTTTTTCATCTCTCTTTTTTGTTTTTAAAATAAGAAAATCAAAACAAACATCCTTTCCTTGTATTTTCAAATTTTCTTAGAAGCTTATATATTTGGATATTTACATAAATTGTTTTGGAAAAGCACTGAAAGAATGAGGTTTATATGACCTCTGATTATTTATTATGATACTTAACATCATCCTTTGCCAGTTAACATTGTACTTAAATTCTATTGAATATGACTTGAAGTCAATGCCCAGATTGTGAGTGAAAATTAGTAGCCCGTGGTCATCGCCCTCAAACACACTGAATGCGATCTCCAGTTCTTCTGCCTCCAATCAGATACTCAGGTTTGGAAGTTTAGATGACCGGGTCCACGCTGGCTGCTCAGTCCATTTTGCAGGCTCTTGGGAAGTACAGCTGATGTGCTAATACTTGGTGAAAAAAGAAGCAGTAAGCTGGGCTGGGTGACGCACACCTGTAATCCCAGTGGCTCAAGAGGCTGAGGTAGGAAGATCGTGAGTTCAAAGCCAGCCTCAGCAAAGCAAGGCACTAAGCAACTCAGTGAGACCCTGTCTCTAAATGAAATACAAAATAGGGCTGGAGATGTGGCTCAGTAGTTGAGTGTCCCTGAGTTCAATCCCCAGTGCCAAAAATAAAAATAAAAAAAAACCAGAAGTGGCAATAAGTTTGACCCAATTCTTTCTGTCTCTAATTTTAACAGAGTGGGTCTTTCTAGATTTATTGGGCAATCATGGTGTGTGACAAGCAAACAAGAACCCCTCCTCCCTTCCACTCACCAAATCAGGTCTGTGTGGACTTGTGGACCTGCATCTGAAGCAGAGTCACATGATGACATCCTTACCCAAGGGCTTGTCAAGGGACAGCCTTTCACTAACTCCTTAGACAGTACTGTGGAGGGGAGGCTACTTGGGAATCCCACCCAAGATCAAAGTCTCTGAGAACAGAATCTCTGCTTTTATTGTCTGTGTTTTAACCAGCTTCCTAGGTTTCACTATGCCCACTGACATTTGAGAATCAGTGGCGCCCAGCACTGGTTCTGCTACCTGAACAGATACTCCTACAAGCAACTCACTGGCACACTGAAGTCCTTTCTGATGATTGGGGTTTGCTTAAATCTATATTTTCTCATTATTCTACGTATGAAAAGCCATAAATACCTTTGTTATTGTTCATCTTTTACAATCATTAACAGACAAACAAAAAGAACTTTTCTCTCCAAACATCTGCATGTGTCAGTACAAATTATGATTCCTGGACCCCATATCGTCAGGGTGATAGAGCCAGGAGTAGAATTCAAGAATCCAGAGGTCTAATTAGTCTAATCTCCCTCCCAACAGAAAAAGCTTCATCTGCCTCAACCCTCTGGGGTTCATATTGTCATTGCTGGAGAGCCACTTTGCTCAACAGACAGCAGCTTGGGAGAAACACAGCATCTCTGTTGAACCACATCTGGCCACACATTTAGCTTGTGTGGGCTGCACTCATCATACACTAGCTGTTTTATACACTGTTTACAGTTTGGTATATGACTTTGCCTCAGATCTATGGCAGAATCCTGTGTTCTGACCCCTTAGGTAGAGGATGCACTGGAAAGAAGGAGGGGGAGTCATGGATATTAAGGTTGCCCTATCTAGCTACTTCTCAGCAGTGACCTCTTCCATTGCTCATATCTTTACCAGGCAGAAGGGGCCAGACCCCTAACTGGTGCTGCTGAGTGCCGCGTTCTAGCAAGGTCTGGCCATGAAAGTGAACCACGTGAATGTCCTGGGAGCCGCCCATGTTCATCAGGTGCAACCTCACCCACTCTTGCTCGTACATTCTCAGGCCAGGCAAGTTGTAGATCATCCCGTTGATGGCTGAAAGGACAGAGAGTTGCAATCAATTGAAACCTGTATACACCAGGAGGAGGCTGATAAGGAAATGTGGGGCAACCCACCACCACCCAACCTTCTCGTTACTCCACATTCCCAGGCCCACCCAGGCATAGATAGGGCCCTCCTGTGCATCATAAGACCAGCGAAAGGCTGAAACAGAACCAGAACCTCCAGGTCCTCCTCCTGTCCTGTGCACCAGCCTCCAGGAGTGCAGTGAGCTCCCTTTCCACCGTTTCCCACTCTTCCCTGTAGTATGCCTCTCCCTGTCTGTGCTTTACTCATCTAGTCTTCACATTAATAGTGCAAATGTCCCTTTGCCACATGATGGAGATTAATTTGGGCAGATAATATAATACAAATCTGATTTGAGAGTAAGTAAGGGGACAAGCAGCTTATCACCTTGAGGTCTCCTGAAGTCAGAGTTCCAAGGCAAATCTGGAACTCCAAGTTTATCTTCAGTGTTCCCACCACCCATAGCCATTTGATTTGTTTTGTTTTCTGTTTGATTTGGTGGCTCCTCTGCCCCCTTCTTAGCTTAGGTGTCTAGGGTTCTCTCTTTAGTGAAATATGTGTGTGTGTGTGTGTGTGTGTGTGTGTGTGTGTGTGTGTGTGTGTGTTTAAAGCACCTGGTAAACTTGATTCTCTTGCAAATACAACTCAACATTTTAATGATAAAGCCTAATGCTACTGAGCATTTAACTGGAATAGAAGAGAGGAAAAGTTTCTCTTGCTGTTATTATAGTAAAGGAATTGATGTGGAATTCCTGGAGCCAAGTTAAGGGAATCACGTCAGGTAAAGGAGCAGCTGTGGACTTCCTTAGAACACCAGCTCTTACCCCTCACCTTAGCTCCTGTTAAAAAAATAGAGCTCACGAGAGTGCAAGGCATTGTGACGATGATTAGGGGCACTCCTGATCTGTCTGTCAGGAAGTGGAAGTGAAGACCTGACACGATGGGTGCTCAGTAAACACTTAATGAAGCTGACTGAATCCACTCATTTAGTCACCAGTTCACATGTTTGTTGAGCCTGTTCTTCAAAGGCAAGGCACTGAGCTAGGGACTGGGGACTCAGGGCCCTGTCTGTAAATACCCTGGTAAGTATCACAGCATGGGGATTACCACAGTACGGAGACTCAGACTGCAACACACTTGGGACTAAAGCTGGTCCAGATGCTTTTGAGTCTTTCTGTGATGAAATTGAAAAACAGTTTCTCCAGGGTTGTGAGTCAAGGGCACAGCCAAGAACCATCCAGTCTGATTCTGTAGCCTGTGCCTTCCTAGAGGCCATGGCTTTCTAAAGTGTGCTTCCTGCTCCTGAGACCAAGCACACTGGGGCTACAGATAGTAGAAGAGAAGGGAAGGAAGCTCTGCTTTCAGCCTGTTTGTTAGTTGTCTCTCACTCTGCTCTACACTCTTAATAGGTCTTTTTAATGTTTGGACTTTATAGACCTATTTGTGATTAGTAGAGTCCATCCTTGATGGGTGGGATTTGGAACAGATCATAAATCATATTCCTTGCCTGTCTCTACCTCAAAGTCCCTTTATGGGTGACATCATTAAACGCCTCCTAGAAATAGAAGAAAGGTTAAAAAGAAGAGAAGATAAAAGAAGGGTAGCTTGAGCACTCGAATGGTAGAAGAGGGAAGAGAGATATGCCCAGTCTTGCTGGCTGGCTGGAGGTGTTGCATATAATGGATTTTGTTTGTTTCCTTAAGCAATAGCAGCTTTCTTGTTACCTGAGTGACCTGCTACCCAACACAGGCCCTCAGAGATCAGAAATCTTGAACTA
This sequence comes from Sciurus carolinensis, assembly GCF_902686445.1. Taxonomy (NCBI): domain Eukaryota; kingdom Metazoa; phylum Chordata; class Mammalia; order Rodentia; family Sciuridae; genus Sciurus; species Sciurus carolinensis. Next base: position 113,857,933 of record NC_062224.1, on the reverse strand, counting down.
CACCCCATACCTCCATTCTCCAAACTCTGAAAACATGGCTTATTAGTCTTCATTGTTTTCTAATTGCAACATCCCCTCCTTATTTATTTTTTTTTAGCTGTTCACAAAATCCTAAATTCTGCCTTTCTCTAAAACTGTTTGCAATTCAGTTGGCAATGAACAGCCTAAATTCCTGAGTGGGCTTCTGGGTGTACTTTCTTCTGCTCTCTTGCCTCTCTCCTCCTGTTACCTGCTCCCTTGTTTCTTCTCTCCTAGTTTCCTCCTCACAGGCCACCTGACAGCTGCTGGAGGGATGCAGGGATGCTAGCCATGCATGCTAGCAGCTGAAGTGCATGGCCTTGTCTTGGGCGGCTCTGTGTGCTCTTTCAGACTCTCTGCACTCCCTCACCTGCCCTGTCACCTGCCAGTTTTCAAGAACTGGTTTCCCTGTAGCTCCCGGTTCCTCAGAAGATCTAATGTCTAATCTTGTGAAACCCTAAGGGCAGAAATCACTGTGACCCAGTGTGATTAATTCAGAGATTAGATTCAAGTCGGAGGTCCCTACCATGAAACTCATGGGAGTTTTTTACTTCTGAAGATTCGCGTCTCCGAGACCCTTTGGACTTCTCATAGTACCAGCTCTTCTTCTCGTCAAAGACCATAAAGAGTAAGATGAATTCTCTCATGTCCATGGGCATGTTGCTCTCCTTGTGAAGTGTTCCTTTTCGGCAGATCACAAGGGGACCTATCAGGCCAGAGTGGACATCTCTCTCCTGGAAGAGAGGAAGAGCAAATGGCACGAGTTCACCTTTGCTCAGGATTGCTTTACTCTTCCGGCAATAACTAATCATATTGAAAAGGAAATCTCTTCTTAAAGGCTCTAAATTTGAAAATTATTAATCAATAGCTTAATAAACTTGGGCACTTATCACTTAATTCTATTGCATTCCTCTGATTATATTCTTTATCCCAGTAATGATTATAATGATATTGATAATACAATGGATACTATTTTTTGAGCACCTGTACTATATTCTTGGCTCATTTAATTCTGACAGTTGTCCTCTACGATAATGAATATAAATTAGTTCATTAAACAAATATTTATCAAGTGCTGTATACTATTATCTCATTTTTAATTTTGGAAACTGAGACTGAGAGAGGTCAAATAATTTGTGATAGAGTAGGAATGTAAATCTAAGTCTAGGGGCTAGGGATGTACTTCAGTGATAGAGTATGTATGAAGCATGTCTGGGCTCAACCCCCAGCACCACACACACACAGAAAAACTAAATTTGTGCTCTTCCTACTGTACCTCAAATTAAGAAATCCTTTTTAAAAATTATCTGAAAAACTTGTATATATTTATCATGTACAGCATATTTTCTGGGATTATATGTACACTATAGAATGCTAAAGGAAGGAGTCCCAATCTTTCAGTCCTTTTATAAAGAGCAGAACACTGCTTCAATAAAGCGCTCTAGAAAATTGCAAATCAACACTTTTTTACTGTGGACTCAGGCACTGTAACTGGGAGCGAGCCATTTAAATAATCCTCCCTCCTGTCCACTGAATAGGAGTGTCTCTCTCCCTGTTGTGGTAGCTGTGGATGGCTGACACACCCTTCCACGTCCTCATGGAAAGCTAGGCAGACTCAACACAGAAATCCAATCCTTGCACAGAGCAGACTCTGGCTGTAAGGCTGGGGATGGTGAAAGCCTTGGATGGAAAGACCTACCAGGCTCACGGCGGAGTAGTAGGCCCAGATCCGACAGGCAGAGCCAGGGCTTTCGGGCCCTGAGCGCTCGGTGGCATGCCACACATATGTGTAACTGCTGTTTGGCTTCACAGCATTATCCTCTTTAAACCACTCAGGAGAGTCATCTTCATAAGTCTTTCCTTCTGATGACTTTTCATAGGAGAGTCCATGGGCATGTAGAGAATATGGTCTGGATGCTAAGTTTTTAAAACGTACCTAGAAAAAGGAACAATCCACAAATGTACTTAAGCTTAACAAAAATCCAAACCAAAAAATTGTCAGCATGATGGGCCAAAGTAGACAGTTGTGAGATCAGAGCACTTACAATTGCAAAGCACCTTATTCATAATATTTCATCTACTTCCACAACCATCCTGTAAGATAGTGCTCAGGTAGTTTACCCAGAAACACCAGAACATGAAATCTCATGCCCAAGGCTAAAGTGTTGACATTATTGACAAATGAAATGATAGTGATCAGTGCTGAGGTTTGAAGTCAAATGAGGCCTGGCCTTGCTTGTGACAGGCTTTCAAGCTACTGGCGAAGAGAGGTATGCACATGTGAACCCAAGCCACAAGTCCAGGCAGCAGGTGCTGTAGACAAAGGATACATGGGTTTAGCTGGGAGTTCCCCAGAGGAGCAGCTGTTTGGTTGAATGTTCAGGAGAGAAAGTTCCTTAGACATGGAACTAAGCCCTTATAGAATGAACAGGGTCTCAGCAGAGGGAGAAAGAGGAACAAGACTTTCAGGGTCCCAGAAGAGCACAGACAGGCCTGTGAGGGGGGACGAAGGACAAGTTTGGGGGATAGCAAGCATCTGAGTGACTGAAGTACACAGGGGTGGGTGGGACCTGGTGGGAAATGTGGCTCAAAGAACACCAGGCTGGGACCAGATGATGGAGGATCTTAAATGCCGCATAGGGAGTCTTCGTGCCCCAGCACCATCCGGTCTCTTAGCCTATTTCTTCTATAGTTTCTCATGACTAAAATCCCCCTAATCTTGAGAGAGGATTCTTGCCGCCCATGTCTTCATGGAACAAGTAGAATAGTTAAGATCCTTGCATTCTGCTATGATTTGGATCCTCAAGTTCCCCAAAGGTTGTGTATTGAAGGCTTGGTCACCAGCCTGTGACACTGTTGGCAGGTGGTGGAATATTTAGGAGGTGGGAACCAGGAGAAAGAAGAGTAGGTCACTGAGGTGCTTCCTTGCAGAGGATATTGGGCCCCCAGCCCCACCCTCTCTCTGCTTCCCTGCTGCCATGTGGTGAGTACTCTGCTGCTCTGTGAGCTTCTGCCACGTTCATCTCGCCTCAGCCCCAAGAGCCATGGAACCAAGCAACCAAGGACTGCATCTCTGAAACCATGAGTCAAAATAAATCTTGTCTCCTTTAAGTTGGTCATCTCAGGTATTTTGTCACAGTGACAGGAAGCTGATTAATACATATTCTCGTTCTCCAATGTGCATTTTTAAAAAGAGCAAATAGTCACTGAAAATTTGGCAAATGCTTAAATAGATTTAAAGAGGTTATATTTGTGGATCTAAAATAGCTTACTTTAGACTCAGGACCCTTTCATCACCATCACCACCACCACCACCATCATTATTATTATTTTGTGAGAGGTTAGGAAGGATGGGGGAGATAAACTGTGTAATAAAAGCTACTAATGAGGAGAGGCATAGAAACAGGAACCAAGACAGCAGGTGCTATAGACAAAGCATGAATGGGTTTAGCTGGGAATGCCCTGGAGAAGCAGCTGTTTGGTTGAATATTCAGGAGAGGTTGGAAGAATTAAAGAATTAAAGGCATGGAGCTGGATACAGGATTTTTAAAGGAAATGACCAGAATTGGGAAGATACTTTGGGAACTTGCTTACTTCTGAAGGCTCAGAGACATACTTATTTCCTTTACTGGTTTTCTTTAACTTCACTCTACTTTCTTTTAAGAAAATACCAGGAGATATTGCTAAATTACTGCCCTTGCCACCTCTGCTATTGCTATGAAACTCAGTTGAACTGTTCCTGAATGTGTTAGTTTTCTATGTTAGCTTCACACGGGTTAGCTTTAGATAGAAATTATAGTGTGACAATGAAATATTACTCAGACATAAAAAATGAAATTATGGCATTTGCTGATAAATGGATAGAACTGGAGACTATCATACTAAGTGAAATAAGCCAATCCCCAAAAAAACAAAGGCCAAATGTTCTCTCTGATATGCAAATGCTAACACACAATGTGGACAGAGGGAAGAATAGAAGTTCATTGAATTAGACAAAGGGGAATGAAGAGAAGAGAGGGGGGATGGGAATAGAAAAGACAGTAGAATGAATCAGACAGAACTTCCCATGTTCATATGTGAGTACATAATCAGTGAAACTCCACATCATGTACAACCACAAGAGTGGGATCCTAATTAGAATAACTTATACATACTCCAAGTATGTATAATATATCAAAATATACTCTGCTGCTATGTATATCTAAAAAGAATAAATCAAAAACCAAGAAAAAACCCAAGAAATTTGTATGATATCCTCCAAATTATATAGTTTTCAGCATTTAAAAAATTGTGTTGTTTTTTTTTTGTCTTAAAGATTGTCAAATTGCTTGGCAAGCAGTCTTTGAAAAAAAATGTGATTATTTGTTAATTCTGGAGATTTCATTCACCACCTTCACCTTTACAACCTCTGGTGCTTGTGGAAATTCCTCTGATGATCTTAGTAGCACTCAAAAGTTGACTTACTTGGATGACATCATCCACTTCAGCTCTAATAACAGGACCAAGAATGCCAAGATGCTCCTCATACTCCCCCTGAGGGTCACGTTTAGTAAAAGTGCTATCAAGATACTTTCGAAAAACTACTTTCTTATATGTGGTGTCCTCTCGAAGGTCGTCAGTGTCTTCGTTGTCCATTTCACTGAAATGATAACAATAGGGTTTGTTTAAAAGAAGAAACTAAAGACTGTTAAAAAGAATTTAGGAAATTGTTTCTGAATGTAATATTTAGCACAGAGAGTCTTTAATAAATACTTTATGGATGAATTAATGAATGAAAATGCCCACCATTGAATATTTTCTAACTTCCAACTCACATATCATTTCCTAGGTATGTCTTCCTAAGATTCTTTGGACTAGGTCAAGTCTTTCATATAATTCCTCATATTTCTTTATATAGTATATACAGTGTTACTGTATTATTACAGTATATACAGTAGATTCCTGTAGTATTCCTATAATATATGCAGTCAATTATGTATGCTTTATTTGTGAGATTTTTATCAAACACCTGAGTAAATGAACAAATATAAGTACATATTAACATAGATTTTAATATCAAAGGCAGACAAGGTGCCATTCACTAGACAGTGTCAGAAGTAGAACTTGGGCTGTCAGGTGACAATTGCCAGCTGAGTTGGAATGTCACCTCTGTGGAAGGCCCTGGGTGGATGAGTGTTTTGTACCCTAGAAGCAGCCACTCTCTGCTTTTGCTAAATGCATTACTTCTAATCTTTTTGACATTGATCTGAGCAAAGATATTTTTGGCTATGACCTCCCCAATCAGGTAACAAAAGTGAAAATAGACAAATGGGATTTTATTAAACTAAAAATGTTGTGAATAGAAAAGGAAACAATCAACAGAGTTAAGAGACAATCTATGGACTAGGAGAAAATAAAAACCCAAATAACCTGATTAAAAATGGGCAAAGGACCTGAATATGTTTTTCTTAAAAGGAAAAATACAAATGGCCAAAAGGTATATGAAAAATGCTCAACATTACTAATAACCAAAGAAATGCAAATTAAAATCACAGTGAGATTTCACTTCACATCTGTTAGGATGTCTTATAAAATAGACAAGAGGTAATTGTGGGCAAGGATGTGGAAAAAAGGGAACCCTGTACACTGTTGGTACCGGGTACAGTTAAATTAGTTTATAGCCATTGTGGAAAGCAGTATAGCAGTTCCTTGAAAAATTAAAAATAGAACTACCACATGCCCAGCAATCTCACTTCTGGGCATGTATCCAAAGAAAGTGAATCAGTCAGACCCCTGCATTCCATACTCACTGCCCCACTGTCCACAACAGCCAGAATGTGGAATGAACCTCAGTGCCTACAGTGAATGAATGGATAAAGACAATGTGGTGCGTATCCACGATGGAGCATCATAAACTTTAAAAAGAAGGACATTCTGAACCTGGAGGGCACAGGCACAGAACACAATATCACATGATCTCAGTTATATAAGGAATCTGAAAACATTGAACCAGAGAGTAGAGTGGTAGTTACCAGAGGCTTCGAAGAAGGAAAGATGTTGGTCAAAAGATACACAATTTCAGTTTGTTAGGAAGAATACTTTCAGGAGGTCTATTGTACAATATGGTGACTATAGTTAATAACAGTGTAGTATGGTCTTAAAAATTACTAAGAGTAGATTTTAAGTGTTCTCACCACAACAGGTAAGTATGTGAGGTAATGCATGTGTCAATTAGCCAGAATTAGGCACTTCAAATTTACATATATATATGTATGATACCCTTAATATATAAAAACAACAACAACAACAAAAATCTATGGCACACACATCTTATGGAATACTACTCAGCAATGGGATGAACTACTGATGCATGCAAAGACCTGGATGACTTTCTGGAGAATTATGCTAAGTTAAAAATGCCAATCCCCAAAAGTTACATGTTGCATTTATGTAATATTCTTGAAATGACAAAAAAAAAATACAGAATGGAGTCCAGCGCAGAGTTGTCAGCATGGAGGGAAGTGGATGTGACTACAGAAGGGCAGCAAGAGAGACATTTGTGGCGATGGAATGCTCTTCATTCTCATGGTATTGATGTCAGTATACTGGTTGTGATAGGAGATTATAGTTTTGCAAGATATTACCACTGGGAAAACAGGTAAAGGATACAAGGGATCTGTGTTATTTCTCATAACTGCATGTGAATCTACAATCATCACAAAATGTTTAATTAAAAATGTAAATACAGGTCATTATTCTCCATGTATTCTCATTAGCTCCGTCTGAAGCCAGTGGTTGTCAAATTCTCCCACTGACTCTCAAATCTCCCAAGCCTATGGAAATAAGTCAAAAGCTCATCTGTCGAACACATCATATTTGTTATAGTCCATAACCATCAACAGAAAATTTTACTCTGCCTTCTTTCTGGTCGTTCTCCCCTACTAGCCTCAGCCATACGACTCTGAGCGTAGAACACAATCTCAAAGAACACACAGAGTGGGCAAAACAGCTTTGCCATAAAAGTGGGTTGTAGGGCTGGAGTTGTGGCTCAGTGGTAGAGCACTTGTCTAGCATGTGTGAGGCCTTGGGTTCGATACTCAGCACCACATATAAATAAACAAATATAAAAGATCCATTGACAACTAAAAAAAAAAAATTTAAAAAAGACCCTGTTCAAATATCACTTTAAAAAAAAAAAAAAAAAGTGGGTTGTAGGCCTTGAGTGGGACCCACGATCTTGAAGGAGCGATTCCTACCCTTTCTGCTCCGCACAGACCCGAAGAGCTATCCCCTCAGGGTCTTCCTTAGAACTCCTTGGATAACTGGTTGTTCACATAGAGTAATTGGTGCTACCATTCAGTAGGAAGTCAGGGAGAAAATTAAACAGAGTTCTAACATGGAAATGTCAGGCATCAGATTAATGAGCTAATGTGCCTAAGTCACACCATGTATTATGTTTGCATACTCTAATTACACTTTGGTTTTTAATTAATTAGTGTAACAGGTAGAAGTTACACTACCTGTAAGAGCAGTGAACTACTTTTAGACAGTTTGTGCACAGTCACCGTGCAGTAAACCTGAGAGCCTGTAGTTGAATAAGCCTTGCTCCTTTTCTCCTCTCTCTTCTCTCTTTGTATCTTCAGCCCAATATGACTTTCTTCCCTAAGCAATACCAATATTGAAAATGATATTTTAAGAAAGTACATGGATCCTTTATAAACTCTGTGTTATAAACAAGTAAATGAAAAAGGAGATTTCTCCATCAGAATTTGAATTTGAAGCCAACTTCAATTAAGTCATAATGATTATCTGATAGCTATGAATAGAAGAAACTGCACTGGAGCAAGAAGAAGGGTAGAACATGTGTAGTAAGAGAAGAAGAGACAGGAGGTTTATTTACCTCTAGAATATCATAGACTTTCCACAGGACTGTCTCATATTGTCCAGGTATTATCTAATGTAGAGAAACTAATTTTTGGAATTGATAAAAATAAATTTTACAGGCCAAGTTGCAATTGGGGAACCAAAGGTCATTTGCCTAGAATTATCTACCCACACTATTGGAGTTCCTTTTTTAAAATCAATAGTCAAAGAATGATAATATAGAAAGAGAAAGCTAGTCAAACCTTTGTGCAAATTTTGAATAATCCCAGAATATTTCTTCAGCAGCAATATAATAATACTTTCTGTTTCCTTTGTTGCTGCGGAGGTACCAGGCTGCAATGCTGTCAGGGTTTCTGGAGGAATTGATGTCTGTCCTAGTATCAGTTTGGTAAGGGTCATCATAGGCCACATAGTCCATTTCAACATAATCTTCTTCGCTGCTTTTGACTTCCTGCCTTGGAATGATCTCAATGTAATCTCCATCATCTCTGCTGAGGCCCACCACAACTGGTGGATTAAATTCCTTTGATACAAAAGCATCACTGAGTGTTGGAGACGGTAGAGGAGATGGCATGTACACAGGGTCTGGATTAGGAAAGGTCTGATTGAACTCTGAAAGCGGCAACAACTGTCTGGACTCAGAAGGGTAAGATGTCTGACCAAGGTCTGGAGGAGGCAGTGTTGGACTGAGATTAGGAAGATGGATTGTCTGACCCAGGTCTGGAGAAGGTGTCACATGGCTGAGGCCTGGGGAAAGGGTCATCTGACCCCCATCTGGGTCCAGGTTTGTCTGACCAAGTTCTGGAGAGAGGGTCATCTGACCCAAATCTGGGTCCAGGTTTGTCTGACCAAGTTCTGGAGAAAGAGTCATCTGACCCCTGTCTGAGTCCAGGGTTATCTGACTAAGTTCTGGAGAGAGGGTCATCTGACCCAGATCTGGGTCCAAGTTTGCTTGACCAAGTTCTGGAGAGAGGGTCGTCTGACCCCCATCTGGGTCCAGGTTTGCTTGACCAAGTCCTGGTAAAAGGGTTATCTGATCCACATCTGGGTCCAGATTTCTCTGACCAAGTTCTGGAGAGAGGGTCATCTGACCTGGGTCTGGGGAGGGTATTGTCTGGCTGAAGTCTGGGGAGGAGGGGGTCATCTGACCCTCATCTGAAGAAAGGAATGGGTAACTGGAATCTAGAGAGATAGGTGTCTGCCAGCCCTCATGTTCCAATGAAGTGGACATGTGACCCATGCCAGTAGGGTGGAACTCATGGCTCAGGTCATAGTCAAACACCTGGCTGAGCTCTGGAGGAGAGGACCTGTGACTGGGGTCTGTATAATGTGTTCTATTAGGGTCTGGGATAGGAAATGTGTGATAGTGGTCTTCTGGGGGCACTGTCTGAGAAAGATCTGGATGGGAGCTTGTCTGGCTAGTGTTATTTGGGGTCTTTTGATTATGGTCAAGCGAGATTGTCCAGCCAAGATTGACAGATGTGGATGTCTGATTAAGTTCTTCAGGAAGAGATGTTTCATTGGACTTGTGGGGTAACAGGGAATGATTAAATCTCCTTTCTGAAAATGTGTTGTAGGCCTTTCCTCTTAGAGGATTAAATCCTCTTGGAGAAAGAGGAACACGGTGTGCAAGCTTCTCTTCCTTTTTCTTTTTCCGTGTTCTGATGAAAAATGGTCTTTTCTTCAGTCCATTATTTCCTCCATCCTGTCTTATCTGTAAGGATTTGTGTCTAACTCCAGGAAACTTTGGGTGGTCACTAGGCATGTCAGGCTTGTTTATAGGAGGAAGGCTTCCTCCCCAAGTCCCTGAGACATTCTGGGGGCTATCTGGGAGCTTACTAACAGCTACATCTGCATCAGTGTCTTGGATTATTTCATAGCTACCCTTTTCAGAAACCAAATGCCATTTTCCATTCGAAGTCTTAGATGGATTCTTTTGTTTTAAGAGTAAGGGCTCACTTGGAAGGTCCTTCCAGGGTCTCCTTCTGGAAGAAGTGTTACCATGGTTTAAATGCCTCCCAATTTTGTAGGCTGGTAATTTCATCCAGGAGAACCTGTGCTTTGCTACTCGGTCCCTCTCTGCCTTAGATACCTGATGTATGGAATGCTCCTGATTTCTCAGTCCTTTTGCCCCAGGTGGAAGCAGGCTTATCCTTGTGACATCTGACTGCAAGGGATCTTCTAGAGGGTCTTCAGAATATGGGCTGGAATGCTTTGCCGTGGAAGTGTTGATAACTGAGTTCTTACCTAAGCCAACAAGGTACCCCAGTGGGGGACCAACTTTGGTGGCTCCTGAGTGAGGAAGGGTTTTCTGAGGTTCTGTGAGGTTATTAGCTATACGCCTACTACTGTTATTTGGGGAAGAAAAATTTGAGTCAATAGCTGTATCTCTTCTTGGGAAAATGGACTCGGAGATGTCCTCCAGAGCAAGGGCAGTAAGGTTGAACTCATTCTCTTCCTGATTCAGTGATGAGTTTCTGAATGACCTGATTCCTAATGACGAAGCCAGTATATCCTGGTAATCATCATCAGGGCTGTCCTCTTTATGTTCATTTTCCGAAGATTCACGCATCTTCCGTGTTTCCATGACTGTAGGTGCTAGAGGTTTATAGATCTCACGTGAGTCGTCATCGTCATCCCGGATACACTTAACATCCCTGAATCTCAGCTTGAGGTTTTTGCTTCTTGGATTGGAGTTCATGGTAGTTAACATCCAAGTTCCTTCAGAAGAGAGAAAGAGAGAAGAGATGGCTAAAGGTCCAGGAAAAGATATGAAAACATTAGGGTCCATTGTGGCGAGTTCTTTCTAGTGAACTTTAGTGGGGGATGCCTTAGTGTGGATGATGGACCACTGCCAGTCTGTGAACTGGATTATTGGCCATGATGACATAAGGAAATAAACCAAGAATAATGTATTTTTTAAAAAAATGTTAAAGCAATTTAACATTGCTGTGGCATTGGAGTACATGGTAAATGTACTTATCTTGTTTAACAGAATATTGACCAAAAGTATTGGTCAGTGGGGATTAGGGAGGAAAAGAAGCTCTTCAGCACAGATACTTGTAGAATCACTGTTTTAGAATGTATTAATAAAGGGGTGGATCAAGAATAAAATAGACTTTGAATATCATTAACATCCTGTTAGCTCTGCATCTTGTTTGAGAGTTGGAGTTAGGGGATGATGTTGTCTACTCCAACGAATAAGACATACTTAGGCATTTCTAAGAAATAATTCAGGTGGGGTGAGTGCTAGTTTGAGTCTCTCTGAAATGGCATGAATGGCATGAATTGCTGACACTCGCGATTTACTGAATGTCTCCAACAGTCACCACTTGTTGAGTGCCAGGCACTTGGTGCATACTATAACTGCTGAAGCAGCTTTATAAAGTGTTATTATACTGTCTTTCAGATGTATAACTTGAGGCTCAGTGAGGCCAAGTAGCTTGTTCAAGTTTATAAGAGATGGAGTGGAAGAGCTGGATTGGAACTCAGGTCTAACATGCCAAAGCTGTCCCGAGGCAGCCTTGAAGGCACTGTATCTGATGATTGCTGACTCTGGGTAGCATGGCAGTCTTAAAAAGTTGAAAAGTGCATTTTAATAAAAGGAAATGCTCTTCTGAGGTCAAAATATTTGTGCTTCTTCCTCAAGGTTATGCTGTATCCTGCTGCGGTGTGTCTTTACTTCCCACTTGGCCCAGAGATTCTATCAGTGAAAACCACACGAAAGGACTGGACCTATTTAAGTCATTAACTTCCCAAATAGAAATTGTGGAAGGACAGTCTGCAGGGGTCGGGAAGATGGACCCACCAGCAGTGGTCATCTGGAGAGCTGCAGCAGACTTTACCAGAGGTTCAAAGTCAGCTTTCTCTCCAAGTGTCCATGCTCTTACCAACATTATCCATTGTGACAGTCACAGATTCTCCACGCATAGGGAAGAGGGTCAAAGTGTCCTCATGCTTCTTTCCGTAGATGAATGAGTGACCAGTGAAATGAATGGTCAGAATATCATCCTGGGTCCCCACACTGCAGAAGTGCCACTGGACAGTGTCATCGAAGCAGAATCCTAGAGTAGGTATGCTCTCAGGCACATAGCCATTGATAGCTGCAAGAGTGAGAGCTGTTAGAACTCCAGGTGCCACCCAGAGGGCACCATCTCCTTCTCCCTGAGGCACCTGTCCAGCGTTCATCTGGTTGTGTCAAATCAGTGGTCATTCAAGATTACACTTCCAGGTCTAACTGTGGCTAGAAGGTCAAATGCAGACTTCCCCAAGGGAGCTTATTCTAAGTTAGCTAAGAGAGCAATGCCAGGAGAGAGACAAAGCCTTCCGTTCATGTGTCTGAGGTATGTTAGATAGCTCATATTCCATGCTGTCTTTGAAGTCAATTTAGAATATTGTCCAGAATAATTCTACCTGGAAGAACAGTATAAGAAATGCATCTTCTTGAAATATTGGTCATTGAGTAAAAACGAATGTTGCCCTAAAAGAGCCCATTTAGCATATTTTGACATTTTTATTGCCATTTAATCTCATCTGTATAAGTTAAAATTTTCATTCAAATGTTAAAATATTTTCATTATTTTTAAAATATACTGCTTTATGCAGTATCTTTCTTTCCTTATGTACTAAGTGTGGTAATCAAATCAAAGTGCTAGTTTCTATGAACAGGACTGACATCTACTTAGATTACCGCTATACCTGTAGTGCTGGTACAGTGCCTGACACTTGTCAAACTTTCAAGTGGGCACGTAATACATGCATGTTGAATCACTGATGTAATGTGTCACTAGTATGTACCCTGTTTTAGATGGTTGTCAAGAAGGTTCATAGCTACACTGTCCAATGTGGTGGGGTGACCTTTGGACACTTGAAATGTGGTAGATAAGATGTACTGTAAAAATAAAATACATGCTGGATTTCAAAGACAAAAATAAAGTAAGTCTTATTAATTTTTATGTTGATTGTATTTTGAGATGATAATGTCTAGAATATAGTGGGTTGAATAAAACATCATTAAAATTAATATCACTAATTTCTCTTTCCCTTTTAATGTAGCTACTAGAAAATTTTAAATTACATGTGATTCATGTAATTTTTATTGGACAGCACTGGTCTAGGTTCACTGCTGAAATGAAATTATGGGAAGAAAGGTGAGAATAACTTCCATTTAGAATGATATGTCATGGCACCTATCAGTTCTGATAATCCCCAGTTGTCAGTCATTTGGAGCTATGTGAACAGACCTTGGAGAACTCATCCTCAGAGTTCTGAGTATCAGAGAAGGTGACTCCTGACTCTGAGGCACAGGAGGGCCCCTGGCTGTAGTGAAGTCTGCTTCTAACTGCCTCAGTGAAAGTTCTCTTGGATTCCCCATGGCAGTGAACTTTGGAACTGCAGCAAATGGCTGAACCCCAGCTAGGGAATTCTTCTGTTCTGAACTTTTTACTGCTCACTTAAAACCTCTTCATGCATTGCCATTCCCAGGCTCTTGAGTCCCCAGGCTCATTTTGCTTAACTTTGACTTGACAATCCAGCTTTGGATAACCTATCTTGTTTCCACCCTGACCTTAATAAGGAGTGTTCACCCTGCACAGTGTTAAGTCCCCAGATACCACTGAGCAGGACCTTAATACCTTCCCTGCCCCCTTCCTCACTGCCCAGAGTAAGTGCAGACTCACACACACATACCCACACACACATATGCATGCAAGTACACACATGCACATACATACATGCATACACATTTATGGGCACACACACATACACAAACACATACACACATTGAGAATAGGAGCCCCAAAAGACCAAAACGTGCCTGGTATGACTAGTCTTTGACTTCTTGTTTAAAATATAACAAATCTTGACTGCAGGGACATCATCCCAGGTTTTCTTTTATATAAATATATATTTTTTTAGTTGTAGATGGACACAATACCTTTATTTTATTTATTTATTTTTATGTGGTGCTGAGGATTGAACCCAATGCCTTACACATGCTAGGCAAGCACTCTACCACTGAGCTACAGCTCCAGCCCCATCACCCCAGGGTTTTGTCACCAAGTCCTTGAATTTGAAGTGAGGATAAGAGAACTGCTTTTCAGTGAGTATATTCACACCCCTGTCTCTGCCTCTAGTCACAGGCTGACTTCGACCACAGGAGTGAGAGCCCGATGGACAGAACCAGTGCCCCAACTTACTGCTCATGATGTTGGATTGATAGAACTTGGGGTCGTCACGTTTCACCTCATCAGGATTTTCACAAAATTTTTTGATGTTGTCCTCAATGTACCAGCTCTTGTTCTCATCGAACACCGCAAACACAGCCTGCTGCTCAATGTCTGCTGCCTTCTGGAGGGTTAAAGGGCTGTGTTCAGAGACAAACGTTCTGCTGCTTATCTGTAACACCAAATTCTTCAGACATCAGAGGGCGCTGTCCTTGGGGCTGCTCAGTTCAAGGCACTGAGAGCCCGTTGTGTACCAAGCATTTGTCAGAGCTAAAGCTAGCATGCACGAGCAAACAGCAGATTTAAAAATTCAGAGGCTAAAATATCCCAGAGAAAAAATTCCACTTCACCATGACTGCTGCAAGTCTACTTACCTCTTAACTGAACACCTTTCACAGGCGTGATTGACTCATGTGTTCCAAAGAGTTGTGGAGGCTGAACAGAAGGTTTCAGTAGGGAAGCCTCATGCCTCTCCTACCTGCTTCCCATCTGCTCAACATATCAGGATCTTCTAAGTATCTATTTCTGATTTTTCTCAGGTGCCTATTTATTCTGTATGCCTTGGGATGGTACCTCTTTCACTGTTACAAGCCTAAATGGGAATTTTAGGTTAACACTTTGAGATATTAATCTTCAGTGAAGATAAGCTTGGAAAACTAACTCTGATCACATTTTTCTGTGTGATTAAGTCTCACCAGGGAAAGACCATGTCTGGTTCACCTTCACTAGAAATGGTCTCTCCAAGTGCACCTGCTTTCAGGGAGTCTTTCCTGTCGCTCTGTTGTGGGTATCTAGAAATAAAAAAGGTGGGTACAAAGCTTTCTACTTTACTGGGTGATATATCACTGAGCTCCCAAGCCTCTCTGTAAAATTTTTAGGAGGGGTATTGCCCATTTGATAAAAGGAAGAAATTAGGAAAAGCTAAGTGACTTTCTTACCAACAGACATGGAATTTGAAATTAAGAAAATATGATATCACACTATAAAGTTGCCTTGTGTAGAGAGAGTCCACATGAAACAGAAAAGAAAAAAATAACGAAAATGGTAAATGTCATCACAGTCAAGCTAAAGAAGATTACCTGGAATTTACTGTTCTCTAGAAGGAAACCTCATTATTTAGCAAGAACATTTAGCTTGTTTCATCCAGAAGAAACTCCCAGAATTTCTGAGGGGTTATCTCACAGACGGAATACCTGTATGCCTCTCTTGTCCAGGGATCTGCTCTTACATATTAGAAGTAGCCCTATCAGCCCAGAGGCAATGTCTCTTGTGATGTCCACGTCACTGTAGTAAGGTCTCGTTAAGCACTGGGCATCATTTTCTGTGGGTTCATCAAACTCTAGGATGTTCCACTTGTAAGTATAGGTTTCCCCTGGTTGAACTGCTCTGATCATGGTGTGACTGCCTGAAAGAAAATGTACTCAGTTTTGTTTGCAGTTAGAGAATTATTTCATTATAATGAATAAAAATTGAATATTTTGACTCTCATCAGAACCAATTAATATCAGGAATGAAAATTAATTTTTACTGTTTATGAAACACTTCTTGAATTCTGACTAGCATGTAGCCAGCCAGTATTGCTCCACTAGGGGCCGCCATGGCACTAATAATGGTTACCATATTGTGTTACTACTAGGACAAACTGCCCGAAGTGAGAAAGGTTTTGTTGTGATTTGTAGGATATTCCTGTGTGTAAACAGTTAACTGCATTAGTTATACCACAGGGCAAGAAGGAAAACAGAAAAACATGGAAGCCTCTCAGAGGCCACTAGTTCTTTCAGTAGAAGTGAAAGATTCCAACCTGAGGTGTGTGAAGAGTTGACTTCATCTTCATAAGGAGAGAAGGTCACTCCATGAGGGTAAATACTGTAGACTCGACTGGCCATATTTTTGAACACGATCTACAAGGTTAGATTTATTACTTCAGTGTTTAAGATCACTCGAGAACTAATAAAGGACATTATCTTTGTATATTTACTCTGTGTATGTGTGTGCATGCACACATGCACTCTCATAAGAGGTCCCAAATTCCTTCTTCTTTGGTATTGGGATTCTCTACACGTTTGGTGAAGGTCTCATCCTAGTACTGTTTGTAAACAACTTTCTTATAATATTTTCTAATTTTGTTTGAAAAATTGTCCAGGTGCACACTTGTACACACACACACACAAACACACACACGGAGAAATTAGTTCTGTTTATCTGAGCAACAACCTCTCCAGAAACATGGCAGGAGGCTTTGAGACGTTCACATTCATGTTAAAGTGGAAGACCTTCGAGGATAGTCTGGGAGAGACTGCGTTTTTCCTCCTAGTGTATCACCCTCTGCAAGCTGGTCTCCACTTGGTTCCTGTTCTCCTTTTAGTTTGGACCACAGCTCATTTCCAGCCTGGTCCTTCTCATCTCTAGGCCATGGTCCCTCTCCTGCCAGATCTCCTAGGACCATTGTCATTAAAGCCATCTTCCTGCAGGGTACAAATAACCAGACCTTGAATTCCCTATGAGTCATGTTTATACCTACTAGAGCACCTAGCAGGAACCAGAAATGAGGGAGGGAGAAGCACCAGGAGTGCTTTTGTCCTTTTGCTGTTTGGGAATGAACAGCATAGGCTTCAGTCTTCTAACCTTCCAATGAGAATCTTAGTCTTATCTTCTGCTTGGCTGATTACCAAAGCCTTTAAATCACCCTTAAACTGTGGATTACTGCATCCTAGGATCTTGCCAAAGATTAAAACCTTCTATTTCCTGTTGCCCAGTTCTTGCATCTCAGTAATATGATGAATATTTAAAGAGAATTATCTGATGAAAACTCCAGTTCTTAATTTATATCTAAATTTACCTTTATCAGAGACCAACCTTTAGGAACTACATACCTAGATCACATTAAAGATTTGGCTTTACTCCATTGTGTTTACTGTGACAAAAAAACGAGATTCATTATTTTAAAGGCCCTGATGGCATTTTACATCTACAACAGTTGTAGGAATTCTGTGTATGATGCTGTCTACCACCTTGCCCCCGCACTTGCAGGATCTATGGGAGAAATTCCTTAGGTCCTAGTGTCAGAAGACTGTGGTTCTTTTATGACTGCATAAGTCTTGCTCTGGCACATTTCCTTTTCTCGTTGACTGTCATAAAGTTTAGCACCAAATTTGCAAGTGGTCTCTTAGGATCATATGGTATGGATTTTGTTTTACTTATTTGTGACTTTGTTTTCTTTGGTCTCATATTATACTCCACCCCGACTACATTCACTCTTTGTTTTTTTCATTAATAATTTGAAGATAAGTCCCAGGCCTTTTGTATTATTGAGCAGATTATAAATAAATGCAGATATTAACTTTGGCAATCATTTTTTCTTAAAGACTATCACAATTTTTTAAAAAAATTAATAAGCAAGCATGCCATGATCTCTTTTGTCATTTCATTTCTTTCATGGTTCTTTATGTTACTTACTTTGAGTGTGTCTCTGACCTGGGCTCTGATAATAGGGCCCAAAATTCCTTCTTCTTTGATATTGGAATTCTCTATGCGTTTGGTGAAGGTCTCATCTTGGTACTGTTTGTAAACAACTTTCTTATAATATTTTCCAATTTGGTTTGAGAAATTGTCCAAGTGCAGAGACCTGTATTTTCTTTAAAGTGAAATGAAATAATAATAAAGAAAAATTAAACCACTTCCTCAAGTAGAGACCCCAGCAGGATGGGGAAACCCTTGTGCTTAGAAGTTCTGCTTTGGGGTTAGCTAGAATGCTAGTTCTCTAAAAATTTCTGTAGTTTGCAAGGTCCTGATGTCTTCTATCTAGTTGGAAAACTAGAGACTTCTTGGTTGTCTCTTCCACCAATGGTAGAGTTGCAGGTACCAGGTTAGACCTTTCTGTCCTTCTCATGCAGTAGACCTTTAGGTGTCCCTGGAAAAAGGGCCACATTACAGGAAAGGATAGGACACACTAGTACATTTTCAGTCTTCCCTGTTACTCTGTCTGTGATTCCCTTATTGACTTTCAGGTGCTTCTCAGTTGCCCAGAGCACTTTTCTACCCAGGAAGTTTCACCATCTTTATTAGTCATAGCTCGAGCTGTTGGGCTCTCCTTCTTGATATCCACCCTTCTCAGGTGTAGACCAAAAAATGACCTCCTTCACTTATCTTCTGTAGCCACCAGGATAAGTGATTTAGGGCCAATAACAGGAAGCACTTTCCTCCAACGCTCTTTATTACCTCAGTTTGTAAAAGTAGATGCATTTATTTTGAGCAGTGAAAAACACCAATTACTGCCAAAGAGGTCCAGATTCCTGTCTCCCTTCTGTCACTAATTGTATAATCCTGGCCAAATTTCATTTTTGCTCTTTTTCTTGGCTTTTTGAATAGAAAATACATTCACATGATTTCTATTACAGTGAAAACTCATATGCTCCCCGAATTTTCTGAATTATATTAATTTCATGTGTGTAATTCCAGAATTTTTATGCAAATATGACTTGCAAATATAAATATTCTTATCTCCCTGCTCCTTTAACAAAAGGTGGTTGTTTATCCTCTCTGTACTGCATCTTGACTCTAACTTAACAACATATCTTCTGGGACTTTTCATATTAGCATATAGAGAACATTTAGCATCCTTTTCTGTGTATTTGATTTTTGGCAGATGCACAGTGTTCCATTGTATGGGTATATTATAATTTATTAAACATGCTTCCTGTTGCTAGACATTTGGGGTTATTTTTATCTTTTGCTATTGCTGACAGTACAGCACTGAATGCCCTGTATGTCCATCATCTTACCTGTGAGCAGGAAGACCTATGTAGCTAAATTCCCAGAGTGGGATTGCTGGCTTGGAGGGCAATATATGCATTTATAATTTTGATTCATTTTGCCAAGTTCCTGAATGGCCTTACCAATGTATTCTGCTACCAGTAATATATGACCATACTTATTTCCCACAGCCCGACATCTGAACAGCCTACTGTAAGGCAAAAAACAGTATTCCAGTGAAGCTTAATTTGCATTTCTCTTATTATGAGTGAATTCAGTCCTTTTCACTATTCAGGAGCTATTCACATTTGCAGATTTCTTAATATCTTGACACAGTCCCTCTTCTATAGAAGGTTAAGAGCAGTCTCTTAACTCGTAGAACTGTGGTGAACTCTTGGGCAGGATGGAGCATGGCATGTGGCAATGGCAGCAGCTGCAGTGACTGCTGTTAGTGGGCTGAACTCCCTGGGTTAGTTTGGGGTCACGCACGTTGACTTTGACAAGGAGGCCTGAATGGAAACAAACACACATGACCCTGGGAAATGTCTGCTTGTGACACTTCACCCACACATACAGGACCCTGCCAAAGGGTCTCAAACCTTTGCAGGGTGAAGCCGACCCCAGGGACTCACTTATCCATGTTTGCTGGAATGACAGGTGCGTAGTCCCACATGACTTCCTCTGCAGCGATGAAGTATTCCCACCTCTTAATGTGCCGCCTCTGGTCTCTGGTTAGTTTCTTAGGATTCCTAGTTTTTTTCGGGCAGTTTTTAATGTCAATGTAAGCCTGCATCCCAGCTGCATTAGGACATAAAGACAGGGAAAGGACTTTGATTGTTGATCAAAACACATGTTTTTAAAATCAGTTTGGGGAAGATTTAAACAGTGACAGTGAGCGTTTTGGCTTGGAACTCCTCCTGTGGCCTCCAGAAGTAAGAGTGCCGGGCTGTGGAGGGGAGGAGGTGAGAGTGACAACCGGTGCTAGAGGAAGCACCTGCGAGCAGTCCCTGTGTTTCTTCTGGAGCAGGAAGATTTCTCGAAATTTCTAGATTCTGGGGTGTAGCTTGTGGTAAATCTCAGCATGTGGGAGGCCCTATGTCCTAGCCCCAGCACCCCAAAACAACAGCAAACCCTATAATTTAGATCTTGTTAAATTCTTATTTTTCCTGTTATTTGACTTTGAAAAATGAAGATAACAACAGTACGTAGTTAATGAAATTGTCATTGAAGATTAAATTGCAACACAGGATGGTGCTTATCCTTGATTAAAGTTAGTTTCTATTTTGTTTTGTTATTATTAGGAACTGTATCTTCCATGGATATTGTTGCAATTTTTTGTTACTTTGAACATAATTTTAGTTGCTTGGTGTGAAAAGAAAACATGCCATGAAGAAGTTCTTCCTGGCATGTGTTGCCAACACACTGTTATTCTGGTAACAAAATCAGATGGCCATAGAGATGGCATTTACTCAGGTTTTAGTCTCTGTACACATGATCCCTACTCTTAACACCCTTCTCTGGCGAGCGCCCATGTCAGGCGTGTGCCCGTCTTGTCGTGAAGGGCAGTTCTGTGTTAAAGCTTTGGCACTCTTGGTGCCTTGGTGCTTCTATAATTTGTGGGTGTCTGTCTCGTTCTAGCCTCCAGGTCTGTTCCTTTGACTACACATGACAACCCCCAAGAAAGAATTCCTCTCTGTAGCATTTATTTCCTTCCTCTTTTCCTCCTTTTGAGGAAGTACAGCTCTCTTCAGCTTTTGCATCATTTAAAACAATCTTTGCCAATTCCTTCACTTCCTTCATCCCCAAGCCCTGGTTCCATGTCTAGAGGCAGAGTATCTAAATTCTGTGAGGTACCAGGGCATCATGTATGTCGGGTGCGGGGAGGTGGTTTGAAGGGCGAGGAGGAGGAGGAACGCCAGGGCAGCAGTGCTGCATCCAGAAGCGAGCCTGCCAGAAGAGCGCCTTGCCTTGGAAGTGTTTGGGGATGAGAGAAGATACGATCCACCTCCCCTCTGGACCCATGGTCATGTTTGCAGTAGCAGACGTTGCACTGGCGAGGGTGATGACGGAGACCTTGTGGTGGTTCTGCTCCAGGACCTGGCCATTGAAATGGATGGAGAACAGCTCGGGCCCAGAACTCATTCCAATCAGATGCCAACTGACGTGATCGTGGGCGCAGACCGTTATATCTGAGGGAGGAGGAGAGAGAGGGCAGTACAGGCACTTGGTTCACTGTTCTGGGATAAAAGTTCACTTCCAAATGCAGATCAAGCACCTGCTATGCGACAGGCATTCCGTAAAATTTGGGGCCGGAAGCAGATGCTCCGGTTGTGGTGCCTGTCCTGCAGAGTGACAGCAAAGTGACAGTCACAACCCACTCCAGTAAATGGCAGCAAGTTACCAAGGTAAGAGTACAGCCCAGAATGGGGACGTTAGTTCAGAAACATGGGAGTGCTGAGGGATTAAGCCAAGGAGGGAGCTGAGTAGGTGGGGATCACCCTGGTTTACCCAGGACTCTCAGTATAAGAACTGGTAGGATCCTGGGCAAAACAGGGTGGCTGGACACACCAGTCTGGTCTCAGTTGGTCTCAGCCTCCAATGAGGCTGTGTCCAAGCTTTCTCCTCTTCTCTAGACAGATGGCAAAGCCCTGCCTATAGGGAGGACTTCATATCGCTTCCTCATCCGCATTTGATGGTATTACTGTGGGTTATGGGCTCTCCTTAAAATGCTGTGGATGTCCTCATTATGCTGGGCCGCTGGGAGCTTTTCATGGATAGACTAATGAGAACTGAGGATAAAAGCTTAGTTTTCTCCTTCATCGCTCCCACAGTAACTGGGAAAATGTTTATTTGCTCAATGGAATATTTTAATCCTGGCTTCTGTCTCTGGCTTGGGCTTTAAATTTTAGATCCATAATCACTAGACACTAGATCATGGGACTGAGAATCAGTTCCTACCCATTCAGGGGCTCGTACTGCTTGGGAGACCCTGTGACAATGCGGAGAGTCTGGCAGCACTGGCAACAAGCTGAAGGTAGGAGGCTTTTCGGAGGCTTCCGTCCCTAAGGAGTGCTCCTGTGGAAGTCTGCAGCTGTACTGTTGTGTAAGTCAGGGAGTTTTACAGGCATCGACCCTTCTGTTAGTGGCATTTCCCTTCCCTCTCCCTTTTACCCCCAATTACTCTTTTCTAAAGAATAATTATTATCTCTGTTCTCATCAAGTTTTTTTTCTTTTTTTTTTTTTGGTGGGGGCAGGTACTGGGGAATGAACTCAGGAGCACTCAACCACCGAGCCACATCCCCAGTCCTTTTTTGTATTTTATTTAGAGACAGGGTATCATTGAGTTGCTTAGCACCTCGCCATTGCTGAGGCTGGCTTCAAACTCACCATCCTCTTGCCTCAGCCTCCCCAGCCACTGGGATTACAGGTGTGCACCATAGCACCCAGCAAGTTGGTTTTTTTTGTGGATTTTTTTCTGTTGGCTTCTGTATGCATTGCTCACTCTTGGGACACAGATAGATGGTTGATCCATTTTTAGAAGTGAGCACCTAGAGGCTACACTAGGATGGGGAAGAGAATGAGGTGTGGACTTAAACTTCCCACGGTTAACTAAGCCTCAGGTTTATAAACTCCTGATTTTGGAGCTCAGAATCAATACCCAGAGTTATAGGGTGTGTTTTTAATAATCCAGGTGGAAAACAGTCAAAGGAAATAGAACTCAATTTAAAAGCAATACCTAGAATGCAACTCTTGATAATTTTTAGTAACTGAAGCCACAAGTGCTATTCAGATGAAAATGACCTCTCAGAAGTTAGCGTTCTGTAATATGGGAATGTTTTAATTTTTTTCCTCAGACTAGTTACCATGTACGTGGAGTATTAGTTCTCAATCAGTTCTACCAGAAGGAAGGAGCAGAGGTGGTCTGGGTGGGGCTGTTACCAAGATAAGAGTACAGCCCAGAACGGGGACGTTAGTTCAGAAACACGGGAAAGCTGAGGGATTAGGCCAAAGAGGGAGCTGAGTAGGTGGTGACCACCCTGGTTTACCCAGGACTCTCAGTATAAGAACTGGTAGGTGTGTTAATGTGTCCCTAATGGTTCATGTGCTGGTTCTAGACTGGTCTTCAGAGTGGTGGTGTGGAAGTGGTGGGACCTTTAAGAGGTGGGGCCTGTGGAAGGACCCTGCTTTCTTCTCACTAGAGTGAGTTGTCATAAGGGAAGTTTACCCATGAACTTGGCCTCTCCTGTATGTGGCCATTTCTCTTTCTGCTTCTCTGTCATGTTGTGACACAGACAAAGTGTCCCTCACAAGAAGCTGAACTGATGGGGATGCTCAATCTTGGATGTTAAGCTTCTAAAACTGTGAGCTAAATTAAACCTCTTTTATTTATAAAGTACTCAACTTCAGGTATTTTGTTATAGCAACAGAAAATGGATTAATACAGTGGAAGTTAAGGTTTTTTTTTTTCTACCTAACAGTGGTTCTAATTTTACTTGCTCATTACAGTCCGTAGGTAGATGGAAATTTACAAAAAACATTCTTCTTGCCATTG
This sequence comes from Sciurus carolinensis, assembly GCF_902686445.1. Classification (NCBI taxonomy): domain Eukaryota; kingdom Metazoa; phylum Chordata; class Mammalia; order Rodentia; family Sciuridae; genus Sciurus; species Sciurus carolinensis. The sequence goes on along the minus strand of NC_062224.1, from coordinate 113,834,524 downwards.
AATATTACTCATTCATCAACTTTTGAAATGAATAATGTATTTTTTATGTTAGGGATTTTCCTGTCAGCTCATCTTCACCGAAAGTGTCTTCATTGCACTCTGTCTTTATTGCATTCTTTCTGTTGACCTGCTGACCATTTCTGCTAGGGAGTGACTTGGAAGTAAGCGTGCTCATCATACAGCAGGGTCCACAGGCCTCACTGAGGGAGACTGAACTAACACCCTGGAGGTCTTTCTGTAGGACAGGCCAAGGTGAAGCCTGTTCAGAGCACTGCACTGGAGAAGGCTGTCCTTCTCCTAGCTAGCTTCTAATTTGGGTATTGTATTTTCCTGGTTAAAAACAAAAGGCAATAGAACCTTAAGAACTATTGCACTAGATTATGTTGCTTTCTGATTAGGAGTTGAAAAGCAGGGGGCGTGGCCACTTGTCTGATGCGGGAGGAAAGCGGTGGAGCCACAGTGGAGCCAGTCCACAGAGGTTGGGTGGTGCGTGGCTTGTGGGTTACCTGGCATTGTCCTATTCACATAGCCGTTGACTGTGTACATCAGGGATGACGACTGGGCCCAGCTCTTGCCTTCATCAAACACAGCAAACAGCAGTATGTGCTGCTTGTCAAACATCTTCTGAGTTCCATCTCCAGTGAGGGTGCCTGGGAGAGAAAAGACGCGGTAGCATCCTGTACTGAATATTCATGAGTTTGCTAGGTAGCAAAGGTTTAGAGCAAGAAAATAATCATAGGATATAACTGAAGAGTTGTTATTTTTTTAAAATAGCATCTTTATCAAGGAATAATAGTTGCCAGTTATTAAATTTCTGGTGCCACATTATTTACTTTGGTACCCTGTGGACTGGGGGGACAGTTTTATACGTAAATTTCACCTGGAACAGAAATAAAGCATTTGGTGACTGTCAAGGACTGCTCTGTAAAAGTACCCACTTCCTGGAGTCTCATCAGTCCAATACGTACGTACCTTAGTTCAGGTAATAAAGCCTCACAGGCTAAGCTTAATGCAGCTATCTTGTTTGTATTTGAAATAGGTCACTAGAGAATTGGTTGTATCAGGATTATTTCATTTTCATATAAGGAAATATTGCTGCCGATGGTGAAATGAAAGGTGAAATGAAAGAAGAGCTTTTCATAAGTTTAAAAAATTTCAGCGCCCATCGTGGCATCTTCTGTGTACAGGCAATGAGAGAAATGTGTTTGCGTAATGAATAACCGAGTGTGTGTAGGCCTGGTCTGTGTCTGTGGGTGGATGGTGAGGGTGTCACTTTCTCCTGGTACAGTTCGTTTTAAGGAAACAAGGCCTGAATTCCTAGAGTGAAGGGAAAACTCAAGCCTAGTCAATGAAATTTCTTAAGAAGCCAGCTTGGGATGTTTGAAACTCGCTGCTCAGTGTTCAACTTAATAAGAAAGGAAGCCACACTTTCATGTATTTGTAGACCAAATTACCAGCCCAAACCTCTGCTGTCTCCAATATGTCAAATACCTTAGCCTGCATTCTTTCTAAGAATTCTTCAGCAGAGTACGTGCTGCTGTACCCTTTTAGAAAGGCTGGCCCTGAGGCCAGTGTTACAAGCATGATGTCAGAACACATTCAAAGAGGCATTTACTTGGGAGAAGCGTCCATGCCTGAGCTAAAGGAGGAATTAGAATAAGCAGAGTAGGATCCAGACCCTCAAATACTAGGTGTTTTCTACTGTCAAACAATGATCTGGTCTCCACCCCTGCTCCCTCTGCCTGATGTACCAAGGTGCCAAACCGCATCCCACGTAGAGCTCCTTACCACCAGAACACATTTGATGCTGTGGATCTGTACCTTTCTTACAGATAAGGAGAGGTCCAACCAGCCCTGAGTTGAAGTCCTGAATCAGATTTTCATAGGAGTAGTAGATGTGCGTGAGGCAGGGAGGGTCGTCCTGTGTGGGCCCACTGTCCTCGCTGATGTGCCACTCATAGGTGTATTCTTGACCTGGAGCTACAGTGTTGTCCATCTGCTCCTCAGGGAACGTGTGGTCAGGGTAAGACGCACCTGGAGAAGCAAAGGCCATGAGGACATCTGAGCAGATCCTGAGACGACTTTTTCATCATTTTCAAATCTGAGAACCTGAGTAGAACTCTCTGGAGGGTGTATGCCTTTCTATAGTGAACCTTTTAATTTGGAAAGATTCACATATACCTACTTCTATGCCGCTGAATAGCTGTTACCAGTGAATTAGTTAAGGTTTAGCAAGTTAATTTTCCAGGGTATACAAACAATTATTTAAATATAATCACAGACTCAAATACCTCTGGTCAGTAAATCACCTCCAAATATGAGAACAAGTTACATTTTCTCTCTGGTGCTTGACAAGTCCTCTTATATTTAGCTGCTGTTAGCACGGGACTGGTGTACACTTGGGGCTCTTTCCACTGTTTTGTTTGGCTCTGAACGTACCTTCTTTAGCTTCTTTCCAGCTGCAGTCCCCCTCAGCCCTGGTTAGTATCTTCATGCGTCTCTGTTATCTGGTTATCCCAACTTTCCCCCTGGAGCCTAGGTGGGCTCCCACAGCAGTGCAGTCATCCTGGTGCTCAGAAACTGTGTCTGTCCTTTGAAGTCAGACTTCTTGCTCCTGTTCTTTGTGCACCCAGAGACCCCTTAACACCCCCGTGTGGTGTGTGTGTTCCTTTCCCTTCTGACAGGACGTAGAGGATGTGGAAATTGGTCTTCCTTTTTGAAGAAGGGGAACTGAGATGCTCACAATTAAAAGAAAACCAGAGGGCTGGGTGGGGCTTTCAGCAAGGAAGGGAAGAAGTGCTGGGGATGGAGCAAGTGAGACGGGAAGGGCGAGGGCAGTGTCCAGACAGCAGGAGGGCTGGGCGGTTTCCCCTGCGGGAGGCAGCCCTCTTCACTGGCTGAAAGTTTCGCTCCCAGCAGCGGTGCCTTTGGGTATTTCCCTTGGGGTCTTGGTGATCTTTGGAACGGTAGCTTGATAACTGCCTTGAGGTAGATGGGGAGACCATCAGCACGGCTCTGGGCAGGCAAGGATCAAGCCCGGAACTTCAGGATGGAGAAAGGCCCCTGGGAACTGTTCTTACTCAAGGGATTGTGCTTTTTGAAAACAGATGGCACTTCATTTCTTCCTTCCCGCCTCTCCTTCCTCCACTTCCTTTCCCTCTTTCTTCCTTTCAGTGTCTCATCTTTTCCTACCACCCTTCCTTCCTTCCCTCTCTCCCTTCCATTCTTCGTCTTTACTGAGGTAAACTTGCGTGTAACAGAGTCCACCCAGTTTAAGTGTCGTATTTGCTGAGCTTTGACCAGAGTGTGCAGGCTCATAGCTACAGCCACAATCAAGTAGTGGCTCCTTCGCTCCAGAGTGCTTGTGCCATCACCCTCCCCTGCCCAGGCCAGGCAACCGCCCGTTTCCTCCACTCCCATCTGCCTCTCTATGATGTCATACAAATGGGTGACATTATAGATGACTTTGTGTTCAGTTACAGTCAGTTGATATGGTGTATAGTTTTCTTAATTTCTTCTTCTTTTCTTTTCTGGTTGGTATGAACTGTTTTACCTGAGCACGTGGATTAGTCTCTTTTTTCTTTCAAATATTTTAAAGTTATTAGCACATACGAGTTGTGCAGGTTTGGGGTTCACTGTGACACTTCAGTGCATGCCTTTATCATGCTTGGATCATGTTCCCCCACTTCCCCTTTCCTCTTTCTTAAAGTCTTTCTGCTATTTTCAGATGTTTTTGTAGTTTCCACATATGTGAGAAGACATGTGACATTCATCTCTTTCTGACCTCTTTGTGTCTAATTTTAAGTGGATTTTCTGAATTCTGCACACAGTCCGATGTTTTATCCAGGCTTCCAATTTGCTGCTCACTGTAGTGTTCTTCCGCTCCCTTGGAATGTAGTTAAATCGCTGGATCAAAGACCACTATCCTGCAATACGTGCTCCGTTTCTGTCTGGTCTGGGTTACTTTCCCTTTTTTCCTGCTTCCTTTTGGTTGAGTGCTTTCAGTGATTGTTTCAAGTCCCCACGATTGGCTCCTTGGTCTTGCTTTGTTGTTAGCAGTGTCCTTCAGTTTACGACTTTACCTTAACGGTCTCCCTTCAAATAATAATGTGACATTTTACGTACAAGACCCTGTGGTACTTGGTCCTTTTCTTGCCATTGTTGTACATTTTACTTCTATGTACATGGTCCAATCCACAATAATTTATTATTTTTGCTTTAATATTTGGATAATCAATTATCTTCTTAAGAGGTTAAAAATAAAAAAGTTCTCTATATTTACTGGTTTCAGAATTTTTCATTCCCTCTGAGTCTAAATATCCCACTGAGACAGTTTTCCTACTGCTAAAGAAATTCTTTAACATTTTTTTCTGGTGTGCTAGTGAGAAATGATCTCTGCTTTTGTACGTCTAAGTTAGTCTTTACTTTGCCTCATTTTGAAAGGGTGTTTTTGCATGGCATACAACGCTAAGTGGACAGATTTCCCTGTGTTCTTTTTTTCTGAGTACTTTTTACCATTTTCTCTTTGACCCTGGCTTTTGGCAACATGGGCGCGATGCCCTTTGGTGTGGTTTTCTTCATGTTCCCCTCCAGGCTTGTCAAGACTCTTTAAATCTGCAGGTTTGTAGACCTTTTCACATTCGGAAAGTTTACAGCTATTATTTCTTCAAATTCTTTTCCTGTCTCCATCACTTCTGGGATCTAGTTAGGCATGTTAGACTACATGATATCCCACAGTTCAAAGATGCCCCATTCATTTTGTTCTCTTTCTTATCTCTGTTTCATCTCTTTTTATTTTTAAAATTTTTTTGTTAGTTGTAGATGGACAGCATGCCTTTATCGTATTTGTTTATTTTTATGTGGTGCTGAGGACTGAACCCAGTGCCCCACATGAGCTAGGCAAGCACTCTGCCACTGAGCCCTAGCCCAGCCGTGAATAGTTCCTATTGCTATGTATTAATGTTCTGAAAATTTTCTCCCATAGTGTCTAATGTGCTGGTAACCTCAACTCCACAGCTATACAAGTTCTCGTTAAGTATCTTTCTATCTTCTGTCTCTCCTGGTCATGCTTGTCCTTTACTCCATCTGAAACATGTGGAGAAGGCTCACAACAGCTATCTTAAATGTCTATGTCGCAGCACTGACGATCCCTGTTTAACTGTGACTTCCCCCACCCCAGCCTCTCAAAGTCTGTTCCCCACACAACTCTGTGACAGTTTCAAGGGCGTCAGCATATGTCTGGGCCCTTTCAGTGGGTGTGGGACCAGGGCACACAGTGCCGTGGTCAGCAACAGGCACACAGGCCCTGAGGTGACATGCACTGTATTCTACGTACATGAGAATCCAGCATGGAAGTGACTCTCCATCACTTACGAATTCCTACCATGGGCAAGCTCACGTGCAGTCTACCCCCACTTCTCTCTCCAGCCTCATCATGTGTGCCTTTCACTGTTCACTGTGCGCTGGTCACTCAGGCTCCCCATCAGTCCCCCAGATGTGCCAGATCCTGTACTGCTTCAGGGTCCTTGCAGATGCTAACTCCTCTGCTTCCAGTGCTCATCCTCTTTTTTCTTCCTTGGGATAAATGATGCTCATTTTTTAGATATCAACTTAAATGTCAGTTTACTCCTTCCCTTATCTCTGACTCTGCTACATATTTTTCTTTTATAGCATTCATCATAGTTTGTAACTAAATATTTGATATTATGTGATAATTTAATTTTTCCTTCAAGATTATGATTATTTTGAGGTATTTTTATTCTACACATTTTGATTGCCAGAAATGTAAACTTCTCAAGAGATAGGGAT